>NC_080550.1:7040638-7378138 GCF_028640845.1 Ahaetulla prasina
ACATTTTGCAGATTTATCTTTAAACATTTTTGCCAATTTTTTCAGGTGGCATGTGCCATCTATAGAACATTTTATATTGATTCTGGCAGGGAGTTGAATTAAAAGATCTCCAAGGTTGCTTCCAGCTCTAAGATTCTAAGGTCAAACTCGATGTAACTTTTGAATACAAGTTGAGATGAATGCCTTCCTGCTCTAACTACATCCATAATCATGTGGCTTTCACGTGAGTTGAGCTCGCACGCTGAGGTAAACCATATACTGTATATCTTATGTTTGTTCAATAAACTATATTCAACCCTAGTTTATTGACTAAGCCATCACAGAGTTTGCACGAAGCTTAGGCTCAAAACATGCTTAACTAATGGCTGGATCCGGAGAATATTCAGCCAAAACCGAGCCAATCACAATCTGGCTTAAAATCAAACATGTGAACGTCAATGTAGTAGATACGCAAATGATACAGGAAGAAAAGAGATGGCTCTTTTTCAGCCCCAGCCAGGGCCAAAAATCATCGCATAATGCTTCTGAGTGAATTCACGCATCTTCCTAAGTCAGGTTACTGACTACATGCATTTCTAGCTGGCTCTTTGCAGTATCCAGGATACCGGGTGGAATTTTTAACAAGGGGAAGCAAAAACTCAGCAAGCTCAATTGCTTAGGGTTAGAGCTGTTGTCACTTTGGGGAGGCTGAAGCCAGTAAGCATCTGAAAAAGCAAGGTGATTGTGATGACATTAAGACAATTAATCACTGCCAGAGAGTAAGGGTCACCCAACAGTGCATGCTGGGAAGAGCAACGGGGATTCTCAGACACTGAATGGGTTAGTGGAGGAATAAACAAGCTGCTATGTCCACAAAGGAATAAGACCTTTAGAGGTCAGTTCGACTTGCAAGCATGCCCATAATTGTTATTATTATGGATGATCATCGCATAGTCAACCAGATGTTCAGACTGGGTTTGACATTTTTGTGTACGTATCGAGTCCTTAACAAGGATATTAAGGACTCGATATGACTCGATGTCAAACTTTGGATATTACAGATTTGGTGTTACGGATTTCGTGGCAGAATGTAAGCTGTTCTCAGTAAAGCTGCCTTTTGCAATTGACTGATGGTGAATGTGTCAATGCCGCTGATGGTGTTCAAGTGGTGCTCCAGTTGTTTTGGGATTGCACCCAAGGCGCCTATGATTATTGGTACTACCCTTGCTTGCCTTTGCCACAGTCATTCTATTTCTATTTGTAGGTCTTTTCTTTGTATTTTATTATTATTATCTCTTTTATTCATTAAACATGAAACTCAGTCAACTGAACATTTTAAAATGTATCGCAAATATCATTGACTGGTCCTGATGGTTGAGACAGGTTGCTGCCAGCATCCTAGGTATCAACCAAGTATCTTCTTAAAATGTACAATGTTCCAAGTAGCATGCTGGCAACCAGTGGGAGGGCGGAGATGGTTTCGTGTGTGCAGCTTAATTCCGTACATGCGCAAATAAAACTTTGTGTGTTCGCCCACTGCTTGTGCAGACTGGTTCCCAATGAATTGTGGACTGGTCCTGATCTGCAGCCCAGAAGTTCAGGATCCTTGATCTAAAGCAGGGGTCTCCAACCTTGGTCACTTTAAGACTTGTGGATTTCAACTCCCAGAGTTCTGGGAGTTGAAGTCCAAAAGTCTTAAAGTGGCTAAGGTTGAAGACCCGTGATCTAAAGGACTACATCACTATTTAGAAATATTGATCAGACCTGAACACCTTAATTTTTTTTAAAAAGCACCCTGCTCAGAGCTGCCTGTTTTATTAGATGCTACTTTAATAATTCTTAGGTCCTTGGTTAGGGCTTGAATTGCTAAGTTTCCACCAGTTTTAGACTATGAATCTAACTGCAGACTAACCTCACGTAATACTAATTGAATAAAATTAAATAAATTGTAAACTTTGAATAAAGTGAATGAAAATTGACATTGAAAGATTATGGCAATTGGTTATTTATTTTATTTATTAATTAATTGCATTTGTATACCGCCCTTCTCCCGAAGGACTCAGGGCAGTTAACAGCCAATTTAAAAGATACAATAAATATACAATAAAAACAAAACTAAAATTTATATAAATAATGGCCAAAATTAAAACTAAGTAATATAAAAACTAAAACCCCATTTAAAATTACTTAATCAGGTTAGCCCAGCTCGATGGAATAAAAGAGTCTTCAGTTCACGGCGGAAAGTCCGAAGGTCGGGGAGTTGGCGAAGTCCCGGAGGCAGCTCGTTCCAGAGGGCAGGAGCCCCCACAGAGAAGGCCCTACCCCTGGGGGTCGCCAGACGACATTGTTTCACCAACGGTACCCCAAGGAGGCCCTCCCTGTGGGAGCGCACAGGTCGGTGGGAGGCTGTTTGTGGCAGTAGGTGGTCCCGTAAGTAGCCCAGGTATGGTTATCGGCCATACCCCAAAAATCTTGGCCAGTGCTTGGAAAATCTGTGCATTGACAACATTTCCATCTGTCAATTACCAAAAGACCGCACTTCTTGGATCCATGCTATGTTGATACATGATGACATCCTTGGAAAGCACTCAGTGAATATGAAGCCAACACCAACTAAAGAACTGGCAGCTGTGATTTCACATTGTTGGGTAGATCCTCACCCTCATCGGGACAACATGTGGCTGATTGTTGCAACCAACCATGATGATATATTTGGGATGTGCATTTGGGATGGGGGAGGATTGACTTGGCTTGATGGCTTAATAATCCTTATCTGAACATCCATGTCCCAGTTTCATTCTTGTTTTTCTGCCTGCTTCTTCCTTCCATAAATGAACACCGTGAGAATCTAGCTGGCTGAATAAATCACTTGTGACATGATCAGAGCAACTGGGAGCATGTGACAAGGGTGGGACTACACATATATCCACGCTTGCCTTTCCCAGACTGGTGACATCAAGATATATTGAGAGGATTAGTCCCCAAAGTTCCCAGCTTACAACAATGCTAGAATTTGAGATTCAAACAAATTTGAAAGGCAGCACTACGTGGGAGGCTGGGTTCTATTATCTTAATTAACATCAATATATATACTGCTCAAAAGAATAAAGAGAGCACCTAACCAACACAATGTACTGTATTTCATAAGAATATTTCATTCCTTCAGATCTAGGATGTCTTACAGTATTTTTGTATTCCCTTTATTTTTTTTGAGCAGTGTATATTTAGTTGTATTTCACACGTCTTACTGCATTGAAGCCCTAATATTAGTACACAGTGTTGAAATTGTACCCAAAAACTTGTCTTGCAACAGGATAGGCAAACCAATGGTTTAAAAACCTTGTAAACACGTGTATGTATAGTCAGGAAGCCAGGATCGGTCACTTTTAAAACATAACAAACCTACAAAGTCATAATCCAGGGGTGGGGGTAGAGAGATCTGGAAGTCAACTTTCAGAGAATTGGGGTACGTACTTCAATCATTCAATAGCTTATCTGAGTCTGAGAATTTTTAAGAAAACGGTTCTGTGATTATGTTATCTGCAGGTAGTTCTCTACTGAAGTTTATTTATTCTTGAGAAGGCCTGTTTCTCATCTAAAGCTTCTCAATTGAGTGTCAGCCGGGGTGGGTTTCAAAAATTTTACCAAAGGGTTCTCTACCTGGTTGCTGGGTGGGCGTGGCCATGGTGGGCGTGGCCTAGTTGGCCTCCTGCACCATGGTGGGGGGGATCGCTTTTGCCCTCCCCAAGCTCTGGAGGCTTTCCCCAAATCTCCGGAAGGGCAAAAACGGCCTTCCCAGTCTCCGGAGATCCTCTAGAGGCCAGAAATGGGCCCGTTTCCAGCCTTTCCGAACTTCCAGTAGGCCCGTTTTTTGCCCTCCCCAAGCCTCCACGTGCGCCCTGCACTTACCTGCATCCAAAACAGGCAGTATGGTGACTCCTGGGAGGGGCGGGGTGGGCAGGGCCATCCAGGAGTGGGATTTGGGGGTTCTCCAAACTGCACAGAATCTTAGCTAGAGGTTCTCCCGAACCCCCAGCAGCCCACCCCTGGTGTCAGCCTTCAGCCATTTCCACTCCCTGGGATTATAGTTTCCCCTCCAGCATAGCTGTGGGATTTGGAATGATATGGGGACTCAGAATCTAGATTAACATTTTTAGAGTCCTCCATTCCCTGGCTCCAGACCAGGATTCCTTGATGCAGTGGCTCTTCTGGGACATCCAGATCTGAAAGCTCTGATTCATCAATGAAAACCCCACCAGCAGAAGAAGAGCCTGGATCTCAGCCTCTATGACTAGCCCTTCCGGTTATTTTGTAGTTCGCCGGGTCATGGGAACCCAGAACACTGGGTGAATTCAATAAACGATGGTTCAGCGAACCACCAGGGAAACAAGAAACGCAGTCACAATCTGCCATGGGATCTATGGAGGTCTTGAAACAGAAATGGGGAGAAATATGCAAAGACGAGATGGAAGAGAGGTCCTCAGCTGCATGAAATTGACCTCCCTTTGGGCAGAAGAAAATGGCAGAATATTCATAGGAACATCAGGTTCTTCTTCGACTGAAAAAAAAGGGATGGATTTTGTCTTGCCTCCTGTTTCTTTCCAAAGACACCAGCAACCAATTCCTTCCCCGTTCCTTGATCTTTTCCACCTCTTGTGTGTTGTGCACGGAGAGCAGGAGGAGAAAGAGAATGGCTGATGACGGTGCTTTGTAATCATGGTTTCCAGGTGGACTGGTACAGCCTGTGTCACAGAACCTGGAGAAAGCTGGAAGGTGCTCTCAGGGAGGCTGAGCTTTGATCCACCCCCACCCTTCCCCGAAGGCTGAAATCGGGTGCCCTTTATTGAAGAATTTTACTAAAAACAAAACAACAAAACCCTACTACAATCGCGACATGTCTTCTTTTCGTTGGAAGAAGTCACAAGGAAAGACCACCACCACCACAAGGTGGTGAATAAAGGGTGACGTAGGCCAGCAAAACAGGTTTATGAAAGAATCTTCCAAACTGTAGCTGACACCAAAGTTCCCTTACGGTAGGTAGAAGAAAATAGAATAAAATTGGCAAAACTCATAAGGGTGATAGAAGAAAAAGGGCAGTGGTGGGATTCAGCCGGTTCGCACCACTTTGGCCAAACCAGTTGTTAAATTGCAGGTTGGCCCCACCCTTCCCTGCCCCGTCCAGAAGTCCCCCCACACCCTGTTTTGGCTCCCAGGTAAGTGCAGAGGTAAAGGTAAAGGTAAAGGTAAAGGTAAAAGTTCCCTCGCACATACGTGCTAGTCGTTCCCGACTCTAGGGGGCAGTGCTCCTCTCCATTTCAAAGCTGAAGAGCCAGCCCTGTCCAAAGACGTCTCCATGGTCATGTGGCCGGCATGACTCAACGCCAAAGGCACACAGAACGCTGTTACCTTCCCACCAAGATGGTCCCTATTTTTTCTACTTGCATTTTTACGTGCTTTTGAAACTGCTAGGTTGGCAGAAGTTGGGACAAGTAACGGGAGTTCACCCTGTTACATGGCAGCACTACGGATTCGACCCACTGAGCTGTCAACCTTTCGATCGACAAACTCAACGTCTTAGCCCCTGAGCCACCGCGTCCCTGCAGGGAGGCCTATTAGGCCCAAAATGGGGTGAGGGTGCAGCATGGCCTCTCCCAGGGCCTGCTTTTGCTCCCAGAAGGCTGCTGGGAGATGATGATTTTATGAGCTATGCTTAGGTCAGACCAAAGGCGCTGTAGTTCTAAATTTTCTAAGCCCAAAATTCCAAGTCTGGTAGCATAAGGTATTTTGTTGCGAGCGGAGGAGTGGAGGACTCTTCCTGTGAAATAATTCTGGACACGTTCAATTGTATTAATGTCCGATATGCAGTGCGGGTTCCAGACAGACGAGCTATATTCGAGAATTGGTCTAGCAAATGTTTTGTATGCTCCGGTTAGTAGTGGAATATTACCGGGGAAGAAGCTATGCAAAATTAGGTTTACAACCCTTAATGCCCTTTTAGGCAAATGTTGTTACCGTGGGCTTTGGCACTTAGATCGTTTGATATGAGTACTCCAAGGTCCTTGGCAGTGTAAGGGTCGTCTACAAGGGTTGTATTTTGTGTTCTGATTCCTTTTGCCAATGTGTAAGACAGAACATTTGTGTTTTGATCAGTATGACCTATGTTAAGGAAAACATGGTTTTACATGGTGATCCTGGCAGATATATTTGTATCTTGCCAAGCTATTTTTTTTTCTCCTCGCACATGGCAGGTGCTAAAAGTAGGGTTCATTTCTCAGCCAGTGACATCAACAAATCTTCTAATCAGGATCCGGTGAAGTATCTCAGAAGTGGAAATGGCAAAAAAATGCATGCACACATAATTACATATCCAGAGATTATTTTTTTCCATCCAGTTTTGCATTAAAAAAAAAGTGGGGTAGGGAGGGAAAACATTCTTTAAAAGGGCTTTTAATTTCCAATTTGGATGAAAATGTCTGTGGTTTTTTATTTTGTTTTGTTTTTTATGTGACCTGGCCTTTCTTTTAAACCCATCCAGCTGAGTTTCTCTCACTCTCTGCCTGCCACCGGCTTTGGAGCTTCAAGAAAGCTTAAACACATGTGGACAATTAAGTGTGTTTGAGAAAGCATGAATCACTCTGGCCAGCTCTTCAGTGTTTCCCATTACAGAGAGCCCCTTCTAAAGGGTTTGGTGGCAAAGTGGGTCAGGATGTTGGAGCTCTTTCATCTATCAAGATGTTTCTGGATGCCATCTGTCCAGAACGCAAACAAATGAACCAGCAGGCTCAATTTTCTTAAACCAGGCTGTTTGTCACAGAGGGCTGGGTTCACACATCGCTCTGAGCCATAAAACCTGCAGAGGCCACTTTTGGGGGAGGGGACAATGGACATACTTTATTGGGGGGAAATGGACATACTTTGTTGTTAGTTGCTTCAATGACTCCATCCAGCCACCTTGTTCTCTGTTGTCCCCTTCTTCTTTTGCCCTCAGTCTTTCCCAGCATGAGGCTCTTCTCCAGTGAGTCCTTCCTTCTCATTAGGTGGCCAAAGTATTTGAGTTTCCTCTTCAGGAGCTGCCCTTCTAAAGAGCAATCAGGGTTGATCTCCTCTAGGACTGACCGGTTTGATCGCCTTACAGTCCAAGGGACTCGCAGGAATCTTCTCCAGCACCAGAGTTCAAAGGCCTCAATTCTTTAGCGCTCAGCCTTCCTTATGGTCCAACTTTCACAGCCGTACATTGCAACTGGGAAAACCATCGCCTTGACATATTTTATTGGGGGGTTAAGGATTCCTAAAGGGAAATGAAGGTGCAAACTGCAAGGATTGCATCATCCTAATTAAATAGGAGCAGAATTCTCATTTGTTCTATTTTTTGTGGGGGAAAGCACTGAATTATTCTAGGATTATTTATTTATATCTCGCCTTCATTATTTTGACAAATAACTCAAAGCAGCAAACATATCCAGCCAGTGGTGGGATCCAGTTTGCACCACTTTGGGAGAACCGGTTGTTAACTTTCTGAGCAGTTTGGCAAACTGGTTGTTGGAAGAAATCATTAGGGCAGAGAACCGGTTGTTAAATTACTTGAATCCCACCACTGTATCCAGCACACCTTTCTCCTCCTATTTCCCCCATAAGAACAAGCCCATGAGCTAAGTTGGGGTGAGAGAGAAGGTCTGGCCCAAAATCACCCAGCCGGCCTTCATGTCTAAGGCAAAACTAGAATTCTCGGACTCCTAATGATTCGGCTAAAGTCACCCAACTGGCTTTCATGCCTAAGGTGGGACTAGAACCAGGGGTGGAATTCTGCCAATTCAGACCGGCTCGGGTGAACCGGTATATCCAACGCTCAGCTGGGACCAAACCAGTTCACCCCGATCTGACCGCGCTATTTTCCTACCTTTATCTTCTCAGCTGATTCGTGGCTAAGCCAGGACTAGAACTCACTGTCTCCTGGTGATTGGCCTGAAGTCACCCAGTTGGTTTGGTCACAACCAAGTTAGAGGAATCTCTAGGAAGCTTCATACTTTTGACCTCATTTTTTTTTAACCAAATACTTTCACAAATTTAAAGTGATTTGTGTTTTTTTTCTGTAGAAAGGATCTCTTCAGTCCAAGGGTGTGGGACATTCTGTTATTATTTTGTTCCTCTCTCTGAGTTGGAACATCAAAAGCCCATCAATTCAATGCAGCTGTTACATTTTCTTCCCAAATGCCATCTGGTGGCGGAATTTCACAGCAATCCCTCTGGCTTTGACAAGAGTTGTGGTAAAAGGAAGGGACAACAGGTCACACGGCACTCTTTGCAACTTGACAGGGAAATGCAAACCTTGGCCCCAGACTCAACCTAGGCTCTCAGGGATGGATACAGGTAGAGGTCTATTCATGCAGTTAGATACAAGTTGAATAGATAAATGGGGGCACAATGGCTCAGTGGTTAAAGACACTGAGCTTGTCAGCGGGAAAGCTGACAGCCTGCCCACCTAGCAGTTCAAAAGCGTGCAAATGTGAGTAGGTAAATAGGTTCCACTTCAGTGGGAAAGTAACAGCGTTCCATGCACCTCGGCGTATGGTCATGCTGGTCACATGACCAAGGAAAATGTCTTCAGAGAACACTGACTTCTTTGGCCAAGAAAGAGAGCATTATCTATCACCTAGAATTAGATACAACTGGACAAAGGGAAACCTTTCCCTTTTATTAGATAAAATAGATTATCTGTGCCCTATTGTGTCATCATCTGAGAGAGAGAGGGGAGGGGGAGGGAGAGAAAGAGAGAGAAAAATATTATATAGGAGTGACTTCCAATTTCCAGCTGGCTTCCACATTGGTTTTCCTTGTGGTAATCTGGCAAGGAGCATTGGAAATCTGAGTGGCTGCTGCTGGGTGGGAGAGAGAGTGAGGGATTGTGAGACTGGCTGGGAAACTGTCACAAAATGTTGAAAATGAAGCTCATGCGACTATAGCAAGCAGTAGCATTGAAGCAGCCCCAACTTTCCCAAGTTTCATTTCCCTCCGGTGTCGTGAGTTACAGATTGTGGACACATTTTGTAAATCAGCCCATTTGAGGTACCTTGGTTCAAAGTTGTTGCCCTATGATGTGCCATTTCATCCAGTGAAAGGTCACGACAGCGAGAGTTTTAGCGGTATATAGACAGACATGAATGATTCAGCGGGCAGAAGCATTGGTAGATCGAGAAAGCCAAACCTGGTCAAGCCTGGTTAGTAACTAGATGGGAGATCCTTTTGAAAGATCAGTGCTGATCAGGGGTGAAATGCTACTGGTTCGGGCCGTCCTTCCCATGAGATCACTTCCTTGGCAACGTCCTTGTGATCATGTCACCTCTATGACGACATGGGCATCAGTCCTAACGGCGGAACAACAGAGACCCCTCCCCAGCTACCTCATTCGGCAAGAGGAGTTATCCAAGACCACATGAACCTGGCTTGCTCTGCCTTATCTAGGATAGATAGTTCCTTCTCTGCGTTTGTGTGAGATTTGAGGTCTGTGTCATGGCCTCAACACTTTTTTTTTTTTTTGCCCCATTAGCAGAATTCATTAGACTTTCCAGCTGCCAATAAAAATTGACGTATTAAATTCTGGGTGGTCCCGATAATAAGGAAACACACACCGAAGGAAACTGATGCCAAGATATATTCAGTCTTGAAGCCGTTGCACAGAATTCATTGGCTGCCTCTCCTGAATCTTGAGTCAGCTATTCTTACACACACAAAATCCGTTTTTATGTGAAATAATGAGTGATGCCAAACATTGCAAACCACTGCCTGCTCTTAACACTGTTACAAGGCACAAAACCACCACTATTATCTAGGACTGGGATAATAGCCAACCTAAAATTCAACCCCATAAAGAATCGTAACGGAAAGCAGTAAAATGAATGTCGAAATCTGCCTGTTTTTTTAGGAAAAAATAAAATCTACTATGAGATATCTACTAAATGAGTTGTTCAAGGTGCGGGGTTATTACCTTTAAAGTCCTATGTGGCTTCTGGCTAGTTTATTTGAAGGACCTATTCTCCCTGGTTACATCTACTTCAGAGATGGTATTGTACCAGTTCGGGCGAACCGGTAGTAGCGACCTGTGGGTGGGCCTTTCATTTTCGGTGCTGGGCGAACCGGTAGGTAAATTATGTGCATCCCACCCTTGATCTACCTGGTCCTCCAGACCAAGAAGGCAAAGTATGTTATGGATCACATCCATCAAGGAAGTGCATCTAGAGAGATCCAGAAGAAGGGCCTTCTCTGTGGTGGCTCCCTCCCGCTGGAATTTCATTCCCCCAGGGATAAGATTGACTCCTTTTGATATTTTTTCTAGAAGGGCCTGAAGACACAATTCTGTCAGCAGACCTGGTTGACATGGAACCTGTCTCAGTGGTGAGTTTCAAAATTTTTTACTACCGGTTCTGTGGGCGTGCCTTGGTGGGCATACTGTAAAATCTTCATTCCCACCCCATTCTAGGGGAAGGATACTGCAAAATCCCCATTTCCTCCCAATCAGCTGGGACTTGGGAGGCAGAGAATAGATGGAGGAGAGGCCAGTCAGAATTTTTACTACCGGTTCTCTGAACTACTCAAAATTTCCGCTACCGGTTCTCCAGAACTGATCAGAACCTGCTGAAACCTGCCTCTGGCCTGTCTGTGGATAAGCTGAAGCCAGTGTGCACATGTGCAGAGGGTCAAAAATGGGATGTGATGACTTCTGGGTGGGTGGGTGGAGCCTCCCGCCGCCGGTGCTACCGGTTCACCTGGATAGAACTGGCTGAATTTCACCACTAGGTACAAGGCATTCATTTTTGATGAGCTACGACTCCCTTCAACCGCTGCATGTATCTGTTAACTGTCACTCATGATAGCTGATGCCTTCTAATGAAACATATTCATCTGAAAAGGTGCTATCAGGCTTTTCCTGGTTTCGGGACCTGGCTGGCACGCGTTTGATTCCACCAGATGCCCCCAAAAGCGGAACCATCATACCTAACTTGACCAGCTTGGTAAATCAATCTCTCCCTGACATCTGAACTTTTGAAGCCAACAGATTTGAGGGGGGGGGGCTAATAAGAAACAATCTTCCTCTCCCTTGACTCCACACCTGGGCAAATCTTTCCTTTCCAGATGAATTTTGCAGAAGACAGATAAGCTGGAATTACCCGACAGTTAACTGGCTCACTTCAAAGGCTAGGTTGCAGAAGACGTAATCAGATTCTGATGCAGGAGCGGGCGAGGGTAGGGGAGGAGGGACGGTTACCAACTGTTCATTTGATCCGAACTCAGGAACGATTTTAGCATGGAAAGATACCTAATCAATTACAGAACAGACATCTGCTCCAACTGACATCGCTAAAGACTCTGAGGAATGAATGCCTATTACAAAATATAGGTCCGGAGGGAAAACCAGCAGGTGGCTAGCTGGGCCAGCTGAGAAAGTGGGAATTACCATACGAGTGGAACTGAACGTCGCGTACTAAAAGGGGCCTTGTGATTCCCCGTCCGAGGCAAGAAATATGTCCTGATGTGTTCAGCGGGGCGAGGGATTGCGATCTTCGTCAGATCAAATCTCGGGTGGGTTTTTTACAGGCGGGCTACCTGAACAAAGGGCTGTGTGCAAGCAGGAAGGTCGGCATTCCAGTAAGACTGTGCAATAAGCTCCTGTAAAGGGGAGGGGAGCGGAGGGGAGGGGAGAATAGAACAGAACAGAATAGAATAGAATAGAATAGAATAGAATAGAATGGAATGGAATGGAATGGAATGGAATGGAATGGAATGGAATGGAACGGAACGGAACGGAACGGAACGGAACGGAACGGAACGGAACGGAACGGAACGGAACAGAACAGAATAGAATAGAATCAACAGGACCTAAGTTTAACTCATAGAATCATCTATTGCAATGTCCTTCCTGTTAAAGACTACTTCAGCTTCAACAGCAATAATACAAGAGCAAACAATAGATTTAAACTTAATGTTAACCGCTTCAATCTTGATTGCAGAAAATATGACTTCAGTAACAGAGTTATTAATGCTTGGAACACACTACCAGACTCCAAAGCTTTAACCAAAAACTGTCTACTGTTGACCTCACCCCATTCCTAAGAGGTCTGTAAGGGGCGTGCATAAGAGCACAAACGTGCCTACCGTTCCTGTCATACTGTTTCCTTTCATTATATCCAATTTATATAGTTATTACATACTTATACTCATATATATGCTTATATATTATATAGTTACTTTATGCTTATGCTTATATATGCTCTTGTGACAAAATAAAATAATAATAAAAGAATGGAATGGAATGGAATAGAATAGAATAGAATGGAATGGGAATGGAATGGAATGGAATGGAATGGAATGGAATTGAACGGAACGGAACGGAACGGAACGGAACGGAACAGAACAGAACAGAACAGAATAGAATAGAATCAACAGGACCTAAGTTTAACTCATAGAATCATCTATTGCAATGTCCTTCCTGTTAAAGACTACTTCAGCTTCAACAGCAATAATACAAGAGCAAACAATAGATTTAAACTTAATGTTAACCGCTTCAATCTTGATTGCAGAAAATATGACTTCAGTAACAGAGTTATTAATGCTTGGAACACACTACCAGACTCCAAAGCTTTAACCAAAAACTGTCTACTGTTGACCTCACCCCATTCCTAAGAGGTCTGTAAGGGGCGTGCATAAGAGCACAAACGTGCCTACCGTTCCTGTCATACTGTTTCCTTTCATTATATCCAATTTATATAGTTATTACATACTTATACTCATATATATGCTTATATATTATATAGTTACTTTATGCTTATGCTTATATATGCTCTTGTGACAAAATAAAATAATAATAAAAGAATAGAATGGAATGGAATGGAATGGAATGGAATGGAATGGAATGGAATGGAATGGAGAGTGGAGTGGAGTGGAGTGGAGAGGAACAGAACACAACAGAACACAACAGAATGGAACGGAATGGAACGGAATGGAACGGAATGGAATGGAATAGAGAGTGGAGTGGAGTGGGATAGGATAGAATAGGATAGGATAGGATAGGATAGGATAGGATAGGATAGGATAGGATAGGATAGGATAGGATAGGATAGGATAGGATAGGATAGGATAGGATAGGATAGGATAGGATAGGAATATATTAGCCAAATGTGATCGGACACACAAGGAATTTGCCTCTGATGCATAAGCTCATAGTGTACATATAAACAGCAAGTAATGCAGTAGATAGAATCATAAATCATAGTTATAGTTATTAATCATAAGTTAGTTAGTTATTCAATTTCTACAGCAGCGCAACTCAAGCAAGTGACTCTGGAAGTCTAATCATTCTAAAAATTGTACCTTGTGCTGTGGGGCCCTTCGTTCTACTCTCTTGGTGCTTTCCCTGGGTGTGGTCTCTTCCCATTTGAACAAGAGAGCAGTGGACTTTGTTAAATCTTCTGGGCTGTCTTCCCCAAAAGCAGAAGTCCTTCTCTAAGCTGGTTCCCACGACACCTTTGGCCCCTTATAAAATGGTTTTTGCTTTGTTTTTGTTTTGTTGCCCTCATGGAAAACAAAAAAAATGCACAGATAAGTTACCCAGGGTGGAATTTCACAGCAATCCCTCTGGCTTTGACAAGAGTTGTGGTAAAAGGAAGGGACAACAGGTCACACGGCACTCTTTGCAACTTGACAGGGAAATGCAAACCTTGGCCCCAGACTCAACCTAGGCTCTCAGGGATGGATACAGGTAGAGGTCTATTCATGCAGTTAGATACAAGTTGAATAGATAAATGGGGGCACAATGGCTCAGTGGTTAAAGACACTGAGCTTGTCAGCGGGAAAGCTGACAGCCTGCCCACCTAGCAGTTCAAAAGCGTGCAAATGTGAGTAGGTAAATAGGTTCCACTTCAGTGGGAAAGTAACAGCGTTCCATGCACCTCGGCGTATGGTCATGCTGGTCACATGACCAAGGAAAATGTCTTCAGAGAACACTGACTTCTTTGGCCAAGAAAGAGAGCATTATCTATCACCTAGAATTAGATACAACTGGACAAAGGGAAACCTTTCCCTTTTATTAGATAAAATAGATTATCTGTGCCCTATTGTGTCATCATCTGAGAGAGAGGGGGGAGAGGGAGGGAGAGAAAGAGAGAAAAAAATATTATATAGGAGTGACTTCCAATTTCCAGCTGGCTTCCACATTGGCTTTCCTTGTGGGAATCTGGCGAGGAGCATTGGAAATATCCGCTTCCCTTCCCTTGCTGGTAATTAGGTGAGTGGCTGCTGCTGGGTGGGAGAGAGAGTGAGGGATTGTGAGACTGGCTGGGAAACTGTCACAAAATGTTGAAAATGAAGCTCATGCGACTATAGCAAGCAGTAGCATTGAAGCAGCCCCAACTTTCCCAAGTTTCATTTCCCTCCGGTGTCATGAGTTACAGATTGTGGACACATTTTGTAAATCAGCCCATTTGAGGTACCTTGGTTCAACGTTGTTGCCCTATGATGTGCCATTTCATCCAGTGAAAGGTCACGACAGCGAGAGTTTTAGCGGTATATAGACAGACATGAATGATTCAGCGGGCAGAAGCATTGGTAGATCGAGAAAGCCAAACCTGGTCAAGCCTGGTTAGTAACTAGATGGGAGATCCTTTTGAAAGATCAGTGCTGATCAGGGGTGAAATGCTACTGGTTCGGGCCGTCCTTCCCATGAGATCACTTCCTTGGCAACGTCCTTGTGATCATGTCACCTCTATGACAACATGGGCATCAGTCCTAACGGCGGAACAACAGAGACCCCTCCCCAGCTACCTCATTCGGCAAGAGGAGATATCCAAGACCACATGAACCTGGCTTGCTCTGCCTTATCTAGGATAAATAGTTCCTTCTCTGCGTTTGTGTGAGATTTGAGGTCTGTGTCATGGCCTCAACACTTTTTTTTTTTTTTTTGCCCCATTAGCAGAATTCATTAGACTTTCCAGCTGCCAATAAAAATTGACGTATTAAATTCTGGGTGGTCCCGATAATAAGGAAACACACACCGAAGGAAACTGATGCCAAGATATATTCAGTCTTGAAGCCGTTGCACAGAATTCATTGGCTGCCTCTCCTGAATCTTGAGTCAGCTATTCTTACACACACAAAATCCGTTTTTATGTGAAATAATGAGTGATGCCAAACATTGCAAACCACTGCCTGCTCTTAACACCGTTACAAGGCACAAAACCACCACGATTATCTAGGACTGGGATAATAGCCAACCTAAAATTCAACCCCATAAAGAATCGTAACGGAAAGCAGTAAAATGAATGTCGAAATCTGCCTGTTTTTTTAGGAAAAAATAAAATCTACTATGAGATATCTACTAAATGAGTTGTTCAAGGTGCGGGGTTATTACCTTTAAAGTCCTATGTGGCTTCTGGCTAGTTTATTTGAAGGACCTATTCTCCCTGGTTACATCTACTTCAGAGATGGTATTGTACCAGTTCGGGCGAACCGGTAGTAGCGACCTGTGGGTGGGCCTTTCATTTTCGGTGCTGGGCGAACCGGTAGGTAAATTATGTGCATCCCACCCTTGATCTACCTGGTCCTCCAGACCAAGAAGGCAAAGTATGTTATGGATCACATCCATCAAGGAAGTGCATCTAGAGAGATCCAGAAGAAGGGCCTTCTCTGTGGTGGCTCCCTCCCGCTGGAATTTCATTCCCCCAGGGATAAGATTGACTCCTTTTGATATTTTTTCTAGAAGGGCCTGAAGACACAATTCTGTCAGCAGACCTGGTTGACATGGAACCTGTCTCAGTGGTGGGTTTCAAAATTTTTTACTACCGGTTCTGTGGGCGTGCCTTGGTGGGCATACTGTAAAATCTTCATTCCCACCCCATTCTAGGGGAAGGATACTGCAAAATCCCCATTTCCTCCCAATCAGCTGGGACTTGGGAGGCAGAGAATAGATGGAGGAGAGGCCAGTCAGAATTTTTACTACCGGTTTTCTGAACTACTCAAAATTTCCGCTACCGGTTCTCCAGAACTGATCAGAACCTGCTGAAACCTGCCTCTGGCCTCTCTGTGGATAAGCTGAAGCCAGTGTGCACATGTGCAGAGGGTCAAAAATGGGACGTGATGACTTCTGGGTGGGTGGGTGGAGCCTCCCGCCGCCGGTGCTACCGGTTCACCTGGATAGAACCGGCTGAATTTCACCACTAGGTACAAGGCATTCATTTTTGATGAGCTACGACTCCCTTCAACCGCTGCATGTATCTGTTAACTGTCACTCATGATAGCTGATGCCTTCTAATGAAACATATTCATCTGAAAAGGTGCTATCAGGCTTTTCCTGGTTTCGGGACCTGGCTGGCACGCGTTTGATTCCACCAGGTGCCCCCAAAAGCGGAACCATCATACCTAACTTGACCAGCTTGGTAAATCAATCTCTCCCTGACATCTGAACTTTTGAAGCCAACAGATTTGAGGGGGGGGGGCTAATAAGAAACAATCTTCCTCTCCCTTGACTCCACACCTGGGCAAATCTTTCCTTTCCAGATGAATTTTGCAGAAGACAGATAAGCTGGAATTACCCGACAGTTAACTGGCTCACTTCAAAGGCTGGGTTGCAGAAGACGTAATCAGATTCTGATGCAGGAGCGGGCGAGGGTAGGGGAGGAGGGACGGTTACCAACTGTTCATTTGATCCGAACTCAGGAACGATTTTAGCATGGAAAGATACCTAATCAATTACAGAACAGACATCTGCTCCAACTGACATCGCTAAAGACTCTGAGGAATGAATGCCTATTACAAAATATAGGTCCGGAGGGAAAACCAGCAGGTGGCTAGCTGGGCCAGCTGAGAAAGTGGGAATTACCATACGAGTGGAACTGAACGTCGCGTACTAAAAGGGGCCTTGTGATTCCCCGTCCGAGGCAAGAAATATGTCCTGATGTGTTCAGCGGGGCGAGGGATTGCGATCTTCGTCAGATCAAATCTCGGGTGGGTTTTTTCAGGCGGGCTACCTGAACAAAGGGCTGTGTGCAAGCAGGAAGGTCGGCATTCCAGTAAGACTGTGCAATAAGCTCCTGTAAAGGGGAGGAGAGCGGAGGGGAGGGGAGGGGAGAATAGAACAGAATAGAATAGAATAGAATAGAATAGAATAGAATAGAATGGAATGGAATGGAATGGAATGGAATGGAATGGAATGGAATGGATTGGAACGGAACGGAACGGAACGGAACGGAACAGAACAGAACAGAACAGAATAGAATAGAATCAACAGGACCTAAGTTTAACTTATAGAATCATCTATTGCAATGTCCTTCCTGTTAAAGACTACTTCAGCTTCAATAGCAATAATACAAGAGCAAACAATAGATTTAAACTTAATGTTAACCGCTTCAATCTTGATTGCAGAAAATATGACTTCAGTAACAGAGTTATTAATGCTTGGAACACACTACCAGACTCCAAAGCTTTAACCAAAAACTGTCTACTGTTGACCTCACCCCATTCCTAAGAGGTCTGTAAGGGGCGTGCATAAGAGCACAAACGTGCCTACCGTTCCTGTCATACTGTTTACTTTCATTATATCCAATTTATATAGTTATTACATACTTATACTCATATATATGCTTATATATTATATAGTTACTTCATGCTTATGCTTATATATGCTCTTGTGACAAAATAAAATAATAATAAAAGAATAGAATGGAATGGAATGGAATGGAATGGAATGGAATGGAATGGAATGGAATGGAATGGAGAGTGGAGTGGAGTGGAGAGGAATAGAACACAACAGAACACAACAGAATGGAACGGAACGGAACGGAATGGAATGGAATAGAGAGTGGAGTGGAGTGGGATAGGATAGGATAGGATAGGATAGGATAGGATAGGATAGGATAGGATAGGATAGGATAGGAATATATTAGCCAAATGTGATCGGACACACAAGGAATTTGCCTCTGATGCATAAGCTCATAGTGTACATATAAACAGCAAGTAATGCAGTAGATAGAATCATAAATCATAGTTATAGTTATTAATCATAAGTTAGTTAGTTATTCAATTTCTACAGCAGCGCAACTCAAGCAAGTGACTCTGGAAGTCTAATCATTCTAAAAATTGTACCTTGTGCTGTGGGGCCCTTGGTTCTACTCTCTTGGTGCTTTCCCTGGGTGTGGTCCCTTCCCATTTGAACAAGAGAGCAGTGGACTTTGCTAAATCTTCTGGGCTGTCTTCCCCAAAAGCAGAAGTCCTTCTCTAAGCTGGTTCCCACGACACCTTTGGCCCCTTATAAAATGGTTTTTGCTTTGTTTTTGTTTTGTTGCCCTCATGGAAAACAAAAAAAATGCACAGATAAGTTACCCAGGGTGGAATTTCACAGACACGTGCCCACCTATCCACCAATACCCCAAAGGCCACCTCATTTTCACTTTTATCCGGCGCCTTTGCCACCGCACAAGAGGCCGGGTTTTTTTGGTGGTTTTTTTTTTGAAAGTGCGGCTTGGTACATGAAACGAATGGCCCAAAGCTGGTTTTCATCTCCTCTTTTACTGAGAAGATTCCTGCAGTTTACTTTCTCTTTCTCTCTCTCTTTCTCTTCTTTTCTTTTCTTTTTTTTTTAATAGTGTCCACTCGCCTCTTTGGATCAGCTGACAAAGACGTTCTTTTATTTTAGACGCAGCGTGTGGTCAAACGGAGATCCAGTTCAAAGGGACATGAAATCAGAAATATTGGCTATATAACAGCTATTGTGTCCTCTTCGCCTTCTCCTCTCTCTCTCTCTCTCTCTCTCTCTCTCCCCCCACCCCCTTAGGCCCCTGTTCCTCATTGTCAGTAGTCGCCAAAACCAGAGAGGCATGCTTACAAAGAAGTAAAGAAATGTTCAAAGTGGGCAACAGATGCTTTATTAGAAGGCAAGCGTTGCTCTTTTTCTCCCCCTTATTCATTTCATCCTAACATAGGCAGGTTTCCAAGGGGAAGAAGAAAAAAGCCACTTTGAAGTACGGCTTTCTCTCCTTTTCTCTCACTCTCTATTTCTTTTTGAAGGGGCTTTTAAAAAATGGAATCCTAATTTCAGATTGCCAGCAAAAGCTTCTTTAATGATCTTAGCCTGCACAAAATGCTGTAATTCCACACACACACACACACACACTTCCCCCCCCCCACTTCTTCTTCTTTAGCACCTTGTCTAATTACTTAATTGGAAAGAGAGTTCGGGCTAGTTCTTCCACCATTTGTTTCCCACGGAAGACTTCCAATGAACCGCGTGAACCTGGCAGGTTAGGGTTTGCGGCACAGAGTTTTGACTTCAATAACCTGACAATTGCTAACCAATATTTTAGTTTTAAAAAGCCCATAAACATTGGCCCGCATAAAAAATGAGTGACTCCCATATTATTATATCGCTGGTTGACCAAACAGTGAACTGTTCGCTAATGCTTGAGAAGACAGTGGTACCTGTATCAAGCGGAGCCATTAATGACACTGGTCAAATGCCAGTTGGCCAAACGGTTGTGATAAGCTGCACACTCGCCCGATGGGATAAGCTCATCTGGCTTTGCCTTGACTTAATGTTAGTTTCTGGTCAACTGTGGCATATTTAGGATCCCAGTTATGATTTTTGTGCATGTGTGAAATGGATCACTCTCTTTCTCTCTCTCTCTAGGTCAGGAGTGTCAAACTCATGTCATCATGGTGAGTCACATGACATATCGGGACTTTTTTTCCCCTTTGCTAAACCGGGCGTGGGCCTGGCCAGCGCATGACGCATCTGGCCTGAGGGTTGCAAGTTTGACAGCCCTGAGATTAATAGATAGATAGATGATAGATAGATAGATAGATAGATAGATAGTAGATAGATGCAGTGGTGAAATCCAATTTTTTTTACTATCAGTTCTGTGGGCGTGGCTTGGTGGAAGTGGTGTGGCTTGGTGGGCACGGTAGGGGAAGGATACTGCAAAATCCCCATTCCAACCCCACTCTGGGGCCAGCCAAAGGTGGTATTTGCCGGTTCTCCAAACTGCTCAAAATTTCCGCTACTGATTCTCCAGAACCTGTCAGAACCTGCTGGATTTCACCCCTGGATAGATGGATGATAGATAGGTAGATAGGTAGATAGGTAGATAGGTAGATCGATAGATGATAGAGAGATAGATAGATAGATAGATAGATAGATAGATAGATAGATAGATAGATAGACAGATAGATACCCTGTTTTCCCCAAAATAAGACATCCCCTGATAATAAGCCCAGTCGGGCTTTTGAACGCATGACAATAAGGCCAAGCACTTATTTTAGGGTTCAAAAAATATAAGACACGGTCTTATTTTGGAGGAAACCGCTAAGTAGGTAGGTAGATAGATAGATAGGTAGGTAGATAGATAGATAGATAGATAGATAGATAGATAGATAGATAGATAGATAGATAGATGGATGGATGGATGGATGGATGGATGGATGATGGGGAGAGAGAGAGAGAGAGAGAGAGAGAAAGATTTAGGTTGGTTGGTTGGAGATCTGCTCTCACTTTCCCCAAACTAGTATCTTCCAGATGCATTGAAATGTTTGACCTTGAATGTTTAGTATCTATGGTCTAATACATATGATGGGTCCTGATAAATGTTGTGCTTCTTGAGCAAAGGGTTTGTTACACATCACCCAGACTTATTTATTTTTGGGAGTTGGGTGGCTGTGAGATAGAGAGCCAGTTTGGTTAAGGTGCTGCTCCAGAAACTCTGGAGGAGACTCTGAATTCCAGTCCCGCCTTAAGCATCAAAACTGGCTGGATGACTTTGGGCCAATCACCAGAAGACCATGAGTTCTAGACCCGCCTTAGGCAGGAAAGCTGGCTGAGAGACTTTGGGCCAATCACCAGGAGATGAAGAGTTCTAGTCCCATATTAGCATGAAAACCCTTTCCACTTCTACCAACAACTCCTGCAAAGAAGCAGAGAAATGTTTCAAACAAAGAAGAGAAATCCAGTGGCCATGACTCAACTTCCAGAGATCTACTGCCAAAGGTTTCAAGGAGACACCAGCTGTAGTCAACAGATGTCCGTAGCTCCAGAGCTCCTGGAATTGAGAGAAATGACAAGGGCACCAATGCAGGATGCAAAGAAGAGGTTTTTATGGATTCCGTAACCTATTTTAAGCATATTATTCTTTCTTTCTTTTTTTTCAGTTAGAAAAAAAGAGCTACAAAAGAGATCTGTACCAATTAAAAGAACATATCAAGTAAAAGCAAAAAATAAAGGCATTTGCCCCCACTACACAATACGTTCTTATGCATTAATATTTCCCCGTATCTCAAGTGTATTGCTTAGCTTTGCTTTTTAAAAAGTCACAGCATTTTTTTTAAAAATAATCTTATAGGAATTACATTTCAAAGCCGCGCTTTGTTTATTCATTAATCATCCTAGTTCTGGGCACACTTATCTTATTACCAGCTATTCCATATATTTGCTAGAAGAAAACTAACCCCAATGAGGTGCTAGCAAAAGTAACGGGGTTGGTGGGGAGGGGTGACAGAATTAAAGCAATACTTAAAACCCATTCAGTGTTACTTATTGTTAGTGACATTATGCTCCAAATACCAAACGGCCCTTTCAGAGGGATGCAAATCCCATTTATTGTTATCAACAACAGCGGCATTCTATTGTTATCCCCCCCCCCACTTTTGTCAAGCATTAAAATGTCAGAGCTCATTGTTAGGGCTTCATATTTTATGGATTATGCCTTTCTCTGTGTGGGTGTGAA
Organism: Ahaetulla prasina; assembly: GCF_028640845.1. NCBI lineage: Eukaryota > Metazoa > Chordata > Lepidosauria > Squamata > Colubridae > Ahaetulla > Ahaetulla prasina. Next base: position 7,062,373 of record NC_080550.1, read on the forward strand.
AAAAATGTTTTGGAGGCCACACCACAATAGGAACATTTTACCCAGGGCGGAAAAGGAAGTGAATTATTAAACATGCCAAGGCGACCAACTTCATTACTGCAAATGCTAATGCATTTGAAGGGCACCCATTCAGGAGAAAGGAATTCAATCCTGCAAAACTCAGAGAAGCAGAAAGAAACTATCAAGAAACAATGGGAAGGGTTTTAGCAGGCAGCAAGCATTGTCTAATTGTGGGTCCAACTACACTTTTCCTAGATGGAAGTTGTCACCCTTACCAATTCAAGTTTGGAAGATCATTCACAGTCATCCAATAGCATGTCCAAAAATATTAATACAGAGAATAGAATAGAATAGAATAGAATAGAATAGAATAGAATAGAATAGAATAGAATAGAATAGAACGCAGAATAGGAAGAGAATAGAATAGAATAGAATGCAGAATAGGAAGAGAAGAGAAGAGAAGGGAAGGGAAGGGAAGGGAAGGGAAGGGAAGGGAAGGGAAGGGAAGAATAACTGAATAGAATAGAATGGAATGGAATGGAATGGAATGGAATGGAATGGAATAGAATAGAATAGAATAGAATAGAATAGAATAGAATAGAATAGAATAGAATAGAATAGAATAGAATAGAACGCAGAATAGGAAGAGAATAGAATAGAATAGAATGCAGAATAGGAAGAGAAGAGAATAGGAAGAGAATAGAATAGAATGGAATGGAATGGAATGGAATGGAATGGAATGGAATGGAATGGAATGGAATGGAATGGAATAGAATAGAATAGAATAGAATAGAATAGAATAGAATGGAATGGAATAGAATAGAATAGAATAGAATAGAATAGAATAGAATAGAATAGAATAGAATAGAATAGAATAGAATAGAATTTTTTATTGGCCAAGTGTGATTGGACACACAAGGAATTTGTCTTGGTGCATACGGTCTCAGTGTACGTAAAAGAAAGGATACTTTCATTAAGAATTCTAAGGTACGACACCTAAATGATAGTCTTACAAATAAGCAATCAGGAAACAATCAATATCAATATAAATCGTAAGGATACAAGCAACAAAGTTACAGTCATACAGTCACAAGTGGAAGGAGATGGGTGATGGGAACGATGAGAAGATTAATAGTAGTGAAGACTTAGTAACTAGTTTGACAGTGTTGAGGGAAATATTTGTTTAGCAGAGTGATGGCGTTCGGGAAGAAACTTTTTCTTATGTCTAGTTGTTCTGGTGTGCAGTGCTCTATAGCATTGTTTTGAGGGTAGGAGTTGAATCAGTTTATGTCCAGGATGTGAGGGGTCTGTCAATATTTTCAAAGCCCTCTTTTTGGCTCATGAAGTATACAGGTCCTCAATGGAAGGCAGGTTGGTAGCCATTATTTTTTCTGCAGTTCTAATTATCCTCTGAAGTCCGTGTCTGTCTTGTTGGGTTGCAGAACCGAACCAGACAGTTATAGAGGTGCAGATGACAGACTCAATAATTGATACAGATAGTCCTGTATTATTCCAATTACGGCCACAACTGAGCCCAACATCTCTGTTGCTAAGCGAAACATTTGTTCTACATCAACAGAAGTTGTGGATGCTCCGACATTGGAAGCTTTTAAGAAGATGTTGGATAACCATTTGTCTGGAATAGTGCAGGGTTTCCTGCCCAAGCAGGGGGTTGGACTGGAAAACCTCCAAGGTCCTTCCAACTCTGGTCCCTTCCAACTCCTTCAAAATTTTCATCTCCGGTGAGATTTTCAAGTTTTCTAAACTGATCTGCGAGATGCTTGAGAATTGGGCCTTTTTTGGGGGTGGCGTGGGGGGCTTCTGTTAGTTGCAGTTTGGCGATCACTCCAGGTGCTGAACTTCCTCTGCTCAACCCCACCGAACGAGACGCCAGCCAAGCATGGTTTAACCTAATGGTTTCCTGCGATTGTGGCGGGATCCAAATGCAATAAATAAACAAATAAATCTTTCTTTTGAGATCTGCCGTGGAAAGAAACTCCAAATAGGACTTTTGTTGTTGGCCTGGTTCCCACCGTATGAAAGCCACAAGAACATCTGGAGCAGTTGTGCTATTTCCATGTGGCATTTTCTCAACTGAAAGATTTTACGCTGCTATTTTCTTCAAGGCAGGAATGCGGCTCTCATTGTGCTGCCTATTTATGCTATTCTATAAATAATGATTTTCCATTAATTATCTTGTCCCCTAATTCCTTAAGTGAACACAGTCTCTGGTGAGAATTTAAACAGGAGATTGTGCCCCAAGGAGCTCATAATAAGCGATGAAGATTGTCAACGTGCTGAGATCTATGGAATGTGGCTCTCTCATAGGAGAGACACAGTCAAACTAAGATGTAAGCTGCACATCTGGGCAAGGCCAAAAAAATGAACCCCCCCATGATCACATATTCCCCACCCAGCTTTGAGGAACAAATACAGGTAGTTCTTGTCTTACAATGATTCATTTAGTGACCATTCGAAGTTACAATAGCCACTCAAAAAAGTGACTTATGTGTCACGTTCCGGTGTCCCGCGTAAGAAAAGCCAGCAACACAGGTTGACGTAGGAATTGTTCATCTGGAAACCCGGACCTGGCACAAAGCGACCATCCAAAAGGAATTAAAGTTTGTGCTACTGCGGTTAGTTCACCCACCCCTTATATTGTGCTCCACCTCCCTTGTGTGTACATCCCTCCCCTCCTACCGACTGCTTGACGCTAATATGGCCGTGCCCCTAGCCGCCCATCCTGGGTTATCCCACTCTGTTTCCTACTTCCACCCATGGTCCAACGATCAGCTGTTTCCCTCCACGATCAGCTGGGTACAGTTGGGCACCATTAGCCAGGCAGTAGCCCCATGGAGGCAGGAGTGAAGTGATGCAGGCCATGGGCATGTGTCTGGAATGCCATCTCACGTGGCGGTGGCTCCTCCCCATCAAGCCATTGATGCCTGTGCGTGCATGTCTTGCTGTCCACTTCTCCCCTACCTGAATGCCAGCCCCAGGCCGTCTATTGCTAGTCCTTCCTTCCTTCCTTCCTTCCTTCCTTCCTTCCTTCCTTCCTTCCTTCCTTCCTTCCTTCCTTCCTTCCTTCCCCTCTTTCCTTCTTTTTCCTTCCTTGCTGTCTTTCCATCTTCCCTTCTTTTTCTTTTCTCTTTCTCTCTCTCCTTTCTTGTCCCTTCTTGGATGCTCAAATGCAAAAGGGGAAATGTGACTCCTTTTGTTTTGTTTTTAATTTGCTTTGCTAGCCCTCTGCCAGCGAAAATGGTGCTCGGGGGGGGAGGGGCTGCGTGTGGCCCTCCTGAGTTCTGTTTTCATTGGCAGAGGGACCGGGGACCGATCCTTTGCTGTTTCCAGGGCAGCCATGTGGGCCAGATATAAGCACCCCATGGGCCTTGAGTTTGACACCCCTGCTCTATATTTCCTGAATATTGGAAACTAAGACAGTCTGTTATTATCAGCAGCTGCTTGCAATTACTGCAGGTTCAAGTCCCACCAGGCCCAAGGTTGACTCAGCCTTCCATCCTTTCTAAGGTAGGTAAAATGAGGACCCAGATTGTTGGGGGCAATAAGTTGACTTTGTATATAATATACAAATGGATGAAGACTATTGCTTGACATAGTGTAAGCCGCCCTGAGTCTTCGGAGAAGGGCGGGATATAAATGCAAATTTTAAAAAAAACTATCAGAAACATGGACAAAAGGAACAAAAAAGGCAGCCACATCAGGGGGCATGGCCTTCAGTTATTCCAGCTTTAACCTGGCTAACAGCATCAGAATAGAGGTAGAAAGTAGGCCACTGGGTGATCCCAATTTTAATCGAGTCGTTCTACATCAAACTTTTAACGCCTCTTCTAGAGATCTCCTGATCAAAGAACTCTCCAGAATCCATCAATCCATATTTGAAAGGTGGTGGGGAGGGGGAAAAATGAGAAGAAAGAAAGAAGAGAAAAATTTGGCATATAAATCCACTCAGAAGAATGGACCTGTCAAGATTAAAGACTATAAATAAAAATGAATAAAATATACGTGTGCAGAGAGCAAAGCTGTACAAAAGTTTTATTCTTGGGGCATTTTCGACTGTAGAGTTTTCAGAATCCTCTTTCATCACTGTCCTCTGATTTAATTCCAAAAGTCCACAAACAAAGGGAATATCTATGACTAAAAGCTTCCACTCATTCTTGAAGCGCTGCTGTGGCTGGCCAATCGTGTCAGAAGTGCATTTAAAAAAAAAAAAAATGATCTGAAACACAGTTATCTTTTTATGATCTAACATTCCTTTGCAAAAAAGGAAAGAAAGAAAGATAGAAAGAAAGGAAGGAAGGAAGGAAGGAAGGAAAGGAAAGGGGAAAAAACCCCTTTTATTTAGATTCTTCCAGCTCTTACAGTTTAAGAAGTTGGGTTCTATCCTAATGTTGGAAAGGTCATAAAGATCCAGAGCTAATGGAGGATTTGGGGGGCAATTCCCTCAGTGGATAACCTCTGATATATGATTTCTTTTAACCTCGATCGGTTGTTTCCTTTTGTTGTTGCAAGCTGGCTTCTAGCTATAATGCAGCCAACAATGGTTCCTTTTCTTTACTTTGTGTCCTGTTTTAATGGTGGCCTCTGGATCTCACTCACCTTAGTTGGGTGGAGGACCCAACTGTAGATATAAATTAAACCAGCCTTTCTCAACCTTGGTCGCCTGAAGATGTGCGGACTTCAACTCCCAGAATTCCCCAGCCAGCAAAGAGGAACTAACTGTAGATAGAAATTAAGCCAGTCTTTCTCAACCTTGGTCGCCTGAAGATGTGCGGACTTCAACTCCCAGAATTCCCCAGCCAACAAAGAGGAACTAACTGTAGATAGAAATTAAGCCAGTCTTTCTCAACCTTGGTCGCCTGAAGATGTGCGGACTTCAACTCCCAGAATTCCCCAGCCAGCAAAGAGGAACTAACTGTAGATAGAAATTAAGCCAGTCTTTCTCAACCTTGGCTACCTGAAGATCAACTCCTTCCTTCTTTTTTCTTTCCTCCTCCTCCTCCTCCTCCACCACCACCACCTCCTCCTCCTCCTCCTCCTCCTCCTCCTCCTCCTCCTCCTCCTCCTCTTCCTCCTCCTGTGTCTAGCCCAGGGGTCTGCAATCTTAAAGACTCAAAGAACCATTTGGACTTGTTTCCCACAAAAAAGAAAACACTGGGAGCCACAAAACCTGGGTAGGTGTGGCCAACTCCATGTCACTCACTTCCACCAGTCACATGACACACACACACACACCCGCCATGCCTATCCAGCCAGTCATTAGGGCAGAGAACCAGTTGTTAAAAAACACTGGGAACCACAAAATCCTTTTGACACATCTTTGTCATCAGCCAAAAGCAAGTCATTATCAGTACCTATTTCCAGTAGTAGCTGACATACCAGCAAATGGCCTGGGCTCTGCATCTCATTCACACACTGTGTTGTTATCCATTTGAGTATATTGGCCTATTCAAGGTCCTCCCTGTAGTATAAGGGAGGTTGAATCTTTCAGGCATATCCTCCTTTAATGTTAGCCCTAATGCTCTTCTTCCTCCATCTTTTAATTTCGTTCATGTGTACCAGGGATGAAATGCTCCTGGTTCAGACCGGATCAGCCGATCTGGTAGCAATGGCAGCGGGTGATTCGGAGAACTGGTAGCAAAAATCCCTTTCCCCCCACCACCCACCCATGTCCACCCAATGCCTGGTTGCCCGCTTCCCCGTTTGCCGCTTCTTTTAAAAAAATGCTTTTAAAAGGTAAAAAAGAGGCTCTGACGATCACAGCTGAGCTGCGCAGCCACCAAACTGGTAGTAAACCGGTTCAGGTTTCACCACTGATGTGTATCCTTATTCTTCCCACTTACATTCGTAGATGGCTCACTTGGAGGCATTCTTTGCTCACCATAGTTTGCAAGGTGTCCAAACACACAGACTTGAGTGGATAGTTAAAGGTAAAATTAAAGGTTCTCCTCACACATACGTGCTAGTCGTTGCCGACTCTAGGGGGCGGTGCTCATCTCCGTTTCAAAGCCAAAAAGCCAGCGCTGTCCGAAGACGTCTCCGTGGTCATGTGGCTGGCATGATTCAACACCAAAGGCGCACGGAACGCTGTTACCTTCCCACCAAAGGTGGTCCCTATTTTTCTACTTGCATATTTACGTGCTTTCGAACTGCTAGGTTGGCAGAAGCTGGGACAAGTCACGGGAGCTCACCCCTTTACACGGCAGCACTAGGGATTCGAACCGCTGAGCTGCCGACTTTTCGATCAACAAGCTCAACGTCCTAGCCCCTGAGCCACCGCGTCCCCCGGAGCGGATAGTTAGGGCTGCAGAAAAAGCAATGGCTACCAACCTGCCTTCCATTGAGGACCTGTATGCTGCACGAGCCAGAAAGAGGGCTGTGAAAATATCTACAGACCCCTCAGATCCAGGACATAAACTCTTTCAACTTCTTCCCTCAAGACGATGTTATAGGGACATGATGGCGAACCTATGGCACGTGTGCCGAAAGTGACATGCGGAGCCATGTCGCCTGGCATGCATGGCATCGTCGCCCGTTCCTCTTCTGGGTTTCTGGGTGTGCATGCACATGCGACGATCAACTGGCCTTTGTGCGGGCAGCAGTGGCAGAAACTGGAAGAGCTGGTCCTCCATTTCCCGGAGTGAGCATATGCGCCGGCCAGCATGCGTATGCGCGGCAGTAACTGGAAGACTTGCGGCACACCGAAAACCAAAAGTTCAGTTTCCGGCCCGCGCATGCCCCTGGGCAGCTCCTCTTCCGGGTTGCGGCCCAAATGAGTGCAGCGGGCCCATGTTCCCCTTTCAGCACTTGGTGCCCTGCTCGAGTGCATGCATTCCCTTTTTGGTACTCGGTACCAAAAAGATTCGCAATCACTGCTATAGGGCACTGCACGTCAGAACAATGAGATACAAGGACAGTTTCCACCCACACACCCATGTCATCACTCGGCTATACAACTAATCTCCATAACAGTGTTGTATGTCATGGGATGTCAAACCAGTTAGGAGGGTTGTATTACTATTATCCTCCTCGTCTTTCCTGTGGCCTATTTCCTTAGCTTCTTATGACTATATCTTTGTTGTTCGTGACTTATGATTTATGTTGATTGCTTTTGTTTAGTATCTATTATTATGATTTATGTTGATTGCCATTGGTGGCAAGGTGGTTAGAATGCAGTAAGGTAAAGGTTCCCTCATACATACGTGCTAGTCGTTCCCGACTCTAGGGGGCAGTGCTCATTTCAGTTTCAAAGCCAAAGAGCCAGCGCTGTCCGAAGACGTCTCTGTGTTCATGTGGCCAACATGACTCAACGCCAAAGGCACACAGAACACTTTTCCCTCCCTACCAAAGGTGGTCCCTATTTCTCTACTTGCATTTTTTACTTGCTTTCGAGCTGCTAGGTTGGCAGAAGCTGGGACAAGTAACGAGAGCTCGCCCCATTACGTGGCACTAGGGATTCGAACTGCTGAGTTGCCAACCTTTCAATCGACAAGCACATCATCTTAGCCTCTGAGCCACTCTGTTCCTTCTTTCCTAGAGCGCTTTACTAGAATGCAGTACTGCAGGCTAATTCTGCCAACTGCCAGCAGTTCGATTCTCACCAGTTTAAGGTTGACTCATCCTTCCATCCTTCCCAGGTTAGGAAAATGAAGACCCAGATTGTTGGGGGCAAGAGGCTGACTCAGCAAACCACTTAGCGGGGGCTACAAAGCACTGTGAAGCAGTATATATGTCTAAGTGCTATTGCAATTGCTTATTTAAAATCCTATGACCATCACTGAGTGTTGTATCTTATGATTTATGATGATGGTATTTTAGGATGATGATCATGGTTTATCACTTGTTGCTTTATGTACACTGAGAGTTTATGCACCGGAGACAAATTCCTGGTGTATCCAATCACCTTTGGCCAATAAAGAATTTCACTTTATTCTATTCTAAATGAACTGTATCTTATTCTCCAACAGTGGTAGCTGAGTTGGCACAGCTTCTCATTCTCCAAAGCAGGAAGAAGAAAAAAATAAAATAAAAGGTCTTAAGAAGTTCTTTTCAAAAGACTCAGCTTTAAAGTAGCCCGATCTTGGTTTCTGTCTTCCTCTTTCTTAATGAAGGCACAAACAAATGATGATCGGACTAAACAACGCTTGTGATCTAGTTTGTTTGGCGATCTAGTTTGTTTGGCGATGAGGCTGCCTTCAAATTAGCTTGCTTTTCAAACATTTCTGGTTTGAAAAAAAAAATGTAGTCAAAATGCAAATAGGGCGTAAATGGCACTTTAATAAATGCTCATTCAACATCCATTCTTTCTCAAATCATCGTTTTAAGGCGCTTTCATGCAAATGTTGAGAAGATGTGACATTAGAAAAATTGCTTTGACATGCTAAGGGCTTTCTGAGATTAACAAAAAGAGAATGAACAAGATAAAGCGTTCAAAAGGCCTATTTCAGAGGAATTATTACTTCCTTTGAAAGTCTTCCAAGGTTGCAGTACATTTAAGCTTGTTGGCATACATGTAAATGAAGGACTACAAAAGTATTCTTTTGCCTTTAACTTGAATTAAACCTTCAGGGTAATGTTCAAGAATCACAATAAATGGCTAAATCTTTGGCTGCAAAAAAAGAATATCTAAAAATTCGCCCTTAGATATAATTTTCTTACTTTAAAAAAAGAAAGAAAGAAAGAAAGAAACAAAACACCGGAATATCTATAGTCAAAATTATTGTTTTAATTCCTTTTATGATACTGCTCAGACGGTTTGGCCAGATCTGATTTAATAAGAGAACATCTGAGGAATATTTTATAATACAAAAGCATTAGCATGCAAGGAATGTTGCATGAGAAAATGTCTAGGGCCGTCTGGTTCTCTTGCAAGTTGAATATAAGCATTGTGTAGTAGAAATGGGAGGGAGGGAGGGAGGGAGGGAAGGGAAGGAAGGAAGAAAGGAAGGAAGGAAGGAAGGAAAGAAGGAAGGAAGGAAGGAAGGAAGGAAGGAAGGAAGGAAGGAAGGAAGGAAGGAAGGAAGGAAGGAAGGATAGAATAGAATAGAATAGAATAGAATTTTTATTGGCCAAGTGTGATTGGACACACAAGGAATTTGTCTTGGTGCATATGCTCTCAGTGTGCATAAAAGGAAAGATACGTTCATCAAGGTACAACATTTACAACACAAATGATGGTCAATATATCAATATAAATCATAAGGATTGCCAGCAACAAAGTTACAGTCATACAGTCATAACTGGAAAGAGATTGGTGATGGGAACTATGAGAAGATTAATAGTAGTGCAGATTTAGTAAATAGTTTGACAGTGTTGAGGGAATTATTTGTTTAGCAGAGTGATGGCCTTCAGGAAAAAACTGTTCTTGTGTCTAGTTGTTCTGTTGTGCAGTGCTCTATACATCGTTTTGAGGGTAGGAGTTGAAACAGTTTATGTCCTGCATGTGAGGGATCTGTAAATATTTTCACGGCCCTCTTCTTGATTCGTGCAGTATACAGGTCCTCAATGGAAGGAATCATAAAGGAACCAATGAATCATAAAGGAACCAATGTCAGGTATCATCAATGATGGTACCAATTAGCTTCTTATTTTTGGATTGACTATTTCCAATCCAGGCTATCTGGATGAAAATTTACAAAACTACTAAGGACGGGAGGCTGCATAGGAGCAAGGAACATGGTGGATTTCAAGCTAACATGATTTTCTGCTGGAAGGGAGGGAGGGAGGGAGGGAGGGAGGGATGCAGAAGAGAGGGAGGGAGGGAGGAAGGAAGTTTCCAGAGATGGACCCGAATTCAAAAACAGTGATGGTTCAGTGGCACCTAAATTCTGAAGAGTCATATGTGTAGGAATTTAGCACCCACCCCCCTCCTAGAAGAATGAAATATTTTAGAAAATATTTAAAAGGCAGAATATATTTCCCTGGATGAGAAATTGAGAAACATGTTTTAAAGACAAAGCAGCTTCCTGACTCCCCCCCCCACCTTTGTCAATGGGCCATTAAAGCCTCAGCTAAGCTCGCCCATTCTCCCCACCTTTGTCAATGACCATCATTTGCAACACAATAGAACAGAAACTCACCACATGGCAAGGCTCAGGCAAGCTTGAGGGACAACCTACAATGTTAGCTAAGACCCCTAGATCACCTGGGAGTTTGACAACCAATCAGGATACTCTTCCTGTGCCCCAGAAAGTTCAAAGAAAAAGCATAAAGCCAGGGAGCACACAGGATCTCAGCCTTTTTTTTTCCGTTCAGAAACTCAAGCCATGTGATCCTGACCACCATTAAACCATCTTTCCAAGCAGCCTCCATGTTTCCAGTGTCTTTGTCCCCACTTGGAACTGAACCCAGATGGATATTTCTTCCAACATATGCAAAAATGAAACCAGCAAACGAAATTTCATCTATACTATAAACACTTGCCAGAAACAACCTCAGCCTCAACGAACTTAGAGGTAGACCTGACCTATCATTCCTACAACGTATTAGATCCCGTGACATTAACCCTCCACCTAGAAACAAACAACCTACTTTCTAATAAACAATTTGGTTTCAGAAAAAAATTATCATGTAACTTACAACTTCTCCACTACAAAAACATATGGACTACTAATCTCGATCAAGGAAAAGCAATAGATGCAATCTAAATAGACTTCTGCAAAACTTTTGATTCAGTTGTACACGATAAACTTTTCCTAAAACTAAAATCCTACGGCATTTCAGGACCTCTTCACAATTGGATAACTGCTTTCCTGTCAAACAGACAACAAGTGGTCAAAATTGGCAATGCTCTATCAAATCCTGTTCCTGTCAAAAGTGGCGTTCCTCAAGGCAGCGTTCTTGGACCAACTGCTCTTCATACTATACATAAATGATCTCTGTGACCTTATCTCAAGTTATTGTGTTCTCTTTGCTGACGATGTCAAACTATTTAACACCACCAACAATACTACTATCCTTCAAAAAGACCTCGACTTTGTATCCGATTGGTCTAAAACTTGGCAACTCCAAATCTCAACCAGCAAATGCTCAGTCTTACATATTGGAAAAAGAAACCAAACACTAAGTACAAGCTTGATGGACATTACCTTACAGATGACCCCCACTCTGTTAAAGACCTTGGAGTTGTAGGAATTTAGCACCCACCTCCCTCCTAGAAGAATGAAATATTCTAGGAAATATTTTAAAAAGCAGAATATTATACCTTCCTGGATGAGAAATGGAGAAACATGTTTTAAAGACAGCAGCTTCCTGATTCCCCCCCACCTTTGTCAATGGGCCATTAAAAGCCTCAGCTAAGCTCACTCATTCTCCCCACCTTTGTCAATGGGCAATTAAGGCTTCAACCAAGCTCACTCAATCCCCCCATGATTTGCAACACAATACAACTGAAACTCACCACATGGCAAGGCTCAAGCAAGCTTGAGAGACAGCCAGCAAGGCTAGCTAAGACCCTAGACCACCTGGGAGTTTGACAACCAATCAGGATACTCTTCCTGTGCCCCAGAAAGGTCAAAGCTCAGAAAAGCATAAAGCCAGGAGCACACAGGATCTCAGCCTTTTTTCCATTCAGGAACTCAAGCCATGTGATCCTGACCACCATTAAACCATCTTTCCAAGCAGCCTCCATGTTTCCAGTGTCTTTGTCCCCACTTGGAACTGAACCCAGATGGATATTTCTTCCAACAGAGTTTTCATATCAAATGATCTAAGTGCCAAAGCCCACTGCAACTACATAGCAAAAAAAAGCTCTAAGAATTGTAAACCTAATTTTGCATAGCTTCTTTTCCAAAAACTCTACACTACTAACCAGAGTATACAAAACATTTGAACGCGCCCAGAAATATTTTAGAAGAAGAGTTCTCTGCTCCTCTGAAAACAACAAAATACCTTATACCACCAGACTTGAAATCCTGGGATTAGAAAATTTAGAACTCTGCCAACTCCGACATGACCTGTGTTTAACACATAGTTTAGTTTAGTTTAGTTTAGTTTAGTTTAGTTTAGTTTAGTTTAGTTTAGTTTAATTTATTTAGACTTTTATACCGCCCTTCTCCCGAAGGACTCAGGGCAGTTCACAGCCAAAGTAAAAACCACACAATATATACAATAAAAACAATAATAAAAATCTTATTAGAAATCAGGCCAGATTAAAACTATTAAAACATAAAAAACCCCAAATTAAATCAAAATCTTAAAACTGCTAAAAATTTATTTTTAAAATTTCTATGCCAGAATCATCTATTGTAATGTCCTTCCTGTTAAAGACTACTTCAGCTTCAATCGCAATAATACAAGAGCAAACAATAGATTTAAACTTAATGTTAACCGCTTCAATCTTGATTGCAGAAAATACGACTTCTGTAACAGAGTTGTTAACGCTTGGAACACACTACCAGACTCTGTGGTCTCTTCTCAAAATCCCAAAAGCTTTAACCAAAAACTGTCTACTATTGACCTCACCCCATTCCTAAAAGGACTATAAGGGGCGTGCATAAGAGCACAAAAGTGCCTACCGTTCCTGTCCTATTGTTTCCTTTCATTATATCAAAGTAATATAGTTATTGCATACTTTTGCTCATATATATGCTTATATGATGTGTTGTTGTTTTATGTTGATGCTTGTGTATACTGTTGTGACCAAAAAAAAAAAAAAAAGGAAGATAGGTTGAAATGAGGGAGGGAGGGAGGGAGGAAAGGTTCATAAAGGAAGCATTGCCAGAGTTCTCCAATAAGGTAACTAGCCAGGGGTGGTACCTACATACAAACTTGCAATTTGATGGTAGAAAATGACCATGAATCATCTATACTAAGCATGTCATTCCTCCAGGTTTTCCTGAACAAGTCTTACAGCTCTTTAAATCTTCATCTGGCCATTTTTTAAAAAATATTGTCCAGCAGCATTATCCCTTTTTCTATCATGGAGGGAAGGCGAGGTGATGCACCAAACACTTAGGTGCGAAAGGTGCTGTATCGGCAGCAGCATAAGCTATGTCCAAAGGGCATTAGAAGTTCACAGTGCCTCAGTTCTAGACTTACGGTGAAGCCCCAGGACACTGATGGCAATCCTTTTTGCCATCGTGTGCCAGGAAGGGGGGCGGGGGGGTCGTGTGCGTGCATGCCCACACCTATAATTCTATGCACCCCACCCCTGTACATGCATGCGCGACTCCCTGCTCCTGGCACTCGTTGACCCGGTAGGCCTGTTTTTCTCTCTCACCTAGCTCCAGAGCCTTTCTAGGAGTCTGGGGAGGGCAAAAACAACCTCCTCCCCCTCCCCCGGAAGTCTTCTGGAGGCCAAAAAAGGCCCGTTTGCCAACTTCCAATGGGACTGGAAGTTGGCAAATGGGCCATTTTCGGTCTCCGGAGGATCTCCGGGGGGTGGGGAAGGCTGTTTTCACCCTCCCCAGATACCTAGAGAGGCCCTGGAGGCGGGGGACAGCAAAAAACAGGCCTTCCAGTCCCACCAGAAGTTGGCAAATGGGCCATTTTTGGTCTCCGGAGGACCTCCGGGGGGGTGGGGAAGGCCGTTTTTGCCCTCCCCAGACTCCTAGAGAGGCTGTGGAGTCAGGTGAGAGGGAAAAACTGGCCTTCCCCACCATCACCCGAGGCCCTCCGGAGGCAGGAAACAGCCTGTTTCCTTACTTCTGGTGGGCCCAGAAGGCCGGAAAATACGTTGGAGCTGAGCTAGCAAGCCCACTGATATGGCTAAGCGTGCCACGCCACAGGTTCACCATCACGGCCCTAGGAAAATGAAGCCCAGTTACATGGCAACCCAATTTACAGCCACTATGGCTTAAGACCTTAATTGCCGGACTCGATCACGGACGTAAGCTGAGGACTGCCGGTATGTTAATCGTAAATCCAGCAAGGATGCTTGAAAACAATGTTCCCACTTCTCTCCAACTTCAGTATCTCTCCTCCTACAAAGACGGTCCCATTACACAAGTCTCAACACAACAGGGGACACACAAGAGGGAATGTGGCAGAGTCACATTCCTATTCGTTTGCAGAAGGCCAAATAACTCACATTGCTGATAAGAGCTGATTGAAACGTGTTGGATGCAAGTTGTGTGCTTTGCTCTACCAGTGTCCGAAGGCTGGTGGTTCTGAGCAGATCCTCAGAAGGAATAAGCTGTTTATTTATTTATTTATTTTTATTAATAATTTAATTTATATACCGCCCTTCTCCCAAAAGGACTCAGGGCCAAGTAAAAACAAATTTCACAAAAAAATTAAAAAATTTTTTTAAAAAATCTAATTCAATTAGGCCGAAAACAAGTTAAAACTATCATAAAACCATAATAAAACCCACGTTAAAATTACATTAAGCCAGCCCAGCGCAATAAAACAGAAAGGTTTTTAGCTCGCGTCGAAAGGTCCGGAGGTCGGGGAGTTGACGTATCCCCGGAGGAAGCTCATTCCAGAGGGCAGGAGCTCCCACGGAGAAGGCCCTCCCCCTGGGGGTCGCCAGTCGACATTGTTTGACTGACGGCACCCTGAGGAGACCCTCCTATGTGAGCGCACAGGTCGATGGGAGGCTATTGGTGGCAGCAGGTGGTCCTGTACATACCCCGGTCCTATGCTACATTTACACGTCAACGTAGAATTATACAACTCAAGGTGAGCCATTGCAATTTTTAAAAAAAATATAGAAGAGGGGGTTAACTCAGGGGTGAAATTAAAAAAAATTCCCCTACTGATTCTGTGGGTGTGGCTTGTTGGGGGGGAGATCATGTGACTGGGTGAGAATGGCCAATGTCAACATCACTCACATCGTGAGGTTCTTCACCGGTCCCTCCACCCCTAGCCACTCCTTGTCGCGAATGGCAGGAAAATGGGGAGGGGAATATTCCTGCCTACCATCCGTCCCTCAGTCTGTGCTGAGATTGAGGAATGGATGACAGGCAGGAAAATCCCCTTCCCCATTTTCCTGCCTTTCACAAAAAGGGCTCCATTCCAGCTGCTCCCCCTCCCCCTTTGTCCCCCTCCCTCCTGGGGATTACCTTAAAAGGGACAGGCTGCAGCAGCTCCATTCTGAATGGAGGAAGAAAAGTTAGCATTCTCTCTGCTGCATTTAACATTGAATTTTGTGGCAGAGAGAATGCTAACTTTTCTCCCTCCATTCAGAACGAAGCTGCTGTTCCCTTTATGGTTCCCTCCTGGCCCCCTCCCTCCTGGGGACTACGTGAAAGGGACAGGCTGCAGCAGCTCTGTTCTGAATAGAGGGAAAAAAGTTAGCATTCTCTCTGCTGCATTTAATGCTGAATTCTGTGGAATATCGAGCAGACGGAAGAGGTGAGTGGCAACTGGCTGGGTGTGGGTGGGGCCAAGGAGGGGTAATTACTACCAGTTCGGCAAACTGATGCCCATAATCTCTAGCGGTTCACCCAAACTGGTCCAAACCGGTAGGATTTCACCCCTGGGTTAACCTATTCTCCAAAGCACCTGAGGGTAGGACAAGAAGCTAATGATGGAAACTATTAGATTAGATGGAAACTAATCAAGGAGAGAAGTAACCTGGAACTAAGGAGAAATTTTCTGACAGTGAGAATAATTAATGAGTGGAATGTATTGTCTCCAGAAGTTGTGGGTGCTCCGACACTGGTGGTTTTTAAGAAGAGATTGGACAGCCACTTGTCTAAAATGCTATAAGGTTTCCTGCCTGAGCAAAGGATTGGACTAGAAGACCTCCAAGGTCCCTTCCAACTCTGTTATTCTGTTCTGTTCAGATATTACTCTCTGCATCCTACCAACCACATTATTCAGGAGGCTAAATCCACATTGCAATCCAGCAAAGGTATTTGGCTTGGAACTAGGCGTAGGCAAAAAAAAATAAAAATCAAACCGATCATTTCCCAGGTTGCCTTCCCTGTCATTACACAGGCTTCGATGAAAAGTTTCTCCTAATTGCTTAATTAGTACCCTAGCCGTGTAGGCTTCCTCATAAGAGAGCTGTCGTGTTCTATCTGACTGGCGGTTGCAGTTTGAGCGGCGCATAAGGTAGTACTTGGATATCCCTCCTTCGTGTCACAAAGGCGCTGCCGGGCTTAATTATCAAAACTTGGCAAAGTCAACCAGAGTCTCAGAGGTGGGAGAACCAAATAGACTTGCTATGCCTGCTCAAAAACGCTTCCAGGTAAGCAGACAGCAGACACCACACTGTGGCGTTCAGGTTGCTGCTCCGAGTTTGTCCTTGATGCCATATGCATGTCAACCTCTCGCATGTTTTTAGAGCCGAATTCAAGTGACTTGTTTTGAGCTCTCCCCCTTTCAACTCGTTCCAGCTGAGACAAAACTTTTTGAAAAAGAAGCAGAAGAGCAGAGATTCCTCCATGAAAGAATGTAGAAAGCGGGGCACGCTGGACGATTAATGCTAACCAAAAATGCAGAGATGGGGATGGGATGGAAAGGCTCGCAATTAGTAGCAAAGAAGGTTTGAATCCTGGGTATGGAAGCAGGGGTGAAATCCAGCAGGTTCTGACAGGTTCTGGTAGCGGAAATTTTGAGCAGTTTGGAGAACTGGTAGCAGAAACTTTGAATAGTTTGGAGAACCAGCAAATACCACCTGTGGCTGGCCCCAGAGTGGGGAGGGATTGGGGATTTTACAACATCCTTCCCCCAGGAGTGGGGAGGGAATGGGGATTGTGCAGTATCCTTCCCCTGTAGTAAGGTGGGAATGGAGATTTTGTAGTATCCTTCTCCTGCCACGCCCACCAAGCCCCACCACGCCCACTAAGCCATGCCCACAGAACCGGTAGTAAAAGAATTTGGATTTCACCACTGTATGGAAGCCTCTTTATTTATATTTATTTTCATGGGTATCCACAGATTCAGGACACTAAAATCTAGATATAAGAAAACTGTACAGGTATGACGTGTTTCTAGCTAGGCAGTTGCCGATTCTTGCCAATCACAAACTCAACATTTAATACACCGCAACGGTAACAACTCTCTTGTTCCAAGTAATTATTGTGATCCTCTCTTTCACATTTTTTCCTTGCTATCTTCTCCTCTGACACAGAGCAAGTGGACCCAACAGGTTGATCTGCACAGATGTAGAGTTGGATTAAATTAATATTAGAACCCCTTCCCCACCCAAAACAATTCACTTAACCTGATCAAACCTTCAAGTAAGCATTCTGAGCAGCTTAATTTACAGATGTTTCATTATCTCACTAGATTAGATAACATCATAAGTTGGTGTGAGTTGGGGGGTTTGATTATCTTCCCTAGTTGGGTCATGAAACATCTGCAAGCAAACCACCCTGCTAAGAAAGAGAACTCCTGAGCTATCAAAAAAAAAGAACTCCTGAGCTATCAAGCTTTTCTTCAGTCTTTCTTGCAACCCCCAGACAGATTAAGAATTTTAGATCATCCAGGACAGATTTTTTTGTTTTAAAGTGTGAATTGCATTTTCATACAGTGTTATAGAGATTTGGGAGGTCTTACTGATTGATTGCATGTTCTACTGGTTTACTGTCCTACTGGTTTACTGTCATTTCCATAATATTGACAGTCAAAGAGAATGTTGTGCTCAGCCAGCAGCCTGCGGAGCTGGCAGCGGAGTCAGACAGGGGAGGACAATGGGTCAGGGAAGGCCCAGATGAGGGCTCTGCGTTGGAGGCAGAGATGGGGCTTGGCCCATCTGGGAGCAATGTGCGGACTCCAGAGCCTCCAGAGGAAAACAGCAGAGAGGCAGAGGTACAGGAGGAGCCTGTTCCTATTGCACGCATGCAAAGAGCTGCCAGAAGGCAAGAGCAGCTAAAGCAAAAAGGACAACTTGGGAGTAAGGCCAGGAGATGATTGGCCCCTCCCATAAGGCTTAAAAGAGCAGCAATGGCTCTTGGGCTCTTCGTAGGAAAGCAATGTTGCTAAATCTATTTTGAGTCGGCGTCTCTTGTTTCTGAACTTTGTGGGGCTTTGCCAAGAAAGGCCTTTGGCAGGGTGCCAAAGAAGACAAAGGTCTGTGAAAAGGCCGAATGACTTTTTCTGAAGGACTTTGTTTTGGACTTAATTTGGACTAAGCTGAGAATGAAGTAATTCTTAGCTGTTCTAATAAAATATGTTTGTTTAGGACTGATTGTGTCTGGTAATAACTACTTGGGCCACGGTCACAACAGAGAATGAGGCCACAAATACCTTTTCAAAATTCTGCATGATTATTAGAGGAAATAATTTAAGTTTTGCGAAAGTCTGGGAAGTCTAGAAGGCTGTAGACCTCCGGAGGGAAGAAAATACAAAGAATAACAAAATTCACACACATTTCCTGCCTGCTTGGTAACCATTTTAATGTACCACCATACAACCTGGGAGACATACTCCCAAATTCTGTTCTCTTTCCTCAAACTTACCAACCACTTTTAAAATAGGAGTATTTCTTTGCCTCTATCCTTGTTAAGTTCGGGCAAAAAAGAGGCAGGAGACGATACAAGTGACAACAGCTCTTTGGTTTATTGTGGTCCCAGCAAAAGCCAACAGGCAAAAACCCCTCTTTAAATAGTATTTTGGCTGAGGCATCAGCCAATCAGCAACGTGCATTTTCCCGCCCAAATTTCCCTCCTAAAATTCAAATACATTACAATCCTTTCCTCAGGGTGGGTGTGTATGTCTCTTGGGAGAGGGGTGAGTATATAAAGTATGTGCCATATTCGTCCACCTGCCAAAATCTAATTGAGAACCATTTCTTTATTTCCCCCCAGTGTTTATAGCCTGTGTCTCAGCCTCCAGAGGTCCAAAAGGTTTTCGTGTTATTCAAGATTGCGACGATGTATATAGACTTTAAGGGCATTGTTTTGCAAAACCTGTGAAGGATACAACAGACTTCTCGCAAAAACAGAATTATCTTTGATGTAAACTGTGGAAATCAATTGTTGGGCATGAAGAAACCCGCTTTTCTTCTCTGGGAAAAGACGCCCATCAATCTGATCAGGGGGCTTGGTTCAATAACACAGAAAATTGAATAGTAGGACAGACGTTGTTAAAAGGAGGACTTGATAAATCTAATCTTTTAATCCTGTCTTTTCCATGCCATTTGTATATGGAATAAAAGAGCCGAACAATAAGCCATTAAAAATATCTGTGCTGCGCAGCAGGGCTCCTATTCTGGAACATCTAATATCCTGTGGAAATTTGATTTTTCTCCTTTTCACTGGAATGCTTCTCTCCTTTTGAACAAATACAAGAAATTATTCTTGCATTGATTATTAAGCCGTTAAGAAATGGAGCGCTTGCCAGTCAGATAGCACAGGGTAGAAAAGGAAGTTGGTGAGCCCTTGGTTGTCTTGTTCTCCACTGGTTTATTAGGAGATCTGATTTCCAAGGCCTCTCGTCCCTCCAAACAATTAGTCTTCCAGCAACACTAAGGATGTCCTTGTTCTGCCTTTGTCTTGGGCTAAAGATGACATGAAGGCAACACCACGGGGTCAGGGCAGAAAAAAGACACTTCTAGGACCTAGAATTAGGACCAAAATTTCAAGGCTTGAAATTTTGGGATTAGACAATTTAGAACTATGCCACCTTCGGTCTGACCTAAGCGAAGTATACAAAGTTATGTGCTACAACGTCCTACCTGTCAAGGACTTCTTCAGCTTCAACTGCAACAATACACGAGCACACAATAGATACAAAATTAAGGTACACCGCTCCAAACTCGATTGCAGAAAATATGACTTCAGCAGCAGAGTGGTCAGTGCCTGGAATGCACTACCTGACTCTGTGGTTTCATCCCAAATCCCCAAAACTTTAACCTTAGACGGCCTACTGTTGACCTCATCCCATTCCTAAGAGCTCTGTAAGGGGCATGCATAAGAGCACCAGCATGCCTTCCGTCCCTGTCCTACTGTCCCCATTTATTCGCATCCTTAGCATGCATTCATAATCATGTTCATCTTATACGTGTTTGACAAATAAATAAATAAATAAATAAACAAACAAACAAACAAATAAATAAATATTTATGCCACAGTTTGGGGCACATCAGATCCCTCGCATCCTGGACATAAACTGTTTCAAGTCCTACCCTCAAAATGACGCTATAGATCACTGCACACCAGAACAACTAGACACAAGGACAGTTTTTTCCCGAACGCCATCACTCTGCTAAACAAATAATTCCCTCAACACTGTCAAACTAGTTACTAAGTCTGCATTACTATCAATCTTCTCATCGTTCCGATCACCCATCTCCACCCACCTATGACTGTATGACTGTAACCTTGTTGCTGGTATCCTTAAGATTTATATTGACTGTTTCCTTGTGATTGGACACACAAGGAATTTGTCTTAGTGCATAAGCTCTTGGGGTTCATAAAAGACAAGATACATTTGTCAAGAATCATAAAGTACAACACTTAATGATAATGTTGTACTTTATGATTCTTGACAAATGTATCTTGTCTTTTATGTACTCCGAGAGCGTATGCACTAAGACAAATTCCTTGTGTGTCCAATCACACTTGGCCAATAAAGAATTCTGTTCTGTTCTGTTCTGTTCTGTTCTGTTCTGTTCTGTTCTACTCTATTCTACTCTACTCTGCTCTACTCTAGTCTATTCTAAAAAAAGAAGAAGATGTAGCCTCCATATATGGAAAACAGCGATGGGAATTAAAAGCGTCTTGTTCAACGGTAGACTTTGTGTCTCCTCCAATAAAGACTTTGTTTCCCCCGCCTTCTTAATGCAAACCATTTTCCTAGAAGAGAAGGGTGATTATTTCAATAAATAAAGAAAACCATTCGGGTGACATTTAACAAGGCTCAAGCCCGAGGCTTCCAAGTTAACCTAGTTCCACCTTAAGGCTTTTGAAACATAGGATGCCTTCTCTGGCATACCAAACTTCGATTAAAAAAAAAAGTTTATGAATGTCCTTTCTCGCCCCCCAACATAACCCTCCCCCCCCCAAAATGATGGGAGTCAGCTATGGTGCCAAAAATGCAAAATCAAAATCTCATGAATGCAAAAAAAAGAAGAAGAAGAAGTAGGAAAAGTAAAAAAAAGAAAAAGAAACAAGGAACATTGCTAAAATATAGAGTCGGATGTTAAAAATGTTTGTAATGTGGTCTTTGAACTGTTAGCAAAAGGGGGTTTTAAGCAGAGAGAGAGAGGTAGGGGGAGAAAAGGAGATTATTCGGTTTGCTTTGCTTCGTAGACCATTAGGCAAAGACAAAAAGAAAGAAAAGAAAAGGGGGGTAGAAAAAGAAAAAGGAATTTGGTTATGCTTGCTTATCGCCTAACCTTATAAATTTGGGATTAAGAGATCAAAGGTGGATTTGGTTCAATTGATGGAAAACAGGAGTTCTTTTAGAGCTCTTACAGCCCTCTTGTCTCTCCTAATCAAATGAGCTCAAACAATTAGTCTTCCAGCAACACTAAGGATGTCCTTGTTCTGCCTTTGTCTTGGGCTAAAGATGACATGAAGGCAACACCACGGGGTCAGGGCAGAAAAAAGACACTTCTAGGACCTAGAATTAGGACCAAAATTTCAAGGCTTGAAATTTTGGGATTAGACAATTTAGAACTACGCCACCTTCGGTCTGACCTAAGCGAAGTATACAAAGTTATGTGCTACAACGTCCTACCTGTCAAGGACTTCTTCAGCTTCAACTGCAACAATACACAAGCACACAATAGATACAAAATTAAGGTACACCGCTCCAAACTCGATTGCAGAAAATATGACTTCAGCAGCAGAGTGGTCAGCGCCTGGAATGCACTACCTGACTCTGTGGTTTCATCCCAAATCCCCAAAACTTTAACCTTAGACGGCCTACTGTTGACCTCATCCCATTCCTAAGAGCTCTGTAAGGGGCATGCATAAGAGCACCAGCATGCCTTCCGTCCCTGTCCTACTGTCCCCATTTATTCGCATCCTTAGCATGCATTCATAATCATGTTTATCTTATACGTGTTTGACAAATAAATAAATAAATAAACAAACAAACAAACAAACAAACAAACAAATAAATATTTGTGCCACAGTTTGGGGCACATCAGATCCCTCGCATCCTGGACATAAACTGTTTCAACTCCTACCCTCAAAACGACGCTATAGAGCATTGCACACCAGAACAACTAGACACAAGGACAGTTTTTCCCCGAACGCCATCACTCTGCTAAACAAATAATTCCCTCAACACTGTCAAACTAGTTACTAAGTCTGCATTACTATTAATCTTCTCATCGTTCCGATCACCCATCTCCACCCACCTATGACTGTATGACTGTAACCTTGTTGCTGGTATCCTTAAGATTTATATTGACTGTTTCCTTGTGATTGGACACACAAGGAATTTGTCTTAGTGCATACGCTCTCGGAGTACATAAAAGACAAGATACATTTGTCAAGAATCATAAAGTACAACACTTAATGATAATGTTGTACCTTATGATTCTTGACAAATGTATCTTGTCTTTTATGTACTCCAAGAGCGTATGCACCAAGACAAATTCCTTGTGTGTCCAATCACACTTGGCCAATAAAGAATTCTGTTCTGTTCTGTTCTGTTCTGTTCTGTTCTACTCTACTCTATTCTACTCTACTCTGCTCTGCTCTAGTCTATTCTAAAAAAAGAAGAAGATGTAGCCTCCATATATGGAAAACAGCGATGGGAATTAAAAGCAGTAGACTTTGTGTCTCCTCCAATAAAGACTTTGTTTCCCCCGCCTTCTTAATGCAAACCATTTTCCTAGAAGAGAAGGGTGATTATTTCAATAAATAAAGAAAACCATTCGGGTGACATTTAACAAGGCTCAAGCCCGAGGCTTCCAAGTTAACCTAGTTCCACCTTAAGGCTTTTGAAACATAGGATGCCTTCTCTGGCATACCAAACTTCGATTAAAAAAAAAAGTTTATGAATGTCCTTTCTCGCCCCCCAACATAACCCTCCCCCCTCCCCCCCCCAAAAATGATGGGAGTCAGCTATGGTGCCAAAAATGCAAAATCAAAATCTCATGAATGCAAAAAAAAAAAAGAAGTAGGAAAAGTAAAAAAAAGAAAAAGAAACAAGGAACATTGCTAAAATATAGAGTTGGATGTTAAAAATGTTTGTAATGTGGTCTTTGAACTATTAGCAAAAGGGGGTTTTAAGCAGAGAGAGAGAGGTAGGGGGAGAAAAGGAGATTATTCTGTTTGCTTTGCTTCGTAGACCATTAGGCAAAGACAAAAAGAAAGAAAAGAAAGGGGGTTAGAAAAAGAAAAAGGAATTTGGTTATGCTTGCTTATCGCCTAACCTTATAAATTTGGGATTAAGAGATCAAAGGTGGATTTGGTTCAATTGATGGAAAACAGGAGTTCTTTTAGAGCTCTTACAGCCCGCTTGTCTCTCCTAATCAAATGAGCTCAAACAATTAGAAAATGATTTTTTTCCCTTCAAAACAGAACCTGTTTTGTTTCAAGGCGGATGACGGCTTCGCCGTTACCTATTTTCTGTGACAAAATTTAATCAGCCACCTCCACAAAAGGGGATTTTAGCAACAGGAAAGCAATGATATTTGCAATCTGAAGAAAAACCCCTCAGACTCTTAAGTGATAGGAATCTACTGCATTGCCTTTGAGATCTTAAAATCTTTGGCGAGTTGCTACCAAACTCCCAAGCTCCTTCAGCTGTCCCAAAAGTCTAGTCAAGGCCTCAAACTTGCTTCTCACTACGAAGTCCAACATGTTCTCAAAAGGCTTCATTTTGTGTGGCCAAAAAAAAAAAAAAAGAGGAAGAAGAACTACGGGACAGTTGGTTGTGTTGTGGTCCGCCAGCAGCCTGCAGCGCTGGCAACGGAGTCGGACAGCAATGAAGCTGAGGAAGAATGTGGGCCAGTCCTGGAAGCTGGGGAAGGCCCAGATGAGGGTTCTGTGTCGGAGGCAGAGGTGGGGCCAGGGCCATCGGGGAGTGAGGTGTGGACTCCAGAGCCTCCAGAGGCTGACAGTAGTGAGGCAAAGGAACAGGAGGAGCCTGTTCCTAATGCACGCATGAGAAGAGCTGCCAGAAGGCAAGAGCAGCTAAAGCAAAGAGGACGACTCGGGAGTAGGGCCAAGAGATGATTGGCCCCTCCCATAAGGCTTAAAAGACCAGCAACCGTGTTTGGGCTCTTGGCTGGAAAACAATGTTGATAGCCTTGTCTTGCTGCATTTATTTCTTGTCGGCGTCTTCTACTTTTGAATTTTTGCCAATAAAAGTCTTTGGCAGTTTGCCTAATTAGACCAAGATTGGCGATAAGACTGAAGAATTGTGTTAGGAAGAATTTGCTTTGATTTAGTTTGGATTACGCTGAGAATGAGTTAATTCTCAGCTGTTCTAATAAAGTTTGTTTTTGAACTGACTGAGTTTACTACTACCTACTTGGGCCTGGGTCACAACAGGTTGGATCATTCTGAATACGTGTAGTCCTTGCCGTATGACCAAGATTGACCGCAAAATTTGAAAGATTTGTGAAGTGACTTTTGCCCCGTTTTATGATCTTCCTTGCCACCTTTGCTAAGTGAATCACTGCAATGGTTAACTTAGTAACACAACCTTTAACGGAACCTGATTTCCCCATTAACTTTCCTTGGCAGAAGGTCGCAAAAGGTGATTACAGGATCACCTGCATTGATCAATGCAACTGTGATCAATAGAAGCCAGTGGCCAAGGAATAGAATTTTGATCATGTAACCACAGGGACAACACATCATGAAATGACCTGTTTCAACCCCCAATGGTGATGACCAAGTTCATGGAGACCTAACCCTAACTCTAAGTGGAATTTTCCCCCAGTGGGATTTTCCCATGTATTTTACCAGCAATCACAGATAAGACAGACTCAAAAAGTCTGCACCCTCCTAAGCATTCCCACATGCTCCAAATCTGTTGGCCGTGCCCACTTTGCTCTCCGAATTCATGGAAAACTAACCTTAACCCTAAGTGGAATTTACTCCCAGTGTGATTTTCCCATGTATTTTATACCATGAACTGCAGATAAGACAGGCTCGAAAAGGCGGGGCATTCCCATGCACTTCAAATCCATTGGCTACGTCTATTTTTCTGAATTCATGGAAAACCCACCCTAACTCTAAGTGGAATTCTTCTCCGATGGGATTTTCCCCATGTATTTTACCAGGAACTGCAGATAAGGCAGGCTCGAAAACTCAGTGCCCTCCTAAGCATTGCCATGTGCTACAAATCTGTTGGCCATCTCCATTTTACTGTCCGAATTCATGGAGACCTAACCCTAATCCGAAAGACTACCTGCATATCGAAGATTTTGATTTTTGTTTTCATTCAACGGAAGTCCACGTCCTCTGCAGAGTGCTTCCACAAGGAAGAAGGTCCCATCAATATTCATCTCTCACTTTATGCTCTATGCTTTGTCTCTATACTTTGAGCACTATTACTAGTAGCATCCCTTCTGTTTCTCACCCTTCTGCCTTATCCTTCTGTTGGTATATTAAGAATCGAGGATAGGGCTATCCTTCCAGAGTTAAAGTGACTCTCTGTGAAAGGCTGAAAAATATTTGGTCCTTTTTATATAGTATTTTTTTTTTAAAAAAAAACAACCTAAGATTTGAGCTGGATGATGGAAACCTGTTGCTGTGAAAAGGCAGATCCCAGATTTTATGATAACAGAGATGCTGGCAGGCAACTGAGCCTGGCTACACTAAAGGAGGATTAAATTCTGCCCTCTGAATGGTATCATTCCAGGAAAAGGCACAAGGTGAAAGGTTTTGACATCCAAAAAAAAAAAATAGTTGGCTTTCTTAAGCGGTTTGCAGCCTTGCTTAGCCCAATATGAGCTCATTTAGCCTCGCAGATATTTTGTTAGCAACCTTGCTTTCCGCTGGATTATCATCCTGTCCATTATATCCTAAGGCAGCGGTTCTCAACCTGTGGGTCGGGACCCCGTTGGGGGTCGAATGACGATTTGCCAGGGGTCGCCTAAGACCATCGGAAATATGGGAAGTATACTTGCGAGTCGAAGAATCGCGCTCCAATGGTTGACTCCACAAGCCAGCTGCAGGCTCTTCAAATCGCTAGCCGGATTCGGCTTCAGGCGCGATGAATTAAAAAAGAGAGAAATCTTTGCTCTGATGTCTCCCTCTCAAGCCAGCTGCAATCACTCCCAATCGCTAGCCTAATCTGGCTTCAGGCGCGATGAATTAAAAAAGAGAGAAATCTTTGCTCTGATATCTCCCTCTCAAGCCAGCTGCAATCACTCCCAATTGCTAACCTAATCTGGCTTCAGGCGCGATAAATTCAAAACGAAAATAATTTTATGGTTGGGGTCGCCACATCGTGGGGAATTGTATTAAAGGGGCCACAGCACTATAAAGGTTGAGAACCACTGTCCTAAGGGAACATAATGGACAGAGAAACACTTGCATTGGGCAGCTCCAGAAATGCAGAGCATTGGGGGGGAGGGCTTTCTTCTAAACGTAGCTCCCAATGAGAAGCTATCTTGTTTCTCATCTTGCGCTATGTTCGGGAGGATTGAATGTATCTGACACAAGGGGAAGGCAAGGGTGTTGAGCAGCAATCTCAGTTTGTTGAGTACGATGGTGAAATCCAAGTTTTTTTACTACCGGTTCTGTGGGGGTGGCTTGGTGGGCGTGGCAGGGGAAGGATACTTCAAAATCTCCACTCCCACCCCACTCCTAGGGGAAGGATATTGCAAAAGCCTTGACTATACGCCATTACAGTGGGAGAATCCAAAGCTATGAAGTTCTAGCACTTTTACTGTATACACGGATGGTGCCCATCTACTTCACACTTTTTTTATTATTTATTTATTTATTTTGTCAAACACAACAATATATATTAGTATAAGCATGAAATAACCATACAAATTGAATACAACCAAAGGAAACATTAGGACAGGAACGGTAAGCACTCTGGTATTCTTATGCATGCCCCTTACAGACCTCTTAGGAATGGGGTGAGGTCAACAGCAGACAGTTTAAGCTTAAAGTTTTGGGGGTTTGGGGAAGAAACTCCAGAGTCAGGTAGTGCATTCCAGGCATTGATCACTCTGTTACTGAAGTCATATTTTCTGCAATCAAGTTTGGAGCGGTTCACTTTAAGTTTGAATCTATTGTGTGCTTGTGTATTGTTGTGGTTGAAGCTGAAGTAGTCTTCGACAGGAAGGACATTGTAGCAGACGATTTTATGAGTTATGCTCAGGTCATGCTGAGTTCTAAATTTTCTAAATCCAGAATTTCTATTTAGAATCCATAGTTCTAAATTTTTTAAATCCAGATTTTCAAGTCTGGTGGCATAAAGTATTTTGTTGTTTATTTATTTATTATTTATTTATTTTGTCACAACATTATATATAAGCATAAGCATGAAATAACTATACGATATATAAACATATATATAATCATAAGTATGTAATAGTGATATGAAATTGGATACAATGAAAGGGAACATTAGGACAGGAACGGTAGGCACGTTGGCGCTCTTACGCACGCTCCTTACAGACCTCTTAGGAATGGGGTGAGGTCAACAGTAGACAGTTTAAGCTTAAAGTTTTGGGGGTTTGGGGAAGAAACTACAGAGTCAGGTAGTGCATTCCAGGCATTGATCACTCTGTTACTGAAGTCATATTTTCTGCAATCAAGTTTGGAGCGGTTCACTTTAAGTTTGAATCTATTGTGTGCTTGTGTATTGTTGTGGTTGAAGCTGAAGTAGTCTTCGACAGGAAGGACATTGTAGCAGACGATTTTATGAGTTATGCTCAGGTCATGCTGAGTTCTAAATTTTCTAAATCCAGAATTTCTATTTAGAATCCATAGTTCTAAATTTTTTAAATCCAGATTTTCAAGTCTGGTGGCATAAAGTATTTTGTTGTTTATTTATTTATTATTTATTTATTTGTCACAACATTATATATAAGCATAAGCATGAAATAACTATACGATATATAAACATATATATAATCATAAGTATGTAATAGTGATATGAAATTGGATACAATGAAAGGGAACATTAGGACAGGAACGGTAGGCACGTTGGTGCTCTTATGCACACCCCTTACAGACCTCTTAGGAATGGGGTGAGGTCAACAGCAGATAGTTTAAGCTTAAAGTTTTGGGGGTTTGGGGAAGAAACTCCAGAGTCAGGTAGTGCATTCCAGGCATTGACCACTCTGTTACTGAAGTCATATTTTCTGCAATCAAGTTTGGAGCGGTTCACTTTAAGTTTGAATCTATTGTGTGCTTGTGTATTGTTGTGGTTGAAACTGAAGTAGTCTTCGACAGGAAGGACATTGTAGCAGACGATTTTATGAGTTATGCTCAGGTCATGCTGAGTTCTAAATTTTCTAAATCCAGAATTTCTATTTAGAATCCATAGTTCTAAATTTTTTAAATCCAGATTTTCAAGTCTGGTGGCATAAAGTATTTTGTTGTTTATTTATTTATTATTTATTTATTTGTCACAACATTATATATAAGCATAAGCATGAAATAACTATACGATATATAAACATATATATAATCATAAGTATGTAATAGTGATATGAAATTGGATACAATGAAAGGGAACATTAGGACAGGAACGGTAGGCACGTTGGTGCTCTTATGCACGCCCCTTACAGACGTTGTGATCAGAGGAGTGGAGAACTCTTCTTGTAAAATATTTCTGGACACGCTCAATTGTATTAATGTCTGAAATGAAGTGTGGGTTCCAGACAGGCGAGCTGTAATCAAGAATTGGTCTAGCAAATGTTTTGTATGCTCTGGTTAGTAGTGTAATCTTTATGGAGAAGAAGCTATGGAAGATTAGGTTTTCGACTCTTAATGCCTTTTTGGTGATGTAGTTGCAGTGGGCTTGTATTGTGATTCTCCACAAAAATATTGTCGTGTCCCACTCCTCCTCTGACAGCCAGGTCTGGAAAATCTGTATCAAGCGTGGCCACGAAGCCTCTGCAGCTTTGCCAAATTCCTGTCAGAGTTCTCAGGGCAGGCAGGAATCCAAGGTGTGACTTCAGCAACCAGATGAGGCTTTGCCTGACTCAAGGAATGCCAAAAAGCAGATCCTTTATATAGGCCATGGGGTTTGGCTCCATGACTCAGCACTTATCCAGGCCTGCCCCTCCCTTCCTTTTGCTGACGTCGCCTCTCCATTCTCCGGAAGTGGGGATCTGTCCATTTTTCGTCCTCCTGCTCAGCTGCCGGCAATTTTAGCTCGTGGCTGGCTTCGTGCTCACACGCTGTAGGGAGGTTTGTTTGCTCAGTCTGTCCGGGCATGGTGCCAGGGCTGTGGGCTGGAGGCATGCCAGGCCATTCTTCTTCACTATCAGTTTCTGGCTCAGATAGCAGGAGATGGGAGGGGCCCGGCTGAGGAGAGGAGGGTGGGCGAGGCACAACACATATAGTCAGATTACAGGTAGTCCTTAACTTAACAAGAGTTCGAAGTTACAACAGAAGTGGGGGGGGGGAAAGCAACTGATGACCGTTTTTCACACTTACAACCATGGCAGGAACTCTATGGTCTCGTGATTAAAATTCTGAAGCTTGGCAACTGGTTCATATTTATGATGATTGCAGTGCTTCTTAATGCTTCTTAAATCGCTTCACAGAGAAAACTTGTGGGCAGGGGAATAAAAAGAAGAAGAAAAAAATAGTCTTCTAGTAGCTTGTTTTTTTCTCTGCTATTCCTATGGAGTCTTAGGTAAAGTGACCAGATTTCAGCGATGGCAAAGCGGGACACCATTGACGGGGGGGAGGCGGGGCTGCGCATGCGTGCTGAGTCTTGCCACCTGCCTGAAGGAGGAGGAGCAGCTGCTGCTTCTCCGCTCTTCCAGGCAGGCTCGGCTCTCCTCTCGGCTCTTCCAGGCAGGCTCGGCTCTCTTCTCGGCTCTTCTCTTCCTCTCGGGTAAAGTCAAGCGGCGTCTCTCCTCCTTCTCGCGCTCCCTTCTCCACCACTCCCTCTTCTCCGCCTCCTCCTCTTGCATTGCCGCCTCCCATTTTCAGAATGGGAGTGAAACAAAAAAAAAAATCGGGACTTTTTAGAATTGCCGCGGGATGCGGGACAAATTATTAAAAAGCGGGACTGTCCCGCCAAAAGTGGGACTTCTGGTCACTATAGTCTTGGGGGGAAGTGGAGGAACAAATGCTCTTAACACGAAAGCTTTTTACCAAATGTGAAGTATTAAAATGCAACACCAGAAGCACCTATATGTCCACAAACACGCTGGGAAAAAATCCAAAGGCCTCCAGGTACATTACTTATTAGCAGAATCCAGAAGCGGCCATGAAGTATTCCTTGTGTTCAGCAAATTATGCTGACCTAACGCCATCTCCAGTTACTTGAATGTTGGAGAGACGTCTTGTTGTATTTGCCAAAGAAAACAACCTCTAATACTTAAAAAAAAAATTAACTGGAGGATATATGTGTGTATATATATCTGTGGTCTGTTTATTTTTGGCAATGCATTACAGCAAAAAACAAAAACAAAACGAATAAAAGCAAATACTGTACCAGGAACTTATGCTGTTTTTTATTTATTTATTTGCATTTATATCCCGCCCTTCTCCGAAGTCTCAGGGCGGCTTACACTGTGTTAAGCAATAGTCTTCATCCATTTGTATATTATATACAAAGTCAACTTATTGCCCCCAACAATCTGGGTCCTCATTTTACCTACCTTATAAAGGATGGAAGGCTGAGTCAACCTTGGGCCTGGTGGGACTTGAACCTGCAGTAATTGCAAGCAGCTGTGTTAATAACAGACTGCATTAGCCTGTTGAGAGGCCCACTGTTGATTGTCGCTCTGTTGTTTGTGATGAAAGTTGAAAACCACTTCATTAAGTACTGTAGCTCCCTCTGGCACAAGAAATCTCATACCCTTATTTTTTTTTTGGGTGGGTGGAGGGAGACGAAAGATGTCATCTTTCTCGATGAATTTTTGAAGCGTTCTACACGGAAGTCAAGTTTTCTCTAAGATTAAAAAACCAGAACCAAAAATAATATTTGGAGTAGCGGTACAGCCATCCATGAAAAGCCAAGGAGTCACGTTGAACTGGTCCTGATCGCTGTAGATGTGGCCAGGTCCCTCTCCTTGGGTGTGTCGGTTGGGGAAGAAATGGAGATGGGGAAGAAATGGACATAGTGATAGATTTTATTTTCCTGGGCTCCAAGATCACCGCAGATGGGGATCGCAGCCAAGAAATTAAAAAATGCAAAAAAGAGGAGGAAAGCTATGGGAAATTTAGACAGCATGCAAAAAAGCAGAGACATCACCCTGCCAATAAAAGTGCCTATAGTCAAGGCCATGTTTTCCCAATTGCAATGTATGAATCCCATCCCTGGTTCTAGTCCCACCTTAGGCATGAAAGCCAGTTGGGTACCAGAACCTAACATAACATAACATATAACATAACATAATAACAAAGTTGGAAGGAACCTTGAGGGTCTTCTAATCCAACCCCCTGCCCAGGCAGGAAACCCTACACCATTTCAGACAAATGGCTATCCAACATTTTCTTAAAAATTGCCAGTGTTGGAGCATTCACAACTTCTGGAGGCAAGTTGTTCCACTTATTAATTGTTCTAACTGTCAGGAAATTTCTCCTTAGTTCTAAGTTGCTTCTCTCCTTGATTAGTTTCCACCCATTGCTTCTTGTCCTGTCTCCAGGTGCTTTGGAGAATAGCTTGACTCCCTCTTCTTTGTGGCAGCCCCTGAGATATTAGAACACTGCTATCATGTCTCCCCTACTCCTTCTTTTCATTAAACTAGACATACCCAGTTCCTACAACCGTTCTTCATATGTTTTAGTCTCCAGTCCCCTAATCATCTTAGTTGCTCTTCTCTGCACTCTTTCTAGAGTCTCAACATCTTTTTTACATCGTGTTGAGCAAAACTGGATGCAGTATTCCAAGTGTGGCCTTACCATGGCATGATAAAGTGGTATTAACACTTTATGTGATCTTGATTCTATCCCTCTGTTTATGCAGCCCAGAACTGTGTTGGCTTTTTTGGCAGTTGCTGCACACTGCTGGCTCATATCTAAATGGTTGTCCACTAGGACTCCAAGATCCCTCTCACAGGTATTACTACTGAGCAAGGTGCCACATATACGGTACCTGTGCATTTTGTTTTTTGTTTTTGCCTAAATGTAGAAACCTGAAAAAGAAACTGAAATACTTTGGCCACCTAATGAGAAGGAAGGACTCACTGGAGAAGAGCCTAACACTGGGAAAGATTGAGGGCAAAAGAAGAAGGGGATGGCAGAGAACAAGGTGGCTGGATGGAGTCACTGAAGCAGTTGGCATGAAATTAAATGGACTCCAGAGGATGGTAGAGGACAGGAAGGCCTGGAGGAACGTTGTGCATGGGGTCACGATGGGTCGGACACAACTTCGCAACCAACCAACAACAACAACAACTGTAACAGCAGGGACTTCTCCAACATTTTGTCAAGTAAACAAGTTCGAAATGCAGCATACGAGAAGTTATTTTTCTAGTCCAAATTACTAAAAACAGAAGTTTGTTCGCAGGGCACATTAACTGGAAACTTAGTCTGGCTTCGGATGGATTTCCCACCCAATCAACACCGACCTTGAATCTGTCCAGATTCATAGTTGTCAACAGAAAGAGAAAACAAAAATAAAGTGAAGGTGGAATTCCCTTCCTGACTCAGCAAACCCTCCAATTATCTAGGTCACCATGAGATAAATAGGCTCCCTTGTCAACATTTTGGTCACTTTTTAAGTTAAAGGAAAGCTGTGTGGCTTAGAGAACGAGGAAATGGCAGGCATCCGTAGCGCAAACAGTACTTCATTATTCAGTTAGAATGTATGAGGAGCTTCTGGAAGAGGACAATAGCCCTCACAGATGAAGGAGCACTGAGCAAGAATTTTAATTGGCTCGTTGTAAGCCCGCGCTAAAATAATACAGGCTTTCATGCCCATCGACAACAGCTCACATTCTTCAAGATTTTCTTTCCTCATCACACAGTTTTACCAACTTCTGGATCAGGAATTCTTCTCGGTTGATTAGAATATGACTTCAGGGTGGGCTCCTGGCGCCTTCAGAGGTGAATGAATTCTGCCCACCTCCCAACCTGTGGTCTATTTATTGAAGTGTCTGTAGAGAAGTTCCTGGGGTACGTATGCATTTCTAGATCTGGGGACCGATTCCAGAACCTAGGGTTGGGTTCAAGAGAAGGCTTTTTGCAGGGATCTTCCTATGTTAGATATGTTCTCTCTTTCACGACATCCGGTGGAGCAGTGGAAGATTGAAGCTGTTGCGTGGTATCAAGATAGCATCGCTTTGAGAAATCTGCATTGTTAAGTTTCTAAGGAAGACATCATTGTTTCGATTTGGAGCTACACAGAGACGCAGACTAAGACTACTCAGGAGCACGCTAAAAAGTATAATATGGAGCCAGTGGTGAAATCCACATTTTTTTACTACTAGTTCTGTGGACGTGGCTTGGTGGGCATGGCATGTCTTGGTGGGTGTGGCCGAATAGGTTGTAAAAAAATGCTTTTAAAAGTAAAAAAAAAAGATCACACGTCACAGCTGATCACACAAGCACACATGCACGCTGTTCTACTTACCCCATGCCTCCTTTTGACATGCACTATGCGTGCACAGACCTTGCATTTGGTGCAAGGTACTGTCGTGTCCCCCTCCCCCTCCGACGACCGGGTCTGGGAAGTCTGTATCAAGCGTGGCCACGAAGCCTCTGCAGCTTTGCCAAATTCCTTTCAGATTTCTCAGGGCAGGCAGGAATCCAAGGCGTGACTTCAGCAAACCAGATGAGACTTTGCTTGACTCAAGGAATGCCAAAAAGCAGATCCTTTATATAGGCCATGGGGTGTGGCTCCATGACTCAGCACTTATCCAGGCCTGCCCCTCCCTTCCTTCTGCTGACGTCGCCTCTCAGATCTCCAGAAGCGGGGATCCGTCCACTGTGAATTCCCTTCCTTTGGATCTGCTGCCGGCAATTCTAGCACGTGGCTGGCTTCGTGCTCACATGTTGTAGGAGTGAGGTTTGTTTGTTCATTCCTGACATTCTGTCCGGGCATGGTGCCAGGGCTGGGGACTGGAGGCATGCCAGGCCATTCCTCTTCATTATCAGACTCTGAATCTGATAGCAGGCCCGGCAGGAGGAGGGAGGGGCCCGGCTGAGGAGAGGAGGGAGGACAAGGCACAACAGGTACGCACTGAGCATGCACATGTGCACAGTGCTCATTTGGTGTTTGGCGCGCATGCGCAGCCAGCGAACTGGTAGTAAACCGGTTCCGATTTCACCACTGACACACATGCACACACATGCACATGTATTCCAGTTTGGGCACTCGGTGCCAAAAAGATTCGCCATCACTGGTCTAGGAATAGTCTTTTCTTAACTCAAAAGCAGATTAAAGCCACTACTCTCTGCTCTGCTCCATCTCAACTGCTAAACCTTAGGAGTTCCTTCATGACGATTTGCGCTGACTATTCAAACATAGTAAAGGTTCCCTTCGCACATATGTGCTAGTCATTTGCGACTCTAGGGGGTGGTGCTCATCTCCGTTTCAAAGCCGAAGAGCCAGCACTGTCCGAAAACGTCTCTGTGGTCATGTGGCCGGCATGACTCAACGCCAAAGGTGCACGTAACGCTGGTCCCTTCCTACCAAAGGTGGTCCCTATTTTTATCCTTGCATTTTTTACATGCTTTCGAACTGCTAGGTTGGCAGAAGCCGGGACAAGGAATGGGAGCTCACCCCGTTACGCGGCACTAGGGATTCGAACCGCTGAACGACAGCAGTTTTTGTCGACAAGCCCAGCGTCTTAGCCACTGAGCTACCGCGTCCCTTCAAACATAGGTTTAATGCTAAAAAGCTCTTTCTAACCCAATGAGAAGAACAACCACCACAAAGAATCTTGGCCCCATCCACCACTGAAAATCTGGAGTCCAGGCTCCAATGCTCTTTTTTTTTCCTTGAAGAAAATCACATCCACCTCTATAGCTTGTCCTTGACCATGAGCTGTAATCTGGAATCTTGCTGATAATAAGAGCTTGAATTAATTAATTTATTAATTAATTAATAAGAGATGGGCATTTGTAACACTAACAACTTGATAAGCCCTTAATGGAAGAAGGAAGAAAAAACGAGCCAACTCTAGTCTTGCATTCCTGCCAGACTTCTCATCCTCTTACATTCATACATTTATGTATTTTTATGGGCAGACATAAAATTTACGGCAGGTTCCAAAGAAAGCCTCCTGGCTTGGACATCAGTACAAAGCGGCCTAATCTGCAATCTAAGGAGGATAGAAATTTTTTGAAATGAGCAGGGAGCGATAAACCATTCTAATATAAAATAACGTAACAGCAATTAAAAGATGAGTAGCGATCAAGGCGACCTTCCAAGGGAATTAATTCAAGCTTCATCAGCTTTGAAAACAGCCTGTTATCCGAAAATCTGCAATAGCTCCTCACCGTTCCATCCTTGCACATACCTGCGCACCACGCATGGCCACCTTCACATAGACACATATCGCCTCCACCCCCCCAGCAGCTGACATTGGTGAGACCTCAAAAAAGGCTAAAATTGTAAAGCCCACGAATGAACGGCTGTGTTTAAAGAAAGACAGGGATTTCTTTCTTTTTTTTTTTACAGAACCCGATGGTGTCTGACTTGTTGTTTCTTCTGATTCTATTGTTCAGCGAGGTGTCGTTTGAGGGAGAGAGAGAGAAAAAGAGAAAAGGAAAGAAAATGTCTTGTGATAACAAAGACACACACACACACACACACACACACAGAGAGAGAAAGAGAAATAGCTCCTTCTCTGCGTTCAAAGGAACAAGCTGTTTTCATTTCTTCTGAAGAAGCTCATTACAACCTGATGGGTAAAATGTCAGAAGTAATTAAGTGCAAAAAATATATATTTATTTATTTTATTTATTTATTTATTTTATTCAATTTCTATACCGCCCTTCTCCCGAAGGACTCAGGGCGGTGTACAGCCAAGTAAAAAATCACAATATCAATATTAAAAGAAATTAAAACAAGCATATTATAAAATGGCCAAATTTAAAACAAATTAAAATATTAAAATATAAATAACCCAATAAAATTTTAACCCAATAAAATTTTAAGCCAGTCCCGCTTGAATAAATAAGTGCGTTTTCAGCTCACGGCGAAAGGTCCGAAGATCAGGTACTTGACGTAAACCAGGGGGAAGCTCATTCCAGAGCGTGGGAGCTCCACAGAGAAGGCCCTACTCCTGGGGGCCGCCAGCCGACATTGTTTGGCGGACGGCACCCTGAGAAGGCCCTCTCTGTGAGCGTCTGGTCGGTGGGAGGCAACGGTAACAGCAGGCGGTCCCGTAAGTACCGGGTCCTAAGCCATGGGCGCTTTAAAGGTGGTGACCAAAATCTTAAAGCGCACCGGAAGACCACAGGAAGCCAGTGCAGACTGCGCAGGAGTGGTGTTACATGGGAGCAACGAGTTGCTCCCACTATTACCCGCAGCTGCATTCTGGACTAACTGCAGCCTCCGGGTGCACTTCAAGGCAGCCCCATGTAGAGAGCATTGCAATAATCCAGGCGGGAAGTTACGAGGGCATGGTGACCGTGCATAAGGCATCCCGGTCAAGGAAGGCGCAACTGGCGCACCAAGCGAACAGTGGAAGGCCCTCTTGGAGACGGCCGCCAAATGATCGTCAAACGACAGCCGCCCATCCAAGAGGACTCCCAAGTTGCGCACCCTCTCCGTTGGGGCCAATAACTCGCCCCCCACAGCCAGCTGCAGCTGCAGCTGGCTGGACCGGGGTGCCGGCATCCACAGCCCCTCCGCCTTGGAGGATTGAGCTTGAGTCTGTTTCTCCCCATCCAGACCCGTCGGCTTCCAAACACCGGGACAGCACTTGACAACCGTTGGGGTGGTCCGGGGTGGAAAAGTACAGCTGCGTATCGTCAGCGTACAGATGATA
The DNA here is from genome assembly GCF_028640845.1 of Ahaetulla prasina. Classification (NCBI taxonomy): domain Eukaryota; kingdom Metazoa; phylum Chordata; class Lepidosauria; order Squamata; family Colubridae; genus Ahaetulla; species Ahaetulla prasina. Next base: position 7,099,289 of record NC_080550.1, read on the forward strand.
ACTCACCCCAAAACCACTGATGACCTCGCCCAGCGGCTTCATATAGATGTTGAACAGGAGGGGCGATAGAATTGACCCCTGAGGCACCCCACAAGTGAGGCGCCTCGCGTCGACCTCTGCCCCCCTGTCAACACCGTCTGCGACGGTCGGAGAGATAGGAGGAGAACCACCGATAAGCGGTGCCTCCACTCCCAATCCCTCCAACCGGCGCAGCAGGATACCATGATCGATGGTATCGAAAGCCGCTGAGAGATCTAATAGGACCAAGGCAGAGGAACACCCCCTGTCCCTGGCCCTCCAGAGGTCATCCACCAACGCGACCAAAGCTGTCTCCGTGCTGTGACGGACCGGAAGCGGACTGGAGCAGGTCTAGATAGACAGCTTCATCCAGGTACTGGGGAAGCTGCCACGCAACCACACTCTCTACAACCTTCGCCACAAAGCGAAGGTTGGAGACTGGACGATAGTTACCCAAAATAGCTGGGTCCAGGGAAGGCTTCTTGAGGAGGGGTCTCACCACCGCCTCTTTCAAGGCGGCAGGGAAAACCCCTTCCATCAACGAAGCATTTATAATTCCCTGGAGCCAGCCTCGTGTCACTTCCTGAGTAGCCAGCACCAGCCAGGAAGGACACGGGTCCAGTAAACATGTGGTCGCATGTAACCTTCCCAGCAACCTGTCCACGTCCTCGAGAGCCACAGACTCAAACTCATCCCAAACTACCTCAACAAGACGTGCCTCCTCCATCCCATCTGGACCATTGCAATTTTGGTCTAAACTATCCCCAAGCTGCACGATTTTATCGTATCGATAACCGTCAAACTCCTCCGCCCCTCCCTCCAGGGGTCATCCCGCCTCCTGGCGAAGGAGGCAGGTCACCGGAACAGGGCGGCTGGGCGGTTATCTGCCGATGCAATGAGGGAGGAAACGTAGGAACGCTTCGTCTCCCTCATTGCCACTAGATAGGTCTTAGTAAAAGACCTCACTAGTGTCCGATCAGCCTCGGGACGGCTAGACCTCCAGGTGCTCTCTAGGCGTCTTCTCCGGCGTTTCATCTCCCTCAGCTCCTCAGAGAACCATGGAGCCAAGTGAGATCTACGCCGGGTCAGAGGCCGCAAAGGCACGACACGGTCCAAAGCCCCAGCCGCGGCCCGTTCCCAGGCCGCAACTAGTTCTTCAGTCGTGCCGTGGGCAAGATCCTCAGGAAACGGCCCAAGCTCCGTCTGGAACCTCTCCGGGTCCATCAGGCGCCTGGGACGGAACCAACGCATTGGCTCCGTCTCCCTGCGGTGGTGCTGGGCGGTCCGAAAGTCTAGGCGAAGGAGAAAATGATCTGACCATGACACCGGTTCTGTCACTAAATCTCCTAATTCCAGATCATTAATCCACTGTCCAGAGATAAAGATCAAGTCTAGTGTGCCTCCCCCCGTGTGTGTAGGGCCATCAGTTACTTGAATCAGGTCCATGGCCGTCATGGAAGCCAGGAACTCCTGAACTGCCGTTGACGACAAGCCGGCCGATGGCAAGTTGAAATCTCCCATGACCAGGAGTCTGGGAATCTCAACTGCCACCTCGGCAAGCATCTCCAGCAGCTCAGGTAGGGCTGTAGTCACGCAGCAAGGAGCCAGGTACGTGATCAACAGACCCATCTGATTCCTATGGCCCCACTTCACAAGGAGGGATTCACAACCAGCTATCTGAGACACAGTGGACTCCCTCGGCTCTAGGCTTTCCTTAATCACAACCGCCACCCCCCCACCCCTACCTTGGGCCCTCGGCTGATGAAATGCACGGAAACCCGGTGGGCACAACTCAACCAGGGGAACACCCCCCTCTGTGCCCAACCAGGTCTCCGTAATGCCCGTAAAGTCCGCGGACTCCCTCTGGATAAGATCATGAATCAAGGGAGCCTTATTAACCACGGAGCGGGCATTGCACAGCATCAACCTAAGACCCAAGCTCTGAGGATCCTGACCATCCGGGGAACGAGTAAGGACTAAGGGGCCGGAGCACGTGATCGCTTTAAAACATCGAGCACGTGCTCCCAGAGAACGATACGACCCCTTGCCTCCGCCATATCTGCCTCTCCCCCTCACCGTACAGATGGAATAACACACATATATAGTAGATTAAGAGAGAGAGAGAGAGGGGGGGGGGAGGGGAAAATCATTAGAAATCAGGTCTTCTTTGTATAGAGGTAGTCCTCGACTTATGACCGCAATGGAAACCCAAAATTTCTGTTGTTAAGTGAGGCGTTTGTTAAGTAAATTTTGCCTCATTTTACGACCACAATTGTTAAGTGAATCACTCTAGTTGATCAGTTAGTAACCCAGCTGTTAAGTGAATCTTGTTCCCCCCGCCCACCCCGTTGACTTGTTAGAAGGTCACAAAAGGGGATCACGTGACCTTGAGATACAGCTACAATCATAAATATGAACCATTTTGCCAAGCATCCAAATTTCGACCACTGTCAGGGTTCCAATAGTCCCATAAGCAAGCAAAACTCCAAGGCGGGTGAATGCCTCAAAGAATGGCTTTATTGGAGATATCACATTGGCACAGATCTGGTGAAAAGCGATTCTGAAGACTCCCGCGGTTTTTCACCTAATTATCATGAAAATGCTGCAAAGGTTGTAACTGTGAAAATGGTCATAAGCAGAGGTGGGTTTCAGCAGGTTCTGACCAGCTCTGGAGAACCGGTAATGGAAATTTTGAGTAGTTCGGAGAACCTAACGTTCTAAGGGCTCTGGTGGCTCAGGCTGGTAAGACAGTCTGTTATTAACAGCAGCTGCTTGCAATTACTGTAGGTTCAAGTCCCACCAAGGCCCAAGATTGACTCAGCCTCCCATCCTTTATAAGGTAGGTAAAATGAGGACCCAGATTGTTGGGGGCAATAAAAGTTGACTTTGTATGTAATATACAAATGGATGAAGACTATTGCTTAACATAGTGTAAGCCGCCCTAAGTCGTCGGAGAAGGGCGGGATATAAATGCAAATTAAAAAAAAAACGGTGGAAAAGTTCTGACTGGCTCCACCTCCATCTATTCTCTGCCTCTGCAATAACTTTCCCCTGGAGTGGAGAGGGAATGGGGATTTTACAGTATCCTTCCCTTGCCACGCCCACCAAGCCACTCCCACCAAGCCACGCCCACAGAACCGGTAGTAAAAAAAATTTGAAACCCATCACTGGTCATAAGTCCCTTTTTTCAGTGCTGTTGTAACTTTGAACCATTGTTGAACCGTTGTAAGTCGAAGACTACTTGCATATCCATAAGTGTATTAATATTTTTAAGAAAAGAAGACTTAGAAGAAAGAGAACCTAGGAAATTCATGGATTAGCATTGGCTTCCCCTCAACAGCCCTGACCATGAAGAAACTTAAACCTGGTATTTCCCTTTAAGCTCAAAAGTCATTGGTCTCTCTTCTTTATAGATGTATGGGGTCAGATCTCCTGCTGACCAATGGGTCAAAGTGGCAAACCTGAGCCCCTGATGATAAGAAGGCCCAAACAGATGTTGTTCATTATACCTGGGTTTTCAAGTGATCCCTGTCTCACATCTGTTTTCCTTTTTGGAATCTTTCTTGAGTTCAATTAATAGGAAGGAGTAGTAGAGGAACATCAGTGGGGCCTACAGAGATCACATGATTTTCTTCATGATGGGAGAGAACAAGAATCTAATTGGCCCTGATAGAATTGGGCTAGGTGCAGGGGTGAAATATTCCTGGTTCGGTCTGGTTCGCCCGAACCAGTAGTAAAAAAAAGGCTACTGGTTCACTGAACTGGTAGTAAAAAATGTAAAAAAAAAAAGTTCCAACAATCAGTTGAGCAACGTGCGATCGTCGGAAGTTTTTTTAAAAAAACTTTTTTAGCATTTTTTTACTACCGGTTCTCTGGAACCGGTAGTAAAAATGCTTTAAAAAAGTAAAAAAAAAAAAAAAAGGCTCCGACGATCACAGCTGTGCCGTTTGATCATCAGAGCCTTTTTTTAACCTTGTAAAAAAGTGTTTTAAAAGTTTTTTAAAAAGGCCCCGAAGATCACGCGCCACAGCTGATCACACACACACACCTCACAGTGTTCTACTTATCCCATGGCTCCTTTTAGTGTGCACTGCGCACGCACACCTCGCATTTGGTGTTTGATAGTAAACCGGTTCAGATTTCACCACTGGCTAGGTGTTGTGACTCCAGCCCCGGAACCTGGCCCCATGCCCGAAAGTGACTCCGAGAGTGAGGGGGAAGGGCCAGTAAGGCTTACCTCGGGAGCACCGATTCCTTTGGCTTGGCTCCAGAAGCAGAACCAGACCAGTCGGAGGACGTAATTATTTATTTATTTATTTATTTATTTATTTATTTATTTATTTATTTATTATTATTTATTAAATTTTTATACCGCCCTTCTCCCGAAGGACTCAGGGCGGTGTACAGCCAAAGATAAAACACAATACATATACAATTAAAACCAACAATTAAAACCTAGCAAATTACAAAAGCCTGATAATTAGAAGTTTAAATTTAAAATTATAAAAGATTTTAAAAAACCCAATAAAAACCCCAGTTTAAAATTAAAACTATTAAAACCATTATGCCATTATGTAGGTTCAAGTCCCACCAGGCCCAAGGTTGACTCAGCCTTCCATCCTTTATAAGGTAGGTAAAATGAGGACCCAGATTGTTGGGGGCAATAAGTTGACTTTGTATATAATATACAAATGGATGAAGACTATTGCTTAACATAGTGTAAGCCGCCCTGAGTCTTCGGAGAAGGGCGGGATATAAATGCAAATAAAAAAAAAAAAACGGTGGAAAAGTTCTGACTGGCCCCACCTCCATCTATTCTCTGCCTCTGCAATAACTTTCCCCTGGAGTGGAGAGGGAATGGGGATTTTACAGTATCCTTCCCCTGCCATGCCCACCAAGCCACACCCACCAAGCCACGCCCACAGAACCGGTAGTAAAAAAAAATTGAAACCCATCACTGGTCATAAATCCCTTTTTTCAGTGCCGTTGTAACTTTGAACCATTGTTGAACCATTGTAAGTCGAAGACTACTTGCATATCCATAAGTGTATTAATATTTTTAAGAAAAGAAGACTTAGAAGAAAGAGAACCTAGGAAATTCATGGCTTAGCATCGGCTTCCCCTCAACAGCCCTGACCATGAAGAAACTTAAACCTGATATTAGAAGAGAAAAAATTACTATATATATATCTATATATATAATAATTTCCCTTATTGCTGGCCCACCAATCAAATTGTTTGGGCCCCACAGGCAGAGAATAGCTATCCATCAAGCTCAAAAGTCATTGGTCTCTCTTCTTTATAGATGTATGGGTCAGATCTCCTGCTGACCAATGGGTCAAAGTGGCAAACCTGAGCCCCTGATGATAAGAAGGCCCAAACAGATGTTGTTCATTATACCTGGGTTTTCAAGTGATCCCTGTCTCACATCTGTTTTCCTTTTTGGAACTTTTCTTGAGTTCAATTAATAGGAAGGAGTAGTAGAGGAACATCAGCGGGGCCTACAGAGATCACATGGTTTTCTTCATAGTGGGAGAGAACAAGAATCTAATTGGCCCTGATAGAATTGGGCTAGGTGCAGGGGTGAAATGCTCCTGGTTCGGTCTGGTTCGCCCGAACCAGTAGTAAAAAAAGGGCTACTGGTTCACTGAACTGGTAGTAAAAAATGTAAAAAAAAAAAAGTTCCAACAATCAGTTGAGCAACGTGCGATCGTCGGAAGTTTTTTTAAAAAACTTTTTTAGCATTTTTTTACTACCGGTTCTCCGGAACCAGTACTAAAAATGCTTTAAAAAAGTAAAAAAAAAAAAAAAAAGGCTCCGACGATCACAGCTGTGTCATTTGATCATCAGAGCCTTTTTTTAACCTTGTAAAAAAGTGTTTTAAAAGTTTTTTAAAAAGGCCCTGAAGATCACGCACCACAGCTGATCACACACACACACCTCACAGTGTTCTACTTACCCCATGGCTCCTTTTAGTGTGCACTGCGCACGCACACCTCGCATTTGGTGTTTGGTAGTAAACCGGTTCAGATTTCACCACTGGCTAGGTGTTGTGACTCCAGCCCCGGAACCTGGCCCAATGCCCGAAAGTGACTCCGAGAGTGAGGGAGAAGGGCCAGTAAGGCTTACCTCAGGAGCACCGATTCCTTTGGCTCGGTTCCAGGAGCCAGAACCAGACCAGTTGGAGGACGTAATGAGGCCGTCATCCCCTGATTCCTCCCTTCCCCAGGCTACGCCTTCAGACCCAGCTGATAATAATAATCAAGCTTGGCTTGACCCGCGCTTCAGAAGATTAGAGAGGCAGCGTCATCAAAAGGAAGGGTGGGGCAGGAGCCCCACCCCACAGGATATATAAGGAGCTTTGGGACTGCTCTCACTCCACGGGAAGCAAAGTTTAGCTGATCCGTTTCAAAAAGAGCTGAAAGTCTTGCTACGTGAGTCATTTGTTTGAACTTTGGCAGGCAGCTGCGATTTCTCTGCCAGGACTGATAAGAACTGTGAATCCACTGGCTGAAGGCCAGCTCGTGGGTCTGAAGTGGGGAAGGAGACAGAACAGCTAGGTGTTCCTCAGTGAATCCACATCATGGATTAGAAATGAGCTTTCTGGCTTCAAATCTTCCACAGAAAAGAACACCACTGGAGCTTTAAGCTTCAGGTTAGTTATTGATTTATTAAATTTATATGCTACCCATCTTACTGTCCAAAGTATTTATTATACAGCTTCTTGGATCGGGACCTTTTTTGGGGAGGGGGGGGGCTGGGAGTTGCAGAATTCAAGATTCCCCAGAATATAAAGCAGAATTTGGATCACTGTTCAGTCCAAGAAACATGCCTTTTTGAGGTTCCAGCCAGGCCCAATGGAATAGTCTACTCTCGTTAGCTAATTTCTTTATAAGTCAAGTCTTGGGATTTTATGAATGAGAAGGACTTCCATCTAAATCAGTGGTGAAATATAAAATTTGTTACTACCAGTTCTGTGGGTGTGAGTGGGTAATGTGACTGGGTGGGCGTGGCCAACTTTTTTTTTTAACTTTTAAAAGCATTTTTTCTACAACCTCTTTGGCCAAAGAGGTTGTTAAAAAATGCTTTTAAAAGGCTCTGACAATCCCAGCTGAGTCGCTCGATCATCAGAGGATTTTTTTTTTACTTTTAAAAGCATTTTTTCGGCCAAAGAAAAATGCTTTTAAAAGTAAAAATAACCTTCTGATGATCACGCGGCTCAGCTGGGCATGTGGGGGGGGGCAGGATTTTTGCTACCGGTTCTCCGAACCACCCACCGCCATCGCTACCAGATCAGGTGATCCGGTCCGAACCGGGAGCATTTCACCCCTGATCTAAATCCACATGTCTCAATCTTGCCAGAACGAGCCAGGATTCTGAGACATGTACTCCCATTATCTTAAAGTTTGCTAAGATTGAACAATGCTGATCTAGATGATCATTTGCTCTAACCATGATTTGTTGAAAAAACAACAATCCCTAGATTCCCAGAAAATATTAAATGAGGGGTAGTGGTCCTTTTGTCTTCTAAAAGCCTTCTAGATATTGCTGAACTGTTTCTCCCAGCAGTCTTATGGACCATGACATGCAGGTGAGCAACATCTCATGATATCCAAATTGTGCTATATGGATGGTTTATATCCATAAACCAAACAAGCCATAATGGGTTAGCTTCGTGTGAGGTCCTTGGACCTAGTGAAGCCAACTGAAGTTGGTACATCCATTTCAAAGAATCAACCCTTTGTCCACCTAGAATTTGATGACAAATGTCCACCTGGATGAGACCAAAAGCATTTTTTTTTCCTCAAAAAAATTGTAGCAGGGGAATTCAATTTATGCCCAGCCCTGATTTCTTAAAAGAAATAAAGAAGTGTAAAAAGTTAAGCCAATGGATTAACATTTAAAGAAATGTGTTTCTCGGCAGGATTTGGATCTCCACAATCTGGTCTCTACGTATTTATAATGACAGGTGTGCAGTTTAGCTCTTTATCGACAACAGATCAACCAGGAAATAAATTACTGCCAGTACAGCTTTTAAAGGCTAGATAGCAAATGTCAGAAACGGTTTGATCGGGTTTCAGAAATCAACTTTCAAGATTTCTGTCTGATTTCTTGTGTTACACGCGCACAAACTTTGAAAAGATTTTGAAGACAAGGTCTCTCTCTCTCTCTCTCTCTCTCTCTCTCTCTCTCTCTCTCTCTGGGCAAAACTTTTGTGTAGAATTGTGGGCTGGTGAAGAAGCGCTCTCGGAGTCTTTGAGTGAAGAATAAGAAAAGGGAAGCTCTGTGCAAGGCATCATAAATCTATCCAATTGTCTGCTTGCAGCTGGATCTTTTATGTGTGACATCTGCTCTTGGGGCTTAAGACCAACGGATAGAGACAGATTTATTGAACAACTGAAGCTCTCATTCTGCCTGGTCCAATGTCCAGAAGTGTGTGATAGCATACCAAATCCTCTGAAACCAAGTACTGCTTACTTGAAGTATCAAAATATCAGATGGCTAAATGTCTATGGAGATTCTCAATCATTCAGGTCATGGTTTGTCCCAAAAGGCAGCTGGACTTCCTGGGGATTTTTTTCACCCTTGAAAACATTTCGTGGTGGCGCAGTGGTTAGAATGCAGTATCGCAGGCTAATTCTGCTGACTGACAGCAGTTCGATTCTCACCGGCTCAAGGTTGACTCAGCCTTCCATCCTTCCGAGGTGGGTAAAATGAGAACCCAGATGGCTGGGGGCAATAGGCTGACTCTGTGAACTTCTTAGAGAGGGCTGTAAAGCACCGTGAAGTGGTATGTAACACTAAGTGCTATTGCTATTCTCATCCAAGAAGCAACCTAGGCCCAAGTAGTTATTACCATACACAATCAGTCCTAAACAAACATATTTTATTAGAGCTGCTGAGAATTACTTCATTCTCAGCTTAGTCCAAATTAATTCCAAAACAAAGTCCTTCAGAAAAAGTCCTTCGGGCCTTATCACAAACCTTTGCCTTCTTTGGCACCCTGACAAAGGCTTTTCTTGGCAAAGCCCCACAAAGTTCAAAAACAAAAGAGGATGACTAGAAACAATTGTAGCAACATTGCTGCTCTTTTAAGCCTTATGGGAAGGGCAATCATCTCCTGGCTTTACTCCCGAGTCGTCCTGTTTGCTTTAGCTGCTCTTGCCTCCTGGCAGCTCTTCATATGCATTCACTAGGAACAGGCTCCTCCTGTTTCTCTGCCTCTCTGCTATCTGCCTCTGGAGGCTTTGGAGTCTACGCATCGCTCCCAAATGGCCCTGGCCCCATCTCTGCCTCCAACGCAGAGCCCTCATCTGGGCCTTCCCCAGAGTCCAAGACTGACCCATTCTCTTCCCCAGCCTCCTCACTGTCAGATTCCGCTGCCAGCTCTGCAGGTTGCTGGTAGAACACCAAGGTTGGAGATCCCTGATCCAAAAAAACCAAACAGACTTTTTTTTTATTATTATTATTCCTCCTTATGGCCATCAGTTTGCTTCTTTCTTTTTCAGGGTTGGTGGGAGGCCCTGTTTGTTCTTGTTTACACCCCATAAACGCCTTACAAATGCTCTCTGTCTGCACAGTTAGATTGGGATCAGATTAATTAAACTCCCCATAGGTTCGAGTTGATATTTTATAAACGGCTGTTTATCTAGGTTTCCTTTCCCCCCCCCACTTTTTTTTAAAAATTTGCATTTATATCCCGCCCTTCTCCGAAGACTCAGGGCGGCTTACACTATGTCAAACAATAGTCTTCATCCATTTGTATATTTATATACAAAGTCAACTTATTGCCCACCCAACAATCTGGGTCCTCATTTTACCTACCTTATAAAGGATGGAAGGCTGAGTCAACCTTGGGCCTGGTGGGACTAGAACCTGCAGTAATTGCAAGCAGTTGTGTTAATAACAGACTGCATTAGTCTGTTGAGCCACCAGAGGCCCTTTTGTTTCCAGTTCTATAAATAAACTTTTTTTAAAAAAATCCCCCTCTCTTTTTCCCAAGGGCTGTGGGAACACTCCATGTGCATCTTTTGAATCTTCTCTTTCTCTTTCGAATTGGGGGGAGCCTCAGCTATTTGGGTTTCCAAAATTAGCCCGTTAGAACAGAGCAAGAAGCCCCCCTCCATATCCCTGTGTCGTTCTCCCACCCACCCACCCCTCACCCCCATAAACAACCCAAAAGTCAGCAGGATGTGTTGACTTTTTTAAAAAAAAAAAAATTATTAGGATCTTTGAGGCTGAGATCAGACACCGGGAAAGATTAAAACAAATATGAATTTAATCAAGGGATTCTACTTTCCCGGTATGGGAAGAGGAACATGCTGACATAAATAGAGGAGCGAGCACCAGGGCATCTAAACCATATCAAAGGCAGCTTGCTTACCACTAACTGCTCGGATGATCCATATCATAACAACAATAAAGAAAAAAAACACAATTATTTATTCTTTTTGATGTCTGTGGCTCAGAAGCGATTTCCTTCTTTTTTTGAGGACTGCAAGGTCAAGGCCAAGTTATGTGTTTGCGTGTGTGTGTGTGTGTGTGTGTGTGTGTGTGTTTCTTCGGCCTCCCCTTCCTTTCGCTTAACGGTTTTTTGCCGGTGAAAATCATTACAGCTGACCTACATTTGGGATCTATGTGAAGAGGCAAATATTCTGTTTCTTTTATAGGTAATAAAAGCTGGGAGTGAAATGGAGGAGATCTAAATTACTCACACCCGCGGCTTTCATACCCCATGAAAAGAAGGGATTCGTCAAAAAGACGAGCAAGGCGAAAGTACGGAAACCAGGATGCAGGATCGTGGTTTGAATGTGGTTTGCCCGTTCTGTCCTACAGCCAGCTGAACTTCGCCTGGAGCTGTTGCAAGAAACAATCTTGCTTGACCATCGCGGATTTTGCTTAACAACCGCTGCAGAAAAGGTAAAAATTGGGTCGGTGGGGTTATGGTGAGTTACGACCATGGTGGGTAGGCTCCAGTGGTGAAATCCAATTTTTTTTACTCCCGCGTCTGTGGGCGTGGCTTGGTGGGTGTGGCTTGGTGGGCGTAGCAGGGAAAGGATACTGCAAAATCCCCATTCCCACCCCACTTCAGGGGAAGGATACTGCAAAATTCCCATTTCCTCCCCACTCGGGGTCCAGCCAGAGGTGGCATTTGCTGGTTCTCCGAACTACTCAAAATTTCCGCTACCAGTTTTCCAGAACCTGTCAGAACCTGCTGGATTTCACCCCTGGTAGGCTCCATTACAGTCATAGCTCAAGGACTACCTGCAGTTTGTTGTGAATCAGGTCAGAAAGAAGCCAATGAGGCAGAGGAACCACAATCCTCCAAACACGACACACAATCGTCTGGTCCACAGTATTGTCTGGGATGCTACGCATCCTCTCCATGACCAGTTTTCTTTGTTACCTTCTGGGAAGAGGCTTTGTGATATCTGAAGCACAACTCGATTCTGTAACAGCTTTGTACCTTAGAGTATCCACCTTGTTAACTGTCGATGCTCTTTTTCCCCCTATTTATTCTAAATGGTCTGTGATTAATATATATACAGTATGTATGTATGTATGTATTTGTTTTCTGAGGTTTTCGCGGGTGTTTGTATGTAGGTCTTTGGTTATTCGGGTTTTCTCCCGCGTAAAATTGGAAGTGTCTTGGCGATGTTTCGATGAAGTCTCATTCGTCATCTTCAGGCTTCGGCTTCGTGCTTCTGGGAGCAATGTGTGATTGCAGCTGTATGTATGTATGTATGTATGTATGTATGTATGTATGTATGTATGTATTTGTGTGTGTGTTAGGGAGTGTCAAAATTTTCAGCTTTCAATTTCCAGAACTTGTGATATGCCTTGCGGATTGTAAAGATATTTTGGTTACTTTAATCTTTGGTTACTTTAATCTTTAATGTTAATCTTCTCATTGTTCCCATCACCCATCTCCTTCCACTTATGACTGTATGACTGTAACTTTGTTGCTGGCAATCCTTATGATTCATATTGATATTTTGACCATCATTAGTGTTGTAAATGTTGTACCTTGATAATAGTATCTTTTCTTTTATGTACACTGAGAGCATATGCACCAAGACAAATTCCTTCTGTGTCCAATCACACTTGGCCAATAAAATTTTTTATTCTATTCTATTCTATTAATATAATTTAGATGTGATTAGCAAGTAACTACATAAATATCGTAACTTTTTAACATTTTATTTCATTTGTATATATTGCATATATATTTTATATATATATAAAAGGAGCACGAAGCTGAAGCCTGAAGATGACGAATGAGACTTTGTCGAAACATTGCCAAGACACTTCCAATTTTACACGGGAGAAAACCCAAACAACCAAAGACCTATATATATATATATATGTATATATATATATTTGTTTTCTGAGGTTTTCACAGGTGTTTGTATGTAGGTCTTTGATTGTTCGGGTTTTCTCCTGTGTAAAATTGGAAGTGTCTTGGCGACGTTTCGAAGTTTCATTCGTCATCTTCAGGCTTCAGCTTCGTGCGTCTGGGAGCACGAAGCTGAAGCCTGAAGATGACGAATGAGACTTCATCGAAACGTTGCCAAGACACTTCCAATTTTACACGGGAGAAAACCCGAACAACCAAAGACCTATATATATATATATATGTATATATATATATTTGTTTTTGTAGGTTTTCATGGGTATAGGTATGTAGGTGTTGGAATATTCGGGTGTTTTCCCATGCAAGGTTGAGAGTATCTTGGCGATGTTTCGAAGTCTCATTCGTCATCTTCAGGCTTCAGCTTCGTGCTTCTGGGAGCACGAAGCTGAAGCCTGAAGATGACGAATGAGACTTCATCGAAACGTTGCCAAGACACTTCCAATTTTACACGGGAGAAAACCCGAACAACCAAAGACCTATATATATATATATATGTATATATATATATTTGTTTTTGTAGGTTTTCATGGGTATAGGTATGTAGGTCTTGGCATATTCGGGTCTTTTCCCATGTAAGGTTGAGAGTATCTTGGCGACGTTTCGACGAGGTCTCACTCATCATCTTTAGGCTGGTGCTTTCGGCTTCGTGCTTGTGCGAGCAAAGCGTCTTAACCACTGAGCCACCACATTATATGTATATGTATATGTATATGTATATGTGCATGTACATGTACATGTACATGTATTGCCTCATTATCAGAAGGCTGTGAGTTCGATCCTCGGTAGAGGCAGATAGTTCTCTCTCTGGGCACAATGAGAATATATCTGCCGAACAAAACTCCGCATTAGTGACAGGAAGGGCAATCGGCCATTAAAACATTCTGGTAGTTCCTTGCCCAGACTCCACCCTGCAACGGATGATGGGGTCGTTAAAAAGATGATGATTTGTATATATCGCATTTGTATATATCACATTATGTATATATATTGTATGTATATGTATCTGCATGTGTATGTATAGATATATATTTATTTTCTTTTGAGAGCAGGCATCAAAATTTCATTTTTTTTAATGTGTGCCAGTGTGTTCAAAGAAAGAAGTGACAATAAAAATTATCTTAAGTTGTCTTATCTTAATTTGGCTGTAATGGACAAATCATGATGCAATCATTACATCCAAACTTGACTTGTAAACTTTAACTTGTAAAATTGTAAACTTTATTCATCAAGGACTTCTGTTTGCCTTAGACTATTATTAACGCAGACTTTAGGCTGTAGGTATTTTTCTCTGAGATGAACTGAATTCCAAACACACTTATAAGTTGTTCTCTTGGCAACAATATGGACACTGTTTCTCATTGCACTTTCACAAGATGTTGTTTCAACTTCCTAATCTTCCAATGTAGCTAAATATTTTGTGGTTTGAGACTGGTCTTGTCTACACAACTAACCATTAAGTCTAGTCTGCATCTATAAGGTACTCTAAAATACCTTATGCCACCAGACTTGAAATTTTGGTCTTAGACAACTTAGAATTTCGCCGTTTTCAGTCCGACCTAAGCATAGTACATAAAATCATCTGCTACAATGTCCTACCAGCCAATGAATACTTCAGCTTCAACCAAAAATACAAGAGCACACAATAGATACAAACTCATGGTAAACCGATCCAAACTAGACTGCAGAAAATATGACTTCAATAACAGAATGGTCAACGCCTGGAATGCACTACCTGACCCTGTGGTTTCTCCCACAAACCCCCCAAAACTTTAACCATTGACTGTCTACTGTAGACCTCACCCCATTCCTAAGCGCACCAGCGTGTGTCAGCTTTGGAAGCCATATTAGGCTGGAAGCTTCCGTGCTGCCACTTTCTCATGTGTGGGAAAGTAGGAGGGGGGATTGAGTAGAGGCGTTGTCTTTAGACATAATCGCATTCTTCCTTTCAGGCAAAGTCAGGCCGATTCTGCATCTGGAGAAGGAGTGGTCGGAGTGCTGTCTCGGGATGGGCCAGATGATGATTGGAACATGTGATCGACTGAGGAGTGAGGGGATGGTTTGGGGGGTTTTTGATTTACTGAGGGAAAACTGGGATCTCTCAGATTCAGTTTTTCCAAGATGTGCCCGTTTACCTAGTCTAGTAAACAGAACTTTGAAGAGTGCTTGCTTCAGAGTTTTTACTTGGAGTCGGGGGGTTTTCTGGAACGCTGATATTAACTCAAATCTGAGAGGTTCCTGTTCCTGTGCTAATGTTTTCTTTCATTCGTATATTTTGATGTATTTATAATTATGTTTACACTTGTATGTGTCATAAAATACGTGCTTGATGAAAAATACACAATAAAGTAAATAAATAAAAGATTTCCTCCGGTTGGATGGATTGGGCTGCCTATGTGTTCTGTCCTCCCTCGCCTCCGTCCGAGCGATGGCTTCATTAGCCGGCACTATTAGCCCTGGCAGCAAAAGAGTGAGCGTCTGCCAAGTGGCTCCGTTATCTCCCTCAACGCCGATAAGTCAAACAGTACTTCAGCTCTTAGTTCAGCAGTTAATTTGCCTGCTGCGAAGAGACACAGCAGCTCTGGTTGCCTTTATATCCTGTGGGGTGTGGCTCCATGACTCAGCACTTCCTAGGCCTGCCCCACCCCTGCTTCTGTTGCTCCTGCCTCTCCTGACTACGAAACCTAGGGTCCAGCCTGGCCTGATTGCCATCAGCTGGGTCTGAAGGCGTGGCCTGGGGGGAGAAACAGTCAGGGGACAGAGGCCTTGTTATCTCTTCCACCTGGCCTGCTTCTGGCTCCTGGAGCTGAGCCAGGGAAGCCGGTGCTCCCGAGGTAAGTCCTGACGGCCCTTCCCCCTCACTTTCCAAGTCACTTTCTGGCAGGAGGCCCGGCTCGGGGGGCGCAGACACAACACTATGTTGCAATATTTCCATTTAGATTTAATGCAGCCATGTGCGTTTTTGAGGAATCTAACTGAGTTCCTTGGCTTTCTGACTCCATGCTTCCATTCGGTCATCGCTGCAGCTATCTTGGACAAAAGTTTAGGATAGGGTCAATGGATTCCCCATAGATCAGGAGTCTCTAACCTTGGCCACTTTAAGACTTGTGGACTTCAACTCCCAGAATTCCTCAGCCAGCTGGCTGAGGAACTCTGGGAGTTGAAGTCCACAAGTCTTAAAGTGGCCAAGGTTGGAGACCCCTGCCCTAATGACTTTGTAAATATGGAAAAGCAAGGTGGATGGGCTTGAGTACAGGGGCAATGGAGGCACCATGGAAGATCTGAAGGGCTGGGTGGGGATAAGTCCTCCTGCAGAAAATCTAGTCAGTCAACACTGATTTGATGGCACATAGTCAATAAACCAATATGTCTGTAGGAGATTACACCTTAAGGAAATAGCAACAGCCCGCCCTGTCTTGATAGGAAAAAGTGCTACTCTTCAGACAGACTGCCACATCTAGTAAATCCTATGGTCATCAAATGTCAGCAAGATCTGAGGGCAACACTCCATGGGGTATCAATGCAGACCAATTAGAAAATTCACGGACCGACCCACTCTTTAAAAAATTATTGAAAACCTCATAAGAACAAAATGGAGGCCTGAACAACACTGCTACGGGTAAGAAAAGTGGGAAACTCCCTTCCTTCCTTTCATCCTCTATTAATCCATCCTTCCTTCCTGCCCTCCCTCTTTCCTTCCTTCCTTCAATCCTCCTTCTTCCTTCCATCTTTTTTCTTCCTTCCTTTCTTCCTCCCTCCCTCCCTTTTCTTCCTTTTTTCTTCCTTCCTTCATCTTCCTTTTTTCTTCATCTTCCATCCATCCATCCTTCCTTCCTTCCTTCCTTCCCCCCTCTTTTCTTTTCTTCCTTCAATCCTCCTTCCCTCCTTTTTCTTTCCTTCCTTTTGTCCTCCATTTATTCATCCTTCCTTCCCTCCCTTTTCTTCCTTCTTTCCTTCCTTCCTTCAATCCTCCTTCCTCCTTCCATTTTTTTCTTCCTCCCTCCCTTTACTTCCTTCTTTCTTTTCTTCCTTCCTTTCATCCTCCATCCATCCTTCCTTCCTTCCTTCCTTCCTTCCTTCCTTCCTTCCTTCCTTCCTTCCTTCCTTCCATCCATTCATCCATCCATCCATCCTATATTGATAATTATGGAAAAATTACTTTCTTAAGATCTGCTTTTCTTTAAAAAAAAATGAAAGGGGTTATTGTTTTTTAACTCAACTTGCTTTATTCAAGGTTAAAGGTTCTCCAGGTCAAAATATTTTGCCTCGGCATCTCTAGAGAGGAGACGAGGAAGGGGGAGAATCACCCAGAGCCATAATTTGTCTTAGAATTTCTTTTGAAACGCTACAAGAAAGCCTAACAACTGCTCTTTTCCCTCTGTTTCTTATTCCAGCAATCCCTTTATCTGGCTTTCATTTCCAGCCCTGCTTGGCCTCTTTTGTAGCAAAGACTTCAGGGAGCCGAAGTCACTTTTGCAGCCCTTGTGATGTTCGGGAAGATTAAAAAACAGCTTTGAAGCTTTAACAGTGCTCTGTAAACCCCGTTGGTACAGGACCTCAGACAGACCAAAACCATCTGGCAAACTGACATAAAGACAATGGCAAAGTGATTGAAACAGTTTCTTCAAAGCAACAATGGCTGGCTGGCAGGTTTGTTGAGTTGGAGCTTTGCCTTTCATGTGTCACCCTCCCAAAAGTCACAAGAACACCTAGGCAATCGCAGAGAGGGGAAGAAGCAATCCAAGGACCACTGATGGGAGCAAGCTGCTCCCACGAGTTCCCAGGAGGAGGAGGAGGAGGAGGAGAAGAAGAAGAAGAGGAAGAGGAGGAGGAAAAGGAGGAGGAGGAGTAGAAGAGGAGGAGGAAGAGGAAGAGGAGGAGGAGGAGGAGGAGGAGAAGGAGGCTTTTTTAATCCAAGGTGGATTTTTTCAGTAATTATATAATTAAAACACTTGATTTGATATTGCTAAAAAAATCTTTGGAAAGAGGAAGAACTCTTCAGAGGATAGATGATAGGTAGGTAGGTAAGTAGTAGATAGATAGATAGATAGATAGATAGATAGATAGATAGATAGATAGATAGATAGATAGATAGATAGACAGACAGACAGATCAGATAAATGATATAGATGGATGATAAATGGATAGATGATGATGGATAGACAGAATGAATGACTGAATGATAGATAGATAGATAGATAGATAGATAGATAGAGATGATAGATGATCGACAAATGATAAAAATATAGATAGATGATAGATAAATGATTAGATAGATGAGAGAGAGAGATGATAAAGATGGATAGAGAGATGATAGATAAAAGATGATAGAAATGGATAATTGATGATAGAGAGATGACAGACAGACAGACAGTCAAGCAACATGCCTAGGGGGCAAATAACATCAGAAAGGAATGTGACTTCATCCCAAGGAGCAAAACAACGCTTGAAGAGAACCCATAACTATCTGCCTAATTGCAATGGTCTCGTTTGTAAAAAAAAAAAAAAAAAGAAGAAGAAGAAAGAAAAACCTAGCCATACGCATCTTCTGAACTGGAACTGTGCCTCCCAACATTCAAAGTTGGAAGCGTTAAAAGGAAACAGAAGAAGAAAGAAATCACAGAAGAAAAGGATGCTGTGATCTCTGACTACATCAAATGTGTTTGTTACATTTCCCTGGGTGATCTTGAATATTTCCAGGAGAAAGGAGATATTAGAAAGACGGATTTACATATTACAGAGGCTGTCAGTTTTCACTACCCACTTTGGACTGGCAAGTGAAAAGTAAGTCCCATAAAGGAAGTCATGAACTAAGCGAGTGCCACCAAAGGGTGACACGGGAGCATAGCTGAACATGGTGGAAACTTACATTTGAGGAAATACTTTGATTCACAGGATGGGACTTGAAGCTCCTCTAAATTTTGCTACTCCAAAAGTTATCAAAATCCAGCATCCAAAAACAAGTTAAAGGTAAAGGTTCCCCTCGAACATACGTGCTATTCGTTCCCGACTCCAGGGGGCGGTGCTCATCTCCGTTCCAAAGCCGAAGAGCCAGCGCTGTCCGAAGACGTCTCTGTGGTCATGTGGCAGGCATGACTCAACGCCAAAGGCGCACGGAACGCTGTTACCTTCCCACCAAAGGTGGTCCCTATTTTTCTACTTGCATTTTTACGTGCTTTCAAAACTGCTAGGTTGGCAGAAACTGGGACAAGTAACGGGAGCTCACCCCGTCACACGGCAGCACTAGGGATTCGAACCACTGAGCTGCCGACCTTTCGATCGACAAGCTCAAAATAATAATAACAACAACAACAACAGAGTTGGAAGGGACCTTGGAGGTCTTCTAGTCCAACCCCCTGCCCAGGCAGGAAACCAGAGATGGGTTTCAGCAGGTTCTGACCAGTTCTAGAGAACCAGTAGCGGAAATTTTGAGTAGTTCGGAGAACCGATAGTAAAAATTCTGACTGGCCCCGCCCCCATCTATTCTCTGCCTCCCGAGTCCCAGCTGATTGGGAGGAAATGGGGATTTTGCAGTAACCTTCCCCTGGAGTGGGGTGGGAATGGGGATTTTACAGAATTGGTAGTAAAAAAAATTTGAAACCCACCACTGCAGGAAACCCTACACTACTTCAGACTAAACCCCCACCCTCTTTTTTTTTTCTTGTTGTTGTTATTAGGTAACTCTTGACGAGTTTTGGGTTCTGCAAAAGCTGCTACTGCAGTGACTAGTTTTGTACATCACCCTAAATCATGGTTTGTTGATTAAACCACAACTGGCTGGTTTTTCGGATTCTGTGAAGCTATAAATCAGTGGCTTCCGTTATATGACACACTAACCAGAGGATAAATTATGTCTTGGACTAGTTTGGACCAACTAGTTGTTAGTTATCTGGCCTCAAGGGTGTCTCTTTATCTGTTAGATGGTATAAAATGTCATCATCCTAAGAAGCTTGATAATGGAAAAAATTGTTAGGAAAAATGGTGGATATACTAAAGCAGAAGTTGGACGGTTATCAAGGTTGCTACAAATACAAATTCCTGTGGTTTTTTTTTAAATATAGGAAATATTTATAAAATGGTCTTAAAAAACAAGAAAAGGTATTTATTACTACCTAGTAATTCAAAAACAAAACAAAATGCCACCCTGCCCAAAAAGAAAACCCACCCTAATGAAAAGAAAGAAAAAGATCCAAGTAATAAGTCCCTACATAAAATCAATTCAATTATTAAGCTTATAAAACCATGTATACTGGTTTATCTTCTCATTTGTAGAACACAAGAGATTTACACTGACGCATATCCTGGATCAGTTCCTGAAAATCAGAAGAGGCATTTTTTTCCCCAAAGTATGGAAAATGATGTATATTTTGCTGGGTCTGAGGCTTTGTCGCAGCCAAAGCTCTTTGTGAGATGACAAATTGAAGACCATAATTCAACACTGCATTGAGGTCCTTAACTATAACCTGGATTCCTGCATCGAGTGGGTGGGTGGCAGGGGTGGGTTTCAAATCTCGTCGCTACCGATTTGCTCATGTGTGCGGGGGGGGGCACTTCTGCACATGCGCCGCTGCTACCGATTCGCCCGATCCGGTGCAAACCGGTAGCAACCCACCACCGGTGGGGTGGCCTTGAAGGCTAGAATAGAAAATAATAACAAGAGTTGGTAGGGACTTTGGAGGTTTTCTAGTGCAACCCCCTGCCTAGGCAGGAAATCCTACACCACTTGAAACAAATGCTTATCCAATCTCTTAAAAACTTCCAGTGTTGGAGCATTCACAACTTCTGGAGGCAAGTTGTTCCACTGATTCATTGTTCTAACTGTCAGGAAATTTCTCCTTAGTTCTAAGTTGCTTCTCTCCTTGATTAGTTTCCATTAGTTGCGCTGCCTTCAGGTGCTTTGGAGAATAGATTGACTCCCTCTTCGTTGGGGCAGCCCCTGAGATATTGGAAGATGCTATCATGTCTCCCCTAGTCCTTCTTTTCATTACATACCCAGTTCCTGCAACCATTCTTCTTCAGCAAGGGTGAGTTCTACTTAGCTTTACTACCGGTTTGCAATGGGCGCATGGGCGCGCTTCTGTGCATGTGTTCTGTGCATGTGCAGAAGCTCCATTATGATGTCCGGGCAGGTGGGCGAGGACTCCCTCCGCTTTTACTACTGGTTTGGAAGAACTGGACGGAACCGGGAGCAACCCAACACTGGCCTCCACTCTCCTAATCATCTTTGTTGCTCTTCTCTGCACTCTTTCTAGAGTCTCCACATCTTCCTTGGTCCCTTTCAGTGTAGCATTTTTACAAAGATTCTGAATAAGAGCCATGTTTGGTATTTGGCCTTTGGTACGGTTTGATACGGTTTCTAAATGCCTAATTAGGGCTGAAGCTTGATAGAAATTCGACAGTCCTGAGAAAATGGGTGATTTCCAAACCCACAACTGCAATGGCTGGGTTCACACATCATGTTAAATTTGCAACTAACAAACCGTTTATTTGGCTTAATGCAATGTTTCCATCCAGCCTACGGGGAGTCCTTTAGCAAAAAACACAGTCAAAAGCTGTCCTGGTATAGCGCGGACCATAAATTACTTATCTGTGGATTTATAATTTGAATCCTTTTTTCTTTAATCATGGAAAAAGTTGACTGACTGCCAGATTCAGTCAACGGGACAAAATGCTGGAGAGATTTCCTGGCTTATTTTCCCTGCTTGGCGTCTTTCATTTCTTGCATTCTTCTCATCTTGGTTACTATGAAGCTACTCCTTCTCTCCTTCTGCACCCCGTGGCCTCTTCGTCCAATAAATCAATACAAGCCAACTCAGAAAGGTTAGGCAGTCCTTTGCCGAAAGCTGTAACTCTCTGTTTATGTGCCCCGAGACCTGGAGCTAAACATAGTTGGGAAGGGTAATGGAGAAGCGAAGCAGACACGGAACAGACCTTCTAAATCTACACCTTTGTCTCTCTTATTTCCGTGGTGCTCCGAAGGAAGATTTATTGAGTGTACACTATGAATTAAGCCACAGGGAAAGCAAACAGATTTGGCTCAGGGTGAAGGACATACCTTGGCTCTGTTTACACATTGCACGGAGCTGTGGATGAGTTCACACAACATACCGAGGTATATAAACCACGGTTTGCGAACTCCACTGGCTGGTTTCGCATGACAGGGGGAGCCAAAATCCAACCAACCACGTTAAGGTGTGTTGGGGTCCAACACAATGAATCAACCAAGCCAATGGCAACTTACTCAACTAATAAGAGGTTGGCAAGGACGGATGAACCAGACGGGTTTTTACAACGGTTTGACTGAAGATTGGCACTTCCGGTTTTCAGCAAAACCGCACCCATAGCAAGCCACAGTTTTACAAGCATGGCAACCACTTTACAACCAATTTGTTTGCTTAATGACCGCTGCAAAAAAAAAATAATTATGATAAAATTGGATTTGTCATCTGACCGATCCATTTTACAACCATCACAACTTACGATTGCGATAGGCAGGCTCTCCAGGTAGTCCTCGAGTTACAACAGTTCACTTAGTGACCGTTTGAAGTTACAACGGAACTGAAAAAAGTGACTTATGGCCATTTTTCACACTTACGACCATGGCAGCATCTCCAGAGGTAGGTGGTTACATTACGATGTTTGATAACTGACTCACACTTATGACGGTTGCAGTGTCGTTCCTCCCCCAGGGTCATGTGATCCCCTTCTGCGACCTTCCGACAAGCAAAGCCAATCGGGAAACCAGATTCATTTAACGACCGTGTTACTAATTTAACAACTGCGGTGATTCACTGAACAACGGTGGCAAGAAAGGCCGTAGCACGGGGCAAAAGCCACTTGACAGATTTCTCACTTAGCAACATGAATCTGGGGCTCAACTGTGGTCATCAATCAAGGACTGCCTGTTTTGCGGCCGTAAGTCGAGGACTCCACGTAAGGCGCTGTGTCGACCCATCTTCCTGTTAAGCCCTCTTTGTTCCTCCCAACCTCAAACTGAAAACTGCAAGCCTCACGGCTCTCTTCCCTTTTAAGAAACAGGAAAGCACAGACCTGCTAATGAAATGTTATACAAATAATAACACAACAAAGCCGGAACTCCCACGCAAAAATGGCATTTTTTTTCATGAATGTAGAAAAGTCTCCGCTTGCATAGACACACCGGCAGGTCTGCAGGCTAACAGGCAAAGCGTTGGAAGTGCGCGGCCAGTGTGTGCGGTGAGTGTTCACAGCTATTTCCAGTATCTGCAGCATCTGCTCTGATTAATCCTTTCGAAAAGCAACTGGCGTTCAAAGGAATTCACACCGTGGGGGACCTTTTACATCTGTTCCAGTGTCAGCTACATATTTCCCGAGCTTGGATTCTCTGTACCGCTTCTAAGATGTAATCTAATCCGGGGGTTACTGATTTGGACTTTCAAATAACACACCCCCTTCTTAGGAAAAGGGATTTTTAAGGGTTTATATAGCCCAGGGATGCCCACATCCCACCCAGGCTAGGCTTTCCGAGCCCGCTCTCTGGATTCGGCAGCCAAAATGTGGTTGTCGAACTTCATGAACCAGTGTGTGGAGCAAACCAGAAAAAGAAAAGAAAAGTCCTTAATTTATGGTTTCAGGTTTTCGGCAAACTCCCCGTGGTTTGCTTTCATTCAATAAACGGTGGTTCAGTTAATCTTAGGTTAGCGCGTTATGCCAACCCAAAGACTAGGTTTCATTGGGAAACCCAGCCACACCGTAACCAGGGATGGGTTGATTTCTTAAAATAACACTTTTTTTAAAAAAGGGGGGGTGGGTTTGGTATATTTAAAAACATTCATTGAATAAGTCTCCAGCAGCTGGGCACATGATCTCTGCTATGCTGCAAAATATGGTTTTTTACAAGTCGCAACACCTGTGTGCCCTACGACATGAGTTCTGTTTATGTTGATTTAATTCCAGTTTATTGATTAGGGAAGAATAATTACTTGGATAGAAGTATTGTGGATTGCATTTACTGCAACATCTCTGAGCTTCGTTCTTAAATAAGCAGAGCCAATATCACGCAACACTTTTACTCTGGTGCGGGTGTGTGTTTTTCTCAGCGTTTTCCATTAAAACACCTTGAGGCTTTGATAACAATGTTAGCCCTTTCTCGATTGCACTAACTCAAAAGTTGCTAACTGAAGATGCCTCTGTGAGCAATTGTTGGAAACATTTCTTTGTATGTTATTCAATAATCCAGCAGCTAAGCTGATCTCTTAACAACCTCCAAAGTTACTAAATAATCAAGCAAGTTTGCCTTACTTGAATTAGAAATCCATATTACATGAAGGGGAAAAATGTAGAAAAATGTAGAACTGTAGAAATGGTGGTAGACTTTAGGAGAAACCCTCCCATACTTCCACCTCTCATAATACTTGACAACACAGTATCAACAGTAGAAACCTCCAAATTTCTAGGTTCTATCATATCGCAAGATCTAAAATGGACAGTTAACATCAAAAACATCATCAAAAAAGGACAACAAAGACTGTCTGCGCCAACTCAGAAAGTTCAAACTGCCCAAGGACCTACTGATCCAGTTCTACAGAGGAATTATTGAGTCTGTCATTTGCACCTCTATAACTGTCAGGTTCGGTTCTGCAACCCAACAAGAAAGATACAGACTTCAGAGGATAATTAGAACTGCAGAAATAATAATTGCTACCAACCTGCCTTCCATTGAGGACCTGTATACTGCACGAATCAAGAAGAGGGCCGTGAAAATATTTGCAGATCCCTCACATCCTGGACATAAACTGTTCCAACTTCTACCCTCAAAACGACGCTGTAGAGCACTGCACACCAGAACAACTAGACACAAGAACAGTTTTTCCCCGAAGGCCATCACTCTGCTAAACAAATAATTCCCTCAACACTGTCAAACTATTTACTAAATCTACACTACTATTAATCTTCTTGTTTTCATCACCCATCTCTTTCCACTTATGACTGTATGACTGTAACTTTTTGTTGCTATCATTAAGGGTTAAATTGCAACCTATGACCATCATTTGTGTTGTAAATGTTGTACCTTTGATGAAGGTATTTTTTTTCCTTTTTCTTTTATGTACACTGAGAGCGTATGCACCAAAACAAATTCCTTGTGTGTCCAATCACACTTGGCCAATAAATTCTATTCTATTCTATTACCTGAACTAGAAATCCATATTACATGAAGGGGAAAAACGCTGAACCATTTTCCTTGGCGTATCACACCCCCAAGTGGAAGCAAACACTCCCAATCTGTAGAACTTTCTTCTCCAAAGAGGTGCCCACCAGAGAGAGAGAGGGAGGGAGGGGGAGAGAGAGAGAGAGAGAGGGAGAGAACTGGGAAGGGAGATGCCTTCCACATCTTTTGAACTGCATCTCCCATGATCCATGATCCCAATCGTCGCAGCAAAAGCAAAGGTTTGTGGGAAAGGTAGTTTTGTTTATCCCAGCTGGTGCGCAATTAAAAACACACTTTTAACTAGCCAGGTTTTTTTCTTAAAAAAAAAACACATCCAGAAGACATGAAGATTGTCTACCCTCGGGTGCACATTCCCAGAATCCCCCAATTATTTAACAGGTAAAATGAGGACCCAGATTGTTGGGGGCAATAAGTTGACTTTGTATATAATATACAAATGGATGAAGACTATTGCTTGACATAGTGTAAGCCGCCCTGAGTCTTTGGAGAAGGGCGGGATATAAATGTAAATAAAAAAAAACCCCAACAATGCTGCTACCCTTCAAAAAGACTTTTGACTTTGTGTTGGAATGGTCAAAAAATTGACAACTCCAAATCTCAACCAACAAATGCTCTGTCTTACACATTGGCAAAAAGGATCAGAACACAAAATACAAACTGAGTGGACACGACCTTGTAAATGACCCTCACTCTGTCAAGGACCTTGGGGTACTCGTATCAAATGATCTAAGTGCCAAAGCCCACTGCAACAACATCACCAAAAAGGCATTAAGAGTTGTAAACCAAATCTTGCATAGCTTCTTCTCCAGTAATATTACACTACTAACCAGAGCATGCAAAACATTTGCTAGATCAATTCTCAAATACAGCTCATCCGTCTGGAACCCGCACTGCATATCAGACATTAATACAATTGAACGTGTCCAGAAATATTTCACAAGAAGAGTCCTCCACTCCTCCACTCACAACAAAATACCTTCTGCCACCAGACTTGAAATTTTGGGATTAGAAAATTTAGAACTACGCTGCCTTCGGTATGATCTAAGCATAGCTCATAAAATCATCTGCTACAATGTCCTTCCTGTCAATGACTACTTCAGCTTCAACCACAACAATACACAAGCACACAATAGATACAATTTAAAGGGAATCGCTCCAAATTCGATTGCAGAAAATACGACTTCATCAACAAAGTGGGCAATGCCTGGAATGCACTACCTGAGTCTGTGGTTTCATCCCAAAACCCCCAAAATTTTAACCTTAGACCATCTACTGTTGACCTCACCCCATTCCTAAGAGGTCTGTAAGGGGCGTGCATAAGTGCACCAGTGTGCCTACCATCCCTGTCCTAATGTTCCCTTTAACTATATTCATTTTATGTATTCAATTCATGCTTATACTTATCTATATTATCTAATACGTACTGGACAAAATAAATAAAATTAAATAAAATAAATAACTAAATCCACTGGCTAGTTGGGAATTTGGGGGAGTTGTCAGGTCACCCTGCTGAGTATGCCTGTTGGATTGGAAGTTGTGGTAGAGAAAATGGTTAAGAGCAAAATTCCTCTTTTGCTGGAGAAGGTCAATGGGAACAAAATTTTGCAAAGAAGGTGGGAATACAGAACATTTTTCAGTAGGTTGACCAAACTCAAGATAATGCAAAGAGCCAAGCGGGTGTCCTTGGAGCAAATATTTGGACACTGTTAAACTGGTAATCCTTGATTTACAGCAGTTCATTTAGAGACCGCTCGAAGTCACAACGGCACTGAAAAAAGTGACATGGCCATTTTTCGCACTTACGACTGTTGCATGGTCACACGATTTACATTTGGTTGCTTGACACCTGACTCACATTTGTGACCCCCCCCTGCAGTGTCCCAGAGTCATGTGATCCTCTTTTGCAACCTTCCGACGATCAAAGTCAATGGGGAAGCCGGATTCACTTAACAACCATGCTAACAATAATTTAAGAACTGCAGTGGTTCGCTGAACAAATGTGGTCGTAAAATGGAGCAAAGCTCACTTAACAAAATTGTCACTTAGCGACATTTTGGGCTTAATTGTGGTCGTAAGTCGAGGAGTATCTATATAAACTAAGAGAACAGAAGCATCTCTCAAACCCTGGGTCGGGAAACAGAAATCTGAAGAAATTGAGGCTGAACAAAAGGAGAATATTTCTAGCTCGGGATTGAAATGAGAGGTCCTTGGTGGTGCCTGAGCTTGGTGGTTTTCCCGCAGAGGTTTCACTACCCAACCAGGTAATATCATCAGTGTTAGAAGGGAATGAGGTTTGTGGAGAGGAGGAGGAGGAGGGGCCGGAATAGCTCAGGCTGGTAAGAAGCCTGTTATTAGAACACAGAGCCTGCAATTACTGCAGGTTCGAGCCCGGCCCAAGGTTGACTCAGCCTTCCATCCTTTATAAGGTAGGTAAAATGAGGACCCAGATTGTTGGGGGGGCAATAAGTTGACTTTGTAAATATACAAATAGAATGAGACTATTGCCTTATACACTGTAAGCTGCCCTGAGTCTCCGGAGAAGGGCGGGGTATAAATGTAAATAAAAAAAAAAAAAGGACGGGGAGGAAGGAGGAGGAGGACCGTGGGGTCCTTGGTGTTCTCTGACTTGGATGCTTTCTTGCAGATGTTTCATTACCCAACAAGGTAACATCATCAGTGTGAGAAGGGAATGAGGTTTGTGGAGAGGAGGAGGAGGAGGAGGAGGAAGAGGAGGAAGGAGGAGAATAATTTTGAGGTCCTTGATGCTCTCCGACTTGGATGTTTTCTTGGAGACGTTTCATTACCCAACAAGGTAACATCATCAGTGTGAGAAGGGAATGAGGTTTGTGGAGAGGAGGAGGAGGAAGAGAAAGGAGAACTATGGGGTCCTTGGTGCTCTCTGACTTTTTTTCTTGCAGATGTTTCATTACTCAAATAGGTAACATCATCAGTGCTAAAAGGGAGTGGAGTTTACAAAGAGGAGGAGGAGGAGAAGTATGGGCTTTGGTGCTCTCTGAGCTTGCTTGTTCTCTTGCAGACGTTTCATTACCCAACTAGGTAACATCATCAGTGCCAGAAGGGGAGTAAAGGTTCAAGCGCTGATGACGTCACCTAGTTCGGGTAATGAAACGCCTGCAAGGAAGCTCCTGAGCCCAGAGAGCACCCCTCAAATTAAGGCTGCTTCCCTAGTTGGGAGACGAGCAGCTCGCTTCCACTGCAGAAACCCAGAGCGCCCCTCGGGGGCAGCAGAGGCTGGGTGGGGGGTGGCGAAGCAACGAGTCGCCGCAATGACAAGGGGCGAACACTAGAGGGCGCTGCCTCTTTCGCATGCTCCGGCCGCTCGCCTCCCTCCCCCTCCTCCCTCCCCTGCGGGGCCATAGAGCTAGAAGTGCAGAGCGACACGAATTTCCACACCGATTTTTTTTTTCCCCTCCTTCCTATCTATTGCCTCGCAGCTGCAAAAATCTCAGGCAGACGCCAGGGGCCGCTAAGAGGGGAGGATAGCCCGGCGTCTCTCTGCTGCCGCCTCGAGGCTTCCCTCAGGGCAGCCGAGGCCGGTCGAACGCCTCCCACCACCACCACCCCTATTGTGGGTGGAGAGGTGGGCGGCGCTTCGGCCGAGGACCCGCCCCCTCCTGAGGAGAAAGAGCGCGCGGACCCCAACAGCGACACCTCGCGAAACGTCCCTCCCGGCCCCGGCCCCTCGCTGCTCTCGCGAGAGCCGGGTGACGCGAGGGTGACGTCACCGCCGCCCGATGCGGGCCATGGGCAAGAAGCACAAGAGGCATAAGGGGGAGAAATACCCGTATGAAGGTACCGGCGGCGTCGGGGGGCGGGAGGGAGAGGGAGGGAGGGAGGGAGGTGGGCCGGGGGCGCCTCCCGTCAGCCAGAAGCCGCCGCTGTCTTCCTGAGGGAGGGGAGGGAGAGCGGGAGGGAGGGAGGAGCAGGGGCCGGCCGGGGAGTCTCGATCTGTCAGCCTTCGGGGGAAACCAGGGCTCCCATAATCCCCTGCTGGGAGGGAGGGAAGGAGTGGGGAACTGCACTTCCCAGAATCCCCTGCCAGAAGGAACTGCAAGTCCCAGAATACCCTACTGGGGGGGGGAACTGCAGCCCCCAAAATCCGTTGTCAGCAGGAACTGCAATTCCCAGAATCCCCTGCCAGAAGGAGACCAACTCCCAGAATCCCCTACTGAGAGGAACTGCAGCCCCCAAAATCCCCTTGGCGGGGGAACTGCAACTCCCAGTATCCCCTGCCAGAGGGAAACCAACTCCCAGAATCCCCAACTGAGAGGAATTGCAGCCCCCAAAATCCTCTTGGCAGGGGAACTGCAACTCCCAGTATCCCCTGCCAGAAGGAAACCAACTCCCAGAATCCCCTACTGGGGGGGGAACTGCAGCCCCCAAAATCCTCTTGTGGGTACTGCAGCTTCCAGTATCCCCTGTCTGAAGGAATTGCAATTCCCAGAATCCCCTGCCAGAGGGAAATCAACTCCCAGAATCCCCTACTGGGGGGGGGGAACTGCAGCCCCAAAAATCCACTGTCAGAAGGAACTGCAATTCCCAGAATCCCCTGCCAAAGAGAAATCAGCAACTACCAGAATCCCCTACTGAGGGAAACTGCAGCCCCCAAGATCCCCTTGGGGAACTACAGCTCTTAGTATCCCGTCTGAAGGACAGAATCCCTTTGCCCCTTCTGGCAGCTCCCAGAATCTCCTACCAGAGGTGAACTGCAGCTCCCCAAATCCCCTACTGCGTTAAACTGTAGCTCCCAGAATCCCCTGTCAGAAGGAACTGCAGTTCTGCAATTGTGTCTTGACTACAGTTCCCAGCAGCCCCAGCAGTGGCATTTCTAACAAAATATACATGCACATTGTTTCAGGTCTTTGTATCTATCCATGTCCTTGTTAACTTAAGTGTGTGTCCCATCTGTATTATTATACAAATCTTTTTCGTGCAGTTTTTCCTCTTCATTGGCAGGATTGTCTGGAAAACTTCATTTTATTTCACTATGAAGTGAAATCTAATTTTGCAACAAATCCCAAACTTGTCTCAGCCTCTTTCTTTATGAAAACAGTTTTTTTATGGCTTTGTATATTGAATTGTTCATTTTTCTCAAGCTATTTGGAAAAGACGTACATAAATATTTATAGCGCATCTCTGAACTCGGAAGGGAACATCACACTAAGCAAATGTACTGCGGTTCAGAGCAATGTGAAAATTTGCCTCTGTATTTAATAACGATCACTTTGGCTAGTGATGTTGCTTAGGGTTAAGCATTGCTTCTTGAGCATTCAGGTGATATAATTAAAATCTGACAAGGTCAGTGGATAAATGTATATTCTGGTATGATTGGCTGAATTACTGCTAATTTCCAGTAATAATTCAAAATATTTAAAGCAAGTTTGAGATCTGTTTTATGAAGTCTTAATCTGCTAATAGTTGTCTAAATCTGCTATCTTTAAGTATTTTAACTACAGACAATCTTTGATTTATGACCATATTTGAGCCCAACATTTCTGTTGCTAAGTGAGACATTTGTTAAGTGGTTTTGCCGTATTTTACAACCTCTCTTGCCACAGTTGTTAAGTGAATCACTGCTGTTCTTAAGTTAGTAACCCGGTTGCTAGGTGAATCTGGATTCCCCATTGACTTTGCTTGTAAGAAGGTTGCAAAAATTGATCACGTGACCCCGGGACACTGCAACCGTCATAAATATGAGTCAGTTGCCAAGCATTTGAATTTTGATCACATGACTGGGGATGCTACAACAGTCGTAAGTGTGAAAAATGGTCATAAGTCACTTTTTCAGTGCCTTTGTAACTTCAAACTGTCACTAAATGAATGGTTGTAAGTCAAGAAGTATCTGTAATCTTAATCATTTTTTTAATTCACAATTGAATTGGTTAGGCGTTACATTGCCAATATTTAGAAAGTTTAACTGGGACTTCTTCTTTATACGTTTCTTCAAGAATATGTAGAGAAACCATTAAAACTTGTTTTGAAAGTGGGAGGAAACGAAGTCGCAGAACTATCTACTCAGAGCTCGGTTCACGATTCATCCCTGTATGAAGACAAAAGCGAACATGAAAAACACAAAGACAAGAAAAGAAAGAAAAGGAAAAAAATGGAAAAACAAGTCCCCGGTGAGGAAAAGGAAAAAAGGAAGAGAAAAGTAAAGGTAATTATTAGAACAGTTGCTTGGTTTACTTTAAGAGTGGGGTAGCCCAGTGGTTAGAAAGAAGTATTGCAGGCTAACTCTGCTGACTGTCAGCAGTTCGGTTCTCACAGGCTCAAGCTTGACTCAGCCTTCCATACTTCCGAGGTCGGTAAAATGAGGACCCGAGGGCAAGAGGCTGACTCTGTAAACCGCTTAGAGAGGGCTGTAAGCACTGTGAAGTGGTATATAAGTCTAAATCCTGTTGCTAAGTACTATTAAAATGTTTTAAAAATGTTTATTTATGCCGGATTGTGTTTGAGATTATTAAATGGGGCATAAAAATAATCCAGAACAAGTTTGAAAAGGTAGAAAGTCTCCCTTTCAAATATTGGTTAAATTTAAATTGGGGAAAAAATAGATATGGTGCTCTGGAAAATGCCTTTATTTTAGAGAAGACTCTCGTGAAGAATTTGTGACTCTTTGATACTGCTAGGCTGTGGCTCCCATCAACTCTGACCTTATTGCTCATGCTGGTTTGGGATTCAGTATCTGCAGACTCCCCATTTTCCAGATACTGGAAAACTATGTAGGAAGCAGCAAAAATATATCTTACTAGACATAATTTCCATGAGCCAATTGTCTAACCTGATACTGCATTCCTGTGAGCGGAGATGCTTTTAACGTTAATGAATATCCTAATTAATGCAACCACGTTGATTTATGGCAAATAGTGCAGAATAATTTTGACTTAAGCCTTGCACTAAGTGTTGTGTCCCACTCCCCCTCCGACGGCCGGGTCTGGGAAGTCTGTATCAAGCGTGGCCACGAAGCCTCTGCAGCTTTGCCAAATTCCTGTCAGAGTTCTCAGGGCAGGCAGGAATCCAAGGTGTGACTTCAGCAACCAGATGAGACTTTGCCTGACTCAAGGAATGCCAAAAAGCAGATCCTTTATATAGGCCATGGGGTGTGGCTTCATGACTCAGCACTTATCCAGGCCTGCCCCTCCCTTCCTTTTGCTGACGTCGCCTCTCCATTCTCCGGAAGTGGGGATCCGTCCACTGTGTCTTTCTGTCCTCCTGGTCTGCTGCCGGCAATTCTAGCACGTGGCTGGCTTCATGCTCACATGCTGTAGGAGGAAGGTTTGTTTGCTCATTCTGTCCGGGCATGGTGCCAGGGCTGGGGGCTGGAGGCATGCCAGGCCGTTCCTCTTCATTATCAGACTCTGGCTCAGATAGCAGGAGATGGGAGGGGCCCGGCTGCGGAGAGGAGGGCGGGCGAGGCACAACACAAAGAAGCTGCACTTCATATTTTGCAACCGGTTGCACTGATGCTTCACAGGCATTTTTTTATGGTTTCTTCAGGAAGATAAAAAGAAGCGAGACCGAGACGCTGCTGAGAGCGAAGGAGAAAGGGAACTTAAATGCCAGTCTCCTTTAAGATTGGAAGTGCCACTTGTAAAATCGCTAGCAAGCAGTTTAGCAAAACAGGAAGGTAAATGCTATTTTTCTTCCAAATCGCTATGTTGATTTTTTTCTGTTTTTGTCATAAAAAAAATCATTTAAAAAATGATGGTACTAAACCATAACTACCGATGCAAAATATTGGTAACAAGATAAATCCTAAATAAGCATTGCACCAACTTTGTCCTTTTCTCCAGGATGTTTCCGTGTTGTTTTTTTCTGCCTAAAATCCATTGGCAAATTCCTCTAAAATTAAATAAATGTTATTCTCCTGGAGAAAGACGCAGTCTTTTGCTAGTTTGCACAGCATGTGGGAAGATGAAACTCAGAATATTTTCACTGATGAGGAAACTTTGTTAAAATAATGAAGGACAAACAGACTTCTTAAATGTATCTCATTGTCTTTGTGTCACTCTTTAATCCTTTGTCACGATTTAATACGTTGTTTCCATCAAAATACAGAGAGCTCTTTTCTGTTTTGTTTCCTTTTCCTCTTTTTTTATCCTAGAAATAGAACAGACACCCCTTCAAGAAGCTTTGAACCAGCTTGTAAGACAACTGCAGAGGTGAGCGGTCGCTGCGTTTGGTGTATGAATGCTGTTGCTTATAGGAATTAGTAAAGAGGTTAATGCCTCAATAATATCAGTGGTCAAAGCTAAATCAAAGAATAGCATAGCGTAGCGTAGCATAGCATAGCATAGCATAGCATAGCATAGCATAGAATAGAGAATAGAGTGGAGTGGAGTGAATAGAATAGAATAGAATAGATTAGGAGGGAATAGAATAGAATAGAATAGAATAGAATAGAATAGAATAGAATAGAATAGAATAGGAAATAGAGAATAGAGTGGAGTGGAGTGGAGTGGAGTGAATAGAATAGAATAGAATAGAATAGAATAGAACAGGGAATAGAGAATAGAGTGGAGTGGAATGGAGTGAATAGAATAGAATAGAATAGAATAGAATAGAATAGAATAGAATAGAATAGAATAGAATAGAATAGAATAGAATTCTTTATTGGCCAAGTGTGATTGGACACACAAGGAATTTGTCTTTGGTGCATACGCTCTCAGTGTACATAAAAGAAAAGATACATTCGTCAAGAGTCATAAGGTATAACACTTAATGATAGTCATAGGGAAACAATCAATATAAATCTTAAGGATACCAGCAACAAGGTTACAGTCATACAGTCATAAGTGGGTTAAAGTCGCATACTTGGGGCATAACTCTTATAACACCTGAATTTAATATTTAATTTCTCTCTTTAAAAAAAACAAAAGGATTATTGCAGTGCTTTGACTGGTAATTTTGCCACGTTTACAAATTGCTTATTTTGAAATAATCCAGGTATTATACTCTTATTATAGATTTAGCTATTTAGCCCAGCTATTATAATATTATTATTATAGATTATTATATATCTTTTATTCATTAAACATGAAACTCAAGTCAACTGAACATTTAAAAATGTGTCACAAATACAATTAAATATTATTATTATTATTATTATTATTATTATTATTATTATTATTATTATTATTATTATTATTATTATTATAAGTGGCCTTTAGAGCAGGGGTTTCCAGCCCTGACAACTTTAAGACTTGTGGAGTTCAACTCCCAGAATTCCTCAGCCAGCTTTGAAGTCCACAAGTCTTAAAGTTGCCAAGGTTGGAGACCCCTGCTTTAGCGTACTCTCCGTTTTGCAGAACAGATCCCATTCAAAGGAGAGGAAATTATTTTGCACCTTTGTAGTGGCCTTGAACATGAAGCTCTCGATGTCAAAATGTATCATTATATTTGAAAGAGAGCTATCAAAATCCTCTATAGTTTAGAAATCTCAACCACATTTTAGTCATATAATCTCAGTATAAAAAGTGGGGATGTGGGGGAGGATGGGGACAGAGAGATTTCTACATTTTAAAATATATATATATATTTTAATAAAAAGGGGTTGGCACAAGGCCAGATCTGCTCCTAGTTTCATCCTAGTTTTCTACTTCCTTTTAAGTCGGAGTCATGTCTTCTTTTTTAATAGTAAAAACTCTGTTCTTTGTTATAGAAACGGAACATGAAACGCTGTTCTTTTCATTTCTTAACAGAAAAGATCCGAACGCTTTCTTTTCATTTCCTGTGACGGACTTCATCGCTCCTGGTTACTCCATGATCATTAAACGCCCAATGGATTTTAGTACTATGAAAGAGAAGATAAAGAATAATGGTTACCAATCCATAGAAGAGCTAAAGGTGCTTATAATTTATATCCTAACCGCAGAGAGGGGATTAAATGTCAACACTTGCCGGCAGTCGCAATTGTGATGGGCAGAATTTGTCAAAACCTCTCTTTCACTTGGAGACTGAACTTTCCCTAGTTTTATGAGCAAAGAATCGTTTTAAGAATTTTTTTTTCTCCCCCCACCCCTCTTCCCTTCGCTTTGAAAAGGCTTTGTGGATTTCTTCAGTAGCGCTTCAAAGAATAATTTGCAAGCGGTTATAGGATTGGAATGGACAGTTGCAGAAAAAGAGAAAATTGAAAAGCCGAAATGCGTTTTTACAGGTAGTCCTTATTACTTACAACAGTTCATTTAGTGAACATTCAAAGTGACAATGGCACTGAGGAGAAAAAAAGCAACTGCTGTCTGTTTTTCATACTTATGACCGTTGCAACATCCCCATGGTCACATGATTCCCTTTTGTGACCGACAGACGAGCAAAGCCAAATTCTGGGAAGCCAGATTCACTTAGCAACTGTGGCAAGAAAGGTCGTAAAATGGGTGAAAACTCACTTAGCAATTGTCTGGCTTAGCAACAGAAATTTTGTGCTCAGTTGTGATCATAAACAAAGGATTAGAGCTTGAGACAGTGTAAAACAAGGTGGGATAAAGTTTTATCTTAGCTTAAGGAGAACTTGTCTGTATGTTTGTCAGATTAATAGATCAATAATAATTATATATATTATATATAATATATATATTATATATAAACACTGGAAGTTCTTAAGAAGAGATTGCATAACCATTTGTCTGAAGTGGTGGAGGGTTTCCTGCCTAAGCAGGGGGCTGGACTAGAAGACCTCCAAGGTCCCTTCCAACTCTTGTTATTCTATTCTATTCTATATAATAATCACAAAAGTTCATTGACTGTCCCCAGACACTTCTGCAATATACTAAAAGATGAAGCCGTTGAAATTCAAACGGAGCTTACTCAACCAGCATAATAGGAGGAGGGAAAAAAAATGGAATTTCATCTTTTCTTTAAGAGAAGAAGAAAGATCAAGAAATGTTTGCATATAATCAGAACTAAATGTCTCCCCCCCCCCCCTTTTGCATTGCCATCATTGCTTTTAGAATAAATAATAACTTTATTGGAACAAAACGGCAAACACGTATTATAAGTTAAACTTGCCTCTTGCCTCTTTCTGAGCACTGCTGGTTAAAACACCTCGTCTCCGCACAAGCCTTCGATTTGTACACATTAAAGAGAAACGCAAGGCAGTAGTGGTGGTGCATTAATGCGTCCAACCTGACAAAACAACTCTCTGATCTCTGGGGAGAACTGTCGGTGACGAACGCCGCCTTTATCGGTGCATTAATAGCGAAGTGTAAAAATCAGAGGTCTGTCACCAGCATTCCTGGCCTCACACGGGATCTGTCATCCGGGAAGCTCATCAGCTCTTCGCCCAACCTTGAGCAAGCTGATGTCGGAAGAGAAGAAGTCTCAAATCCCACCTCCAGGTTTGGCCTGACATTCCAGCTGGAAGGCAACATCGAGGGAGCATCCTTAGAACATCCTCTGGATAAATCATCATATATATATTATATATATTTGTTTTCTGAGGTTTTTGCGGGTGTTTGTATGTAGGTCCTTACTTATTCGGGTTTTTTCCCGCGTAAAATTGGAAGTGTCTTGGCGACATTTCGACGAAATCCCATTCGTCATCTTCAGGCTAGGTGTTTACAGCTTCGTGCTTCTAGGAGAAAACACCTAGCCTGAAGATGACGAATGGGATTTCGTCGAAACGTCGCCAAGACACTTCCAATTTTACGCGGGGAAAAAACCCGAATAACCAAAGACCGACCGACCTACCTACATATATATTCACACGTTTCCTTAGAGATGCGGTGGCTAAGAAGCTGAGCTTCTCAATCGAAAGGTCGGCAGTTCAGCGGTTCGAATCCCTGGTGCCGCATAACGGGGTGAGCTCCCGTTCCTTGTCCCAGCTTCTGCCAACCTAGCAGTTCGAAAGCACGTAAAAAAGGCAAGTAGAAAAATAGGGACCATCTTTGGTGGGAAGGGAACAGCATTCCTTCCGTGCGCCTTTGGCGTTGAGTCATGCCGGCCACCTGACCATGGAGACGTCTTCAGACAGCGCTGGCTCTTCGGCTTTGAAACGGAGATGAGCACCGCCCCCTAGAGTCGGCAACGACTAGCACGTATGTGTGAGGGGAACCTTTTCCTTACATGTTTCTTTGCCTGCAGTAAGAAGGAGTTGGAATTGAAAGGATCGCAAGAGGAACAACGGCCTAAGAGCCAAGCTCTTCCAGCTGCTGTGGGCTTTCGCTCCTGCTCTTTGCCCGTTGAGTTGTTAAAAGTAGCAGACGGTGTCCGAGTTGGAACGTGAGAATGAAGAAAGTTTCTTAGGAGTCGCACCTACAGACGGTGGATTTAGTAGCTGTACGATAATGTTTTTGCAATGTACAACCACAATGGAAGCCAGAGTTAACTGTTTTGAGTCTTAAGTGAGACAGTTGTTAAGTGAATTTTGCCCCGTTTTACGACCTTTCTGGCCACAGTTGTTAAGTGAACCAGCGCAATTGTTAAGTTAGTGACGTGGTTGTTAAGTGAATCTGGCTTCCCCACTGACTTTACTTGTCGGTATCACATGACTTCGGGATACTGCTAAACGTCATAAATATGAGTCAGTTGTCAAGGGTCTCAATTTTGATCACGTGACCCTCAGGGATGCTGCAGTGGTCGTAAGTGTGAAAAATGGTCCCATCTCACTTTTTTCAGTGCCATTGGAACTTCGGTCACTAAACAAATGGTTGTAAGTCGAGGACTACCCTTTACTGTCAAAAGACCTTATTAAATCTTATCTAAATAGTGGTTCCCTTCTGTAAGCAACTCGGATCTCATAGCTTGACAGGCATTTTGTAGACAATCATCCCAGAATTCTGTGCTCATGTGCCTTAATTTTTCTATTTATACAGGACAATTTCAGACTGATGTGTACAAATGCGATGGTCTATAATAAACCAGAGACCATTTATTACAAAGCTGCGAAAAAGCTCCTACATTCTGGAATGAAAATACTCAGTCAGGTAATTGATACTTTCCCTGAAAGTAAGATATCCCCTGATAATAAGCCCAATCGGGCTTTTGAGCGCATGCACTAAAATAAGGCTCCCTCCGAAAATAAGCCCTCCCCGAAAATATTTAAACGCAGAGCTGGAAATCAGATAAGACAGCAAGAGGAGCCCATCTTGCTCCACACGCCCCAAAATAATAAGACCTCCCCAAAAATAAGGCCAAGCGCTTATTTTGGGGTTCGAAAAAATACAAGACAGGTTCTTATTTTCGGGGAAACATGGTAGTATAATGTTTATTGCTATTTGGATTATGGATTATTCATAATGTGAAGTGTGAGACTTGCTGGCTATCTGAAATGCTGCCTTGGTACCTGGCTATAGAACCTCAGCTGATTTCATCTTCAAGATCCATTATAGTCCTAGGTACGCTTTCAAAAAGTCAGTCCTGCCGACATAAATAGGACATTTGAGTAAACTAATTTGAATTTCGTTGTATAACATGCTTTTACAGAAGTGTTTCCCAACCATGGGAATTTTTAAGACGTGGACTTCCAACACCCAGAATTCCCTAGCCAGCCACGCTGGCTGGGGAATTCTGAGAGTTGAAATCCACACATCTCAAAGTTGAGAAACACTACTTTATAGTATTTAAATTCTTGGAATCATCTATTTGAAGGCAAATAAATCATTATGGACTCTTCTAAAATGTCTCTGGTCGAATACATCATTTTTAATGGCTGGGAAATTAGGTACCTAATTCATTAAGTCGCCCAGTTTTTTCATCTGGTCGGAATAAAACGGCGAATTCACATCACTTGTCTTGTTTTCTTAGGAACGAATTCAGAGTTTGAAACAAAGCATTGACTTCATGGCAGATCTTCAGAAAAGCAGGAAACAGGCGGACAAAACCGGGTTGCAGTCTGGGGAAGAAGAGGACGATGGTCTCGGAAAAGATGGAGACCCCACAGACATAGACCTCAGAGCTTTTAAAAATCCCAGCAAAGATTTCAAAAAGTGATTATATTCCCCTGATTTTTTTTTCTTCATTTCAATAGAATCAGGAGCTGGAAATTGTGCAAGACAGTTTGGTGGTGTGGTTAAGGTGCCAGGCTAGAAAGCAGAAGATAGTGAGTTCTAGTCCTGCGTTGGACACAAAACCAGCTGGATAAACTTGACCACTCATACTCTCTCAGCCCCAGGAAGTCGTCTTCTTTTAACGACCCCTTGCAGGGTAGATTCTGGGCAACTGAATGGAGCTAGCAGAGTGTTTACTGGCCAGATGCACTCCCTGTTGCCAATGCAGAGTTCTGTTCAGCAGATATACACTCATTATGCCCAGAGAGAGAAATATCTGCCTCTACCTAGGATCGAACTTGCAGCCTTCTGATTGTGAGGCGAGAGCTCCACCTCTAAGCCACTGCACCATTTCCAGGAAGAAGGCAGTGTTGTTTAAAAATATTCAAACTCTTTTTTTTAAAAATTAGGTTAGCAAATCCAATGAAAAGCTCATGTAATAAAGCCAATTCCCGATATGCATCCACCTCACTGACTAAATGTCGGTTTCACTCTTTTAATGGATGAAGAGGAGCACAATGGCTTGTGTGGTTAGGATGCTGGAGTTCGAAACCCGTGTGCTGCCATGGCGTTGGGTGAGCTCCCGTCCTTTGCTCCAGCTCCTGCCGGGGACATGAAAGGAGCCCCCAACCAACGTTTCCCCAGGCAACAGTGATATCACCGGCCAATCCTTTTGACTAGGAAGCACTTTGTGCAAAAAAACAAGCGAACAAAAAAAAAAAAAAAAACCCTGATGGAGAACATGACAATTACTCATTGCTGTTATCAATTATTAGCATTTATCATTTCTAATATTCAAATTCCAAAGGACTGTGCCATTTTTCTTATCACACTGATTTTAAAACTTTATGTTTTAAAAGGGAACAAAATATTGTATATTGGTTTTTTTATGTGTGTTTTAATGCCTTTTTTTTTCCCCCCCAGAAGAGAAAAAGAATTACTGGAAGAAAAAATTAGGAACAATAATTTAGAGAAGGAACAAGAACTGATTGAACGTATAATTAAAGATTCAGGAGGAAAGTTGACCAAACGTACTGCAAACACTCAGGTAAGCAGACGAAAGTTACCAAACATTTAGAAAACTTCAGTTTCCACTCGAAGTCTCTGAGTTTCAACATAATACTTTAAATGTTAGCATCCTCCCCATCTCCATTAATTGAAACAGTTAGCAAAACAGTTACTTACCGTACTTTTCGGAATATAAGACACACTTTCTCCCCCCCCCACCACCACCAAAAGAGGGTGGAAATGTCAGTGTGTCTTATGCACTGAATACAGCCATTTTTGGCCTCCCAAAACCCCGTCCCGCGCATCCCGTTTCCCCAAAAACGGGACCTACAGAGTGCTCCTGGGGGCTGAGGAAGGCAAAAACGTGACACCTGGTGGGTTTGGGAGACAAAAAACAGGCCTGTTTTTTGCAAAAATGGGGCGCGCAGAGGGTTTGGGAGGCTTGCAAAGTGCTCCTGGGGGCTGGAAAGGGCAAAAACGTGACGCATGGGGGGTTTGGGAAGCTACAAACAGGCCCGTTTTTTGCAAAAACAGGCATTTTGCCTCCCAGCCCCAGGAGCACTCTGCAGCCTCAAACCTCTGCACATCCTGTTTTTGTGAAAAGGCCAATTTTTCGCAAAAACAGGATGCGCAGAGGGTTTAGGAGGCCTGCAGAGTGCTCCTGAGGGCCGGGGAGGGCAGAAACTTTTTTTTTCTTGTTTATCTCTTCAGTGGGTCTTATAGTCCGAAAAATACAGTAGCTTTTTTTTTTTTTACTCAGCAAAAAAAAATGGCTCCTTCTTGTACTAGCCTTTTAATCTCTTGATTCGCTTCAATAGCTTGTTCTTTTCCAGTGTGAGTTTGAGAGAAGAAAACCTGATGGCACAACCACCCTGGGACTTCTTACTCCAGCCGAGAATATGGCAGGAGGTAATGCACGCTAGAGCGATTTTAATATTCTTCCGGGGGGGGCGTTTGCAAATGATGGGGATGATTCATTTAAAACTGGTGCCGAGGACAATTCCTACTACTGTTGTTCTGTCTCCGTCCTCACTCTGGCGTAACGAGCTGGCCTACAGCCAGTGGGTTCACGGCTCCTATCAGTCCTGGCCAAGAAAAAGCAACTGCCTGCCAAAAAGTTCAAACAGATTAAGACTTCAGCTTACTTCGACACGGTTCAGCTAATTTGCTTCCCGTGGAACTGAGAGCAGTCCCAAAGCTCCTTATACATCCTGTGGGATGGGGCTCCTGCCCCACCCTTCCTTCTGATGACTCCGCCTCTCTAATCTTCTGAAGCGTGGGTCGATCCAGGCTTAATTAGTATGATTATCAGCTGCGTCTGAGGGCGTAGCCTGAGGAAGGGAGGAATCGGGATGTCGGCCTCCTTACGTCCTCCGACTAGCCTGGTTCTGGCTCCTGGAGCCGGGCCAAAGGAATCTGTGCTTCTGAGGTAAGCCTTACCGGCCCTTCCCCCTCACTCTCGGAGTCACTTTTGGGCATGGGGTCAGGTTCGGGGGCTGGAGCCACAACAGCTGTCTTACAAAGCCTGAGGAACAGATATCCCATCTGTACATATTAAATATAACTCAATTGGTTTATCTTTCAAATGAGTAGCATGTCAGGGTTCCGACAGATGCCCTAATTAAATCATGAGCCTCAAGCCAAGCTTCAAAAGAAATCTAGTTATTTATCAGGAGCTTCATCTCCCCAGTTCCCAAGTGAAGCCAGCTCTGACCCTACGTAATTTACGCCCCAATTATGACCCTGTTCTCCCCCCTCCCCCCAGGGTGTGTCATCAATCACATTCGCCAATGGAGCAATTTTGTGGGTTGTAGAAGTCATTCCCCTCTGGCTGCTGTAGGAAACCCTGGAATACAGCCTTGAGAGAGATAAGCATGGAATTTGAATCTGTCTTTGGCTGCCGTGTTGTTTCACCGGTTTCCCATCCCCCCCTGGCCTATGGCAGCTCGAGAGCAGACCAGGAATGCTTTGTGAGTTGACATAGCATTTGATTGGAGAAACACTGAACTGAGCTATGGGAGAAAGGTTTTAGGAAACCCCCTTGCTAAAATGTGAATTTGGACATGCTTCCCTTCCAAAGGCCAACTCTTCAATTGAATGACAGGGGGAATACTTCACCATTTCCATTACTTAATTTGAATGTGTTATAACACCCTTTTAGCGGGTTTTTTTCCTTCATCTAATACAGATCACAAAAAACCTCTCATTATACAAAATTTAAACTCCCTTCATTCTAAGCTTCACAGTGATTCTACGCTTATCTCTATTTTCTTACAATCTACAGTCTTATTGTAATAGGCTTAGAGCTATTGCTTATTTAATCTCTTGTTGCTGTCTGATTCCCCCCCCCCTTCCCCACTTCATTGCTGTCTTCCTCGCTTGAGTCTCTTTTCGCCACAATCAGACTTGATTTCTTTTCCTTAAGAGATCTGAAATTGGGATAAACTCCCATGAAAAAGAGGGTGAGGCTGTCTTAACGCTCCTTCCCAAGTCGTCTCAAAGGTGCTTTTTCAAGAGGCAACTGGACTGTCTGTTTTTTTTTCTTTAAAGACATTTTGCTTCTCATCCAAGAAGCTGCTGCTGCTCCTCCTCCTCCTCCTCCTCCTGTTCCTTCCTTCCTTCCTTCCTTCCTTCCTTCCTTCCTTCCTTCCTTCCTTCATCTTCTCTGAAGAAGCTTCTTGGATGTGAAGTGAAACGTCTTCCAAGAAAAACCAGAAAGCCCAGTTGCCTCTTGAAAAAGCACCTTTGGGACAACCATGACCTGGACGAACTGAGAATCTCCATAGGCACCTCCTTCCCAGGCAGCATCCAAACTCTGAATTCCAGGAAGGGTGGTAAATTCCGTCTTTGAAATGCACTTATTATAATGTTCAAGTCGGAGGCAAAAGTGTTCCTAAGGAATTTTTTTTCCATCGTTTTATTGTCGCAAACGTGTAAGAAAAAAAACCTTAAGATGCTCTGCACACCGTGCATTATTCTGAAGGATTTGTTTCCACTTCATGTAAATAATTTAAAATCACCTCCAGGACCCTTGTTCTCCTGTTTTTTCTTTTGGATTTTAGAGATGGGTTACAACTCTGTGAGGCTCGGAGCAACGGCTGGAAGACTTCAGTCAGGTGTCAATACTTTACAAGGGTTTAAGGAAGACAAAAGGAACAAAGTAACCCCAGGTAACAGCTATGCCTACATTAAAGCAACCCAATTTCCCATAAAGAGTGAATTTGGCTAAATGAACCAAGTTCCAGTCTTTTCAGAAAAAAATTAAAAGTACCGCTTTTCCTCACTGGATTCTTTGTATTATCAATGGGATCCTCGGTGCTCTCTGAGTTTTTTTGTTTTCTTGCGGACACTTCATTACCCAACTAGGTAACTTCGTCAGTGCTAGACGAGAGTGGGGTTGGTAGATTTGAGGAGGATGAGAAGGAGGACGAAGAGGATTGCGGGTTCCTCGATGCTCTCTGACCTTGGTTGTTTTCTTGCAGACATTTCATTACCCAGCTAGGTAACATCATCAGTGTTAGAAGGGAATATGAGGTTTGTGTATAAACAAGAGCAAACCCCCCCCCCTCCTTTCTAGTACTGATGATGTTAGTAAGCTGGGTAATGAAACGTCTTCAAGAAAACTCGGGGAACACCAAGGACAGCTCATTTCAACTCTGAGTTACAAATATTCTTTTCTGTCTTATTGCTCAATTAAGAGCCAACGTGTGCTGCCTCTTTTACACTAAAAGTTCCATAAGGGTACTAGTTTGAACTGGCATTAGAAGCCGAAACAGTGTTATCACGGCCAGAATTTAAACAAAAATACACTCTCAACATTCCTAGTTTAACTTATTATGACTAATGGTGCTTTTGAAGAAACATGCTACGAATAAAAAGGGCACTATCAGGTGTTCAGAAAAGATACCCTTATGGGCAAGATACTTAATTCTGCTTCATTTCTGTCAGACTATGAATATTCATGGACTGGAATAGATGAATAGGCATGGTAACAGGTCAGCCGAAGGGGCTTGCTTTGGAAGCAGAAACCTAAGCTAGAAGTCTGGGCGTGGCTAAGCTCTGTGCTCAAGATCTGAAAGGAAACTAGTCTCTGCTGAAATGAAACTAACTGTTCTCTCCTGCCTTGTGTTTTGCTTGTAACCGCTACTACGTTGAAGAATAATAATTATATTGGTATTGATAGGCTGTATGCTGAAATAAATCCAGGTCACGTTACACCCTTGAAAGTAAATCAGGAAGCCTGTAATTGCAGAGTATGTCTGGCAAGAACAAAGAATGTTTATCTACAGGAAATATGCATATGTAACTCTTGTAACAATTCTGGGTAGTTAGAAAGCTGATAAAAATAACTAAGAGTTATACAACTTGCAGCCCTCAGCTAAAAATTAGGAATAGAGATGGCCTGCAGCCAATTAAATGTGTATTAGATAACTCCTGGGGCATTCATTAGCCAAGGCTTAGGGATAGGGACAGCTAGAGACCAATCAAACAAATTGTAGAATTATTACTAAAATGTTTATTAGATGATATTTCTTATTATGTCGCCTTGTCCCGCCTTCTCTTTTAGCGAAAACGTATAAAGCTTTCTTAATCCTTGGTTCTTGGCATTTTGGCCAAGAACCAAGCCCTTTTCCTTGGAGTACTCCAATAAAAAGCAATCAGAAAACCTGCACCTCGTGTCGTGGCGTCCATCATTGGCTTTGCCACCAGACCCGAATTGGGGACAATAGTATTGTACATTTACCTTCCTGTATTATTATGTATATCAAGAAGCTAATGAATCCTGCTGAATCACTTTACCTGTTTGTGCTTTTTCTGGATTTAATTTTCTACTGCAAATTCTAACAATTTCCCATTAGTGATGTACTTGAACTATGGACCTTTTAGCTCGTATGCTCCAGCGTATGACTCCACGTTTGCAAACATCAGCAAGGATGATTCCGATTTAATCTACTCTACTTACGGAGAAGATTCCAATCCAGGAATTTTTAAGTAAGTCTTGCAGCAAGCGGTATTTCCCTTGATTAGACTTCGTTTGCTAGTGTGAAAGCTTTTTTTTTAAAGACACTTTCTCATCCAATGCTCTGATTTTCCCTTTTTCTAAGAAAAGGCACCGGACACTTGACACCAAAAATGAGACAAT
Organism: Ahaetulla prasina; assembly: GCF_028640845.1. NCBI lineage: Eukaryota > Metazoa > Chordata > Lepidosauria > Squamata > Colubridae > Ahaetulla > Ahaetulla prasina. The sequence continues at coordinate 7,144,081 of NC_080550.1, forward strand.
CTCACTTCATCCCTCATTTTCTACCAAAATGTTCTACCTTAGTTGTTTTATTTGTTTTTCTGAAATACCATATAGTGCATTTAAAAGTTGTGCCACGTGAAAAATCTTCAAAACAATCCAGCTTGCTGTTAACAATACGAAGTATTAAAACGAAACTGTGAAGGAGGGGAAATATTTAGGTGTTTGTCGTTTCAATTTAGGGATGTGGTGGCTCAGTGGCTAAGACACTGAACTTGTCGATCGAAAGGTCGGCAGTTCAGCGGTTCGAATCCCAAGTGCCGCATAACGGGGTGTGCTCCCGTTACTTGTCCCAGCTTCTGCCAACCTAGCAGTTCAAAAGCACGTAGAAAATGCAAGTAGAAAAAATAGGGACCACCTTCAGTGGGAAGGTAACAGCATTCTGTGCGCCTTTGGCGTTGAGTCATGCCGGCCACATGACCATGGCGACGTCTTCAGCTTTGAATCAGAGATGAGCACCGCCTCTAGAGTCAGGAATGACTAGCACATATGTCCAAGGGGAACCTTCACCATCATCTTCATGTTTCAATTTAATTGATCAAAGGGGAAAACATAGCTTGTGGCTGCAGAAAAGTCTTTCGTTGCTAGTTATTTTGTGATGCTAGTCCCCATGGAATGATGATACCAGGAATGATGGTAGTCCATACAGGAATATGAATACAAGACTTTTCACCAGTTGCACATATTTTTCTGCCCCTCGTGTTAATTTGTCCTCGGATTTACCAGACCAAAATGCATGAAATATTTTTGAAAGGATCAGGAAAATGCCTTTTAATATACTATGTAACTATAAAGTTTCTTAGTTCTGATGCTTCATAATCAATATGCACTTGAACTTATATACCACTTCACAGTACTTTACAGCCCTCTCTAAGCGGTTTACAGAGTCAGCCTCTTGCCCCCAACAATCCGGGTCCTCATTTTACCGACCTCAAAAGGATGGAAGGCTGAGTCAACCCTGAGGCAGTCAGGATTGAACTCCTGGCAGTTGGCGGAATTGGCCTGCAATACTGCATTCTAACCACTGTGCCACCACAGCTCATGATTTAATACTAGCATAAGGACAAATAATGAATGTCCTGTAGGCGTTGTTCATTGGTTCTTTTTGAGTTTTTAATTTTCCTTGACTATGTTTAGCATTAACAAGATATACCGATAAGATCTCTGCTAAAAAAAACCTGGTTATTTTTAATCACCAGAACAATGACTTGGTGACTCTGTGAAAAGAGAGATATTCAAGTGTAATTATTAGGGTTTTTTTATTGCTACCTCGTAGGCTGGAAGTTAATTTTTACTAAGTTATGGGAATGGCAAGTTGTAATTAATGGTAACATAATTGCGTTCCTTGCTTTTAGCATCAACGAGTTTTTGGCAAAGTCCCACGATCACTCTGGTCTGATGACCGACAGCTTGCTGGATGTCTTGACGCAAGGCGAACATTCTCGCACTCTCCGAGAACTCGAGGCGGTGAGAACATTCACATGTAGATGCAAATCAATGGCAGCTTAAACCGTGTAGCATTAAGGAGATTCGTGCCCAGAGAGCAGATGAAATCTTTCATTACTTATCATTTCTCGGTTATCATAGAATAGACATAGGCATAGACTATGGAGTTGAAAGAGAGAGAGGATTTGGAATATTATGAAATATGGAATAAAATGTACATTTGGCTCGAAAATAGAAATCAAAACAAGAAACATTTAACTTAATATTGATGAAACTTTAACTGAACAACATTAAATAAAGAGATATAAATATAAACGAATATAAATGTGTAGATGAGAACAATGAATATTATAATGTGTGTGTGTGTATGTATATATACGTGTATATATATATATATATATACGTTGGAGTAACGCGATTATCTTACTATTGAGTAGTAAATAGAAACGATAGAATAGAGAACTACAAAAGCAAAATGCGATACGAAATGCTGTAAAATTCCCATTAATAAACTGTTTAATAAAAATTATTTTATAAAAAAATATTAAAGAACGAAATACATTTTCTCCTTAAAAAAAGGAAAGAAAGAAATAGGAGTGGAATGGAGAATGGAATGGAATTAGAATAGAATAGAATAGAATAGAATAGAATAGAATAGAATAGAATAGAATAGAATAGAATAGAATAGAATAAGAGAGTTGGAAGGGACCTTGGAGGTCTTCTAGTCTTGCATTCATTTGCTTCATTGTTATTCATTTTGTCTTTTTAAAATGATGCTGGTTATTGACGGAATAACTATTACTGACTGACCGAGTATTATTGGATTGGACCCAAGGTTTAATTTTTATGTTCTCATTTCTCATTACTTTATCCGGTTCTTTTCTAATTGCAGACCACGGAGGAAACAGAACGCTTACATGAAAAGACAGATACAGCAAAAGAAATTGAGGTGAGATAGTTATAAATGTGGTGGATCTTCCAGGACTAGTCAGGTTTTTAACCAGAGGGTTCTACTGCTTCTACTCTTTAGCTGGCTCAGTGTCTACGGAGAGTCTCAATCATCCGGGTCATGGTTCTCCCAAAGGTGCTTTTTTCTTGGGCGTTTCCCTCCCCCCTTTTCAAAATGTTTCACTTCTTGTGCAAGAAGCTTCTTCAGAACTGAAATCCAGTTGCCTTTGGAAAAAAGCATCTTTGGAATTTCAGTTGGCTCATATACGCAGTGACTCAAAGATATATCAGTGGTGAAATCCACCCGGTTCTATCCGGCTCGCTGAACCGGTACCACCGGCGGTGGGAGGCCCCGCCCACCCCACTGGGACGTCATTACATCCCGCTTTTTACCCTCTGCGCATGCGCAGAAGAGGTATGTGCATAGCGAGTGCGTACTCCCGTTCCCGAACCGGTAGGATTTCACCGCTGCCTTACATACTGTACTTAATTATAAAGGACAGCCCTTTTATTTTAGAAATGTCCTTTAGATTTATTCATTTTTCAAAACCTTATTCTTGTCCTTTATTTTGGTCATTTAACTTAGCTTTAACTTAACACTTAATTTAACGTACCAACGTTACGACTTTACGGCTCAGTCTTTCGCATTCATGTTGAAAATATGGAAGCTGAATTGTCTTTTTTAAAACAAATGGGACATGCGCTTTCATTTTAGATGCTTTTATTAGTTAGTGCGTTTTTGTAAAGTTCTCTTGAATTTTACTTTGTAATGCACAGTTGTAAACATAAGCAGTTTTTATTTTTTTCCCTAGAATTTAAGACCGTGTCTTTGTTCGCATTTCTAGATAATAGAAACAGATCCAGCCAAGGTTGACTCTGGCCTTAATAAAGAGAGGCTTACAGCACTGAGAGCGGTAACAAATTTTGGAGTCCCTGCTGAGGAATTTGATTCTGAAGGTGAGTCAACGTGTCTTTGCAAGGTCTTGTGGCAAAATCCAACTCAATTTATGGTGCCTCACAGCTTCGTCTTTGATTTCCCAGAAGCAGAAGTATTTCAGAGAAAGCTGGATGAAACCACAAAATTAATTTGTGACCTTCAGGATGCTCAAAACGAACGGCTGAGTACAAAACCACCACCTAATATGATTTGTCTCTTGGGCCCATCTTACAAGGAGATGCACTTGGGTAAGAATTAAGAATGCTTATTTAAATAATAATAATAATCACACACATTCTGAATGGGAATGGCCACTTTGTTGAAAAATGTACGTTGTTGTTGTTGAAGATAGGGCCGTGATAGCTCAGGCTGTTAGAAGCCTGTTATTAGAACACAGCAGCCTGCAATTACTGCAGGTTCAAGCCCGGCCCGAAGTTGACTCAGCCTTCCATCCTTTATAAGGTAGGTAAAATGAGGACCCAGATTGTTGGGGGGGCAATAAGTTGACTTTGTAAATATACAAATAGAACGAGACTATTGCCTTACACACTGTAAGCCGCCCTGAGTCTTCGGAGAAGCGCGGGATATAAATGTAAAATAAATTAAAAAAAAAAAAAAGATGGAAGTTTTAAGTAGCCTCCTAAAACGTTACATCAATCCAGGGGTGAAATCCAGCAGGTTCTGACAGGTTCTGGAGAACCGGTAGCGGAAAGTTTGAGTAGTTCGGAGAACCAGCAAATACCATCTCCGGCTGGCTCCAGAGTGGGGTGGGAATGGAGATTTTGCAATATCCTTCCCCCAGGAGTGGGGAGGGAATGGGAATTTTGCAGTATCCTTCCCCTGGAGTGGGGTGGGAATGGGGATTTTGCAATATCCTTCCCCCAGGAGTGGGGAGGGAATGGGGATTTTGCAGTATCCTTCCCCTGGAGTGGGGTGGGAATGGAGATTTTGCAATATCCTTCCCCCAGGAGTGGGGAGGGAATGGGGATTTTGCAGTATCCTTCCCCTGGTGTGGGGTGGGGATGGAGATTTTGCAATATCCTTCCCCCAGGAGTGGGGAGGGAATGGGGATTTTGCAGTATCCTTCCCCTGGTGTGGGGTGGGGATGGAGATTTTGCAATATCCTTCCCCCAGGAGTGGGGAGGGAATGGGGATTTTGCAGTATCCTTCCCCTGGAGTGGGGTGGGAATGGAGATTTTGCAATATCCTTCCCCCAGGAGTGGGGAGGGAATGGGGATTTTGCAGTATCCTTCCCCTGGTGTGGGGTGGGGATGGAGATTTTGCAATATCCTTCCCCCAGGAGTGGGGAGGGAATGGGGATTTTGCAGATATCCTTCCCCTGCTACGCACACTATGCCCACCAAGCCACGCCCACAGAACCAGTAGTAAAAAAAAATGGATTTCACCATTGCATCAATCGATTTCTGTACTTTTTTCAGCGGAAAAGGTGACCAATAACTTGAAACAGCTGGCACAACAGGTAGCTCCAGGTGACATTGTCAGCACGTACGGAATCCGTAAAGCGATGGGGATTTCGCTCCCAGCTTCAGAAAAAAATGGTAGCCTTGGGGACTTCACAGAGGGTGAGTACGGTCAGGCTGTCAGCGATCACCGTCTGCTTAGGAACCCTATCCTGCCAAGCAACAGGGAGAGTTTACTTGGGAACCAGTCAGAGGTTTTAGAATACAGGTAGTCCCCGACTTACGACCACAATCGAGCCCAATGTTTACATTGCTAAGTGAAACATTTGTGAAGTGAGTTTTGCCCCCCCTCCCCTTTTACGACTTCCCTTGCCGCTGTTGTTAAGTAAATCATTGCAACTGTTAACATTCGTAACGCCGTTGTTCGGCGAATCTGGCTTCATCTTGTACCTTTGATGAAGGTTTTTTCTTTTTCTTTTATGTACACTGAGAGCCTATGCACCAAGGGAAATTCCTTGTGTGTCCAATCACACTTGGCCAATAAAAAAATTCTATTCTATTCTATTCTATTCTATTCCATTCTATTCTATTCTATCCTATCCTTGACTTTGCTTGTCAGAAGGTCGCAGAAGGGGGAATTGTGTGACCCCGGAACACTACAGTGATCATAAATACGAACCAGTTGCCAAGCGGCTGAAGTTTGATGGGGAGGCCGCAACGGTCGTAAGTGTGAAAAATGGCTCTAAGACACTTTTTTTCAGTGCCGTTGTAACTTTGAACGATCACGTAAATGAACTGTTCGTAAGTGGAGGACTACCTGTATATACTCCAAGATCCCTCTCAATAGTAGTACCTGTGAGAGGGATCTTGGAGTCCTAGTGGATAACCATTTAGATATGAGCCATCCGTGTGCAGCAGCTGCTAAAAAAGCCAACACAGTTCTGAGCTGCATAAACAGAGGGATAGAATCAAGATCACGTGAAGTGTTAGTACCACTTTATAATGCCTTGGTAAGGCCACACTTGGAATATTGCATCCAGTTTTGGTCGCCACAATGTAAAAAAGATGTTGAGACACTAGAAAGAGGGCAGAGAAGAGCAACAAAGATGATTAGGGGACTGGAGGCTAAAACATATGAAGAACGGTTGCAGGAACTGGGTATGTCTAGTTTAATAAAAAGAAGGACTAGGGGAGACATGATAGCAGTGTTCCAATGTCTTAGAGGCTGCTACAAAGAAGAGGGAATCAAGCTATTCTCCAAAGCACCTGAGGGTAGAACAAGAAGCAATGGGTGGAAACTGATCAAGGAAAGAAGCAACTTAAATTTCCTGACGGTTAGAACAATAAGTGGAACGACTTGCCTGCAGAAGTTCTGAATGCTCCAACACTGGAAATTTTTAAGAAAATGTTGGATAACCATCTGACTGAGATGGTGTAGGGTTTCCTGCCTGGGCAGGGGGTTGGACTAGAAGGCCTCCAAGGTCCCTTCCAACTCTGTTGTTATATTATATTATATAATGGGGATCAGATTAGAACGATGTTCTTAAGATCTGAATTTGGTGGCTTGGCTTTTCTTAGCAGTTCTGAAAATAAGAGATGTACTACGGTAGTCCTCAACTTCCGATCACAACTGAGCCCAAAATTTATGTCGCTAAGTGAGAAATTTGGGAGGTTTTGCCCCATTTTATGACCTTTTTTAGCACCATTGTTAAGTGAATCACCATAATGTGAACAATGGTCATAACCGTCACTTTTTTCAGTGCCGTCGTAACTTCGAACGGTCACTAAACGAACTGTTCATAAGTCGAGGACTACCTGTATAAAGATATGGAGCATTAAACCCTCGGCCGCCTTGCTCCAAATCTCACTGACTCTCTCAGGACTTTCTTTTAAGTAGAAAGTTAGATATATGCAGAAGTAACAATATCCATCCAGAGAGTTAAGACTTTTGGTGATTCCGAGGCGTTTTCTCAGCAACAATCTGGAATAGTCCATCACTTCTGTGTTTCCTTTCAAGATGTCTGGCGACCTCCCAATCTTTCCGAATTAAGCATTAACCCTGTCTAACCTTCCTTCGTTTCTGAATGCAAACAAGGTTACAACCTAAGCAGGGTTGAGCTGGCCCGCACTTAGGATGGGCTAACAACTACCGTATTTTTCGGACTATAAGATGCATTTTTTTGTTTCCCAAAAGGGGGTGAAAATGTCTGCATTTTATAGACTGAATATTTCTGAAGCCCGGTCCACCCACTGGCTATTTTTTGGTCTCTGCACACCTCATTTCTGGGCCTTTTTTCAGTCTTTTTCAGGGCCTTTTTGGCCTGTTTTCAAGGCTTTTGTGGCCTGTTTTCAAGGCTTTTTTAGGGATTTTTTTAGCCATTTTTCGGGTTTTTTCAGCTCGTTTTTTCAGAAAAAAACGGGCTGAAAAAAGCCCGAAAAAGATCCGAAAAAAGGGAGGCCAAAAATTTGTTGTTGTTGTTTTCCTCTTCTAAATATAGGTGTGTCTTATAGTCCGAAAAATACTTTGAAAATAATTTGCAAACCAAGCAAGTAAGATCATCACTGGCTTTTTGGATATTTTTCCTCCCTCCCTCCAGATATACAAGACTCTCCCAAGGCTGTCGTTCTCCTTGAAAATGAATGTGAACCAGTTGCTGTATGAAGCACCCTTAGTAAACATTCCCTCTTCGGTGGCCGAGGGGTAAAATTTGCCCTGTTGTATGCACAAGCCATTTGTATACTTTTGTCTGTTAAATATTTGAATTCCTAATAAAACTGTTAAAACCATGGTGCTCCTGTTCTGATTGCAGATGTAAGAGACAACGCTTTAAGTAAAACGCAGGCATTGGATCATGGTTTGCGGGAGCCAAGAAGGTGATAGCGGCTTGAAAGCTTTCTGAATATGGTCGATACTGCTTTTGTTAGGGTACGAATAAGGACACCCACAGCTAAAGATTTCCTGATAAATCTCGTTCCGGTTATCCAGATCTTGCTAGGCTATGTAAGGCTGAAAAAGGAACTGGGAAGAAAATAGACCTCAACGTGCATGTCAGCAGAGGCCAAGATTCCATGTCACTTGACATATAACATATAGCACATATACACATATGCTTTGGCAATATGTGACAAACACACCTTCCTTCTCGAATTTGTCCCACAACAACTCTCAGAGGTGAAATTGGGTGCTCAGTGATGGCACAAAGTCATTCAGCCGGCTTTCGTGCCTAAGGCAGGATTAGAACTCACTGTCTCCTGGTGCTTGGCCCAAAGTCACCCAGTTAGCTTTCTTGTCTAAGGCAGGACTAGAATTCACTGACTCCTGGTGATTGGCCCAAAGTCATTGAGCCGGCTTTCATGCCTAAGGCAGGACTAGAACGGTGTGGCCCAAAGTCACCCTGTCAGCTTTCTTGGCTAAGGCAGGACTAGAATTCACTGTCTCCTGGTGATTGGCACAAAGTCATTAAGCCAGCTGTCATGGCTAAGGCAGGACTAGACCTCACAGTCTCCCAATGATTGGCCCAAAGTCATTCAGCTGGCTTTCATGGCTAAGGTGGGACTAGAACTCACGGTCTCCTGCTTTCTAGCCTGATGCCTTAACCACTAGACCAAATTGGCTTTCTTAGCTTATGTGGCAAAAAAAAAATGTTACATGGGCTCAGCAAAGCTTCTGCCCTTCCAAACATTCTGGGACAGGTTGAAACATCTAAGAGTCCTTCAAGAGGGCACTATCAATAGTCCAACCATCTTGAGGTGCTGACAGGAAGCAACAGCCAATTGGAAAAGTTTTATTTGTGATAGCAAAGTGGCCCCATCCAGAGTCACATACTGTAACAACCGGTTCGGCCGGAACCGAAAATGTGAAAGTGCCTTCCGCGCATGTGCATGGCATCGAAAAACCAGCGCCCATATAGGATGTGATAGCGCCAAGGCGGGTGGGCGGGGCCAGCCACTGGTTGGAGCTACCGATTCGCCCGAAACTGTCTGTACCGGCAGCATCTCTCCTTTAATTCTAGAAAATCAATCCTTTAATACTGCCGCCTGGAATAGACCCACGGCGAGATAGGCGGCAAGTAAACTTAACAAAGAAATAAATCCTCCCCCCATTCTCAAAACAGGTGGTCCTCGACTTACAACCCCAATTGAGCCCAAAATTTCTGTCACTAAGTGAGACATTTCTGAAGGGAGGCTTCGTCTGGCCTTGACGACTTTTTCCACTGTTGTTAAGTGAATCGCTGCCGTTGTTAAGTTAGTAAAGACAGTTGTTACGTGAATCTGCCTTCCCTTTTGACTTTGCTTGTCAGATGGTCGCAAAAGGCGACCACTGCAACCGTCATAAAAAGGAGCATCTGAATTTTCAACACGTGACTTGCTGCTTCAACCGTTGTAGGTGCAAAAAAAGAGGTAACTTTTTTCAGAGCCGTCGTAATTTTGAACGATCCCTAAGTGAACTGTTGCAAGTCAAGGACAACCTATAATTGCAGAGACGGGGGGGTGTGTGTGTCTATTTGTACTACCTGATTCTTAAGTATATTTGTGTATAAATTACAGAAGAAATAACATCAAATAACATGAAACTTTTAATACAGAAAACTTAAAAAGTGGAAGCAACATAGCTTAGACCAGTTGCCTGGACCACAGTATAACGCAAAAGAGAAAATTAAGGTTTCGCGAACGTTTCTGTCGGTAGACATTCGAGAGCAGTTGTCACACCTAATGATTTGAAATATTAAGACAGTCAAGAATTTCTGAACCAAAACCTTCCAGCTTCTGCGTTTTATTTTAAAAACCAAACCTGTACTAAATGTACAATTTTTTAAAAAAAAAGACAGGAAGGAAAAGGAATCATTCACATGAGCGTGCAGTTATTACAAAAAGAAGTTGTGCGACCTTTTTAACACTACCCAGGACTATCTCATCTTAATACTCTTGAATATAATCTACTTTAATCTCCTAAGACTTTCTAAAAGTCCTTTATCTGTAGTAAGACCTCACTCGAAGTTTGTTCCCATCATGAAACGTAGGAAATTCATCTATCCACGTATTAATTACACAGTAATTATAATGAACACAATAAGGGTGAGCAGGGGGGGGTTAGCATAAGAGGATTTGCAGTCAATTGAACTGCCCTTTGAAACTTTTTAAAAAACGAATACGATCAGACCTCATTAATAGATTTCACTCTAGAGGATACTCCAATTTCTTCAGATTTATATACCTTTGTATCTAAAATGCATTCTGAAAAGCTTTTACACAAATGGATGTAGCAGAAATAAAAGCCACAGCAAAATATAGGTAGTTCTTAACAATATTAGTCAACGTAAGTCACTAATACTTTACATACTGTATCATCTTAAATAAACCCTTTCCTTTGTTCCTGCTTGTCCTAGATTTTAGGCACAAACAGATAATTCTTCCAATTGGTTGCCCTAATTTTGCTCAATATCAGAGGTATCTAAAAAAAACAACAACCCCTTTTTTGCAGTTGTGTGTCCAATTCCATAGTCCCACCTAAAAAAAAACAAACCTGTAATTTGTAGGGTTGTAAGTAGCATTGCTGTGGAATCTTTCAGACAATAATTTTATTTTACGAGTGGCATTCTTGTGCTTTAAAAACATAGGGTTTTTTTTTTTCCCCCAACTGATTCTTGGAAGGCATCACAGCTTTGTCATATTTTGTTGTGCGGCTTCGCACCATGTCAAAACCTCTCTTCAGTTGATAGTGAAGATTAGTAACACTTTAAAAAACAGCCGATGAGATTCTTCAGAATTCCTGATACAAAAAGCAGAAGCCCACTTTGAAATAAAAATAGCGATAGACTAGAATAACAGAGTTGGAAGGGACATTGGAGGTCTTCTAGTCTAACCCATTGCTTAGGCAGGAAACCCTACGCCACTTCAGATATGAGATGAATACTAGGAAGAAACATTGACAACGTTGGCATGGACACAGGACAGATAGACCTCAAGTTACCACCGTTCATTTAGTGACTGTTCAGTTTTAAGACCACCCTGGAAAAAAAGTAACTTGGTCCTTGTTCTCACAACCAATGCAGCATCTCCATGAAACAAATGACCCAAATTTCATCACTTGGCAACACGTGTGGTTGTAGCATCTCAAGGTCATGACTTGGCCACTTTTCCCAGCTGGCTTCCAATAAGCAAAATTAATACGGTAAGCTTGGATTCACTTAATGACCCTGTGATTCATTTAACAATTGACTTGATTAACAACCCATGGCCATACCGTCATAAAATCAGGCACGGCTCACTTAAAACCCACCTGGCTTAGCAATGGAAGTTCTGATCCCAATTGGAGGTCATATAAGTCAAGGACTACCTGTACGTAGCTGCTTCTTGTTCATTTTGGTTCGCAAATCTACACAAGACAGTTTTACTTACTGTGCGGTGTTGGTACAGAAGCTGTCATGGACACGGAGACATAGTCCATAATGCTCTACATCACTCAAAATTATGAGGGCGTTACTGACCACCAAGAAAAAAAATATGGCACAATAGCTTCTCTACACGGCAATCCATCCTGGGAATTATCCATCATTCTGTTTTAAGATTAGTAGTACAGTTGTAGTAGGAACTGCCCATGATTTATATAAGCGGGTTTGCTATTTAAGAAAGAACCTGAATTTTTAGACTGACAATGCAGGAATTTCCACATTACCATAAGCCCACGGAATGGCTGTTGAACTCAAATAGGATCTTGCAAAGACAAACCAGAGAGAAATTAAAGAAAAAGGCTTCCCAGAGTCCTTCAACCCACCCAAAACAAGCACATTTAAGACTCAAATCCTCAAGTGTTTGATACCAAGCCCAAGAAGTGGATTCCAGAACATCAAATCTGCATTAGCTTGGGGTGGTTCTCCCTTAGGCTGTTCCTTCTGGTACAGAAATGAGGTAAGTAAGCGATGAAAAACAGACAGTTCTAATTTATTTTGTGACGGTATAGAAGGAGTGCAAGAAAAATGTTGACGGGTTGTTGTTGGGTTTTTTTTGAGTCTTGAAATGTTAGTTGAAGAGAAAAGTGGAAGTGCAAGTTTTGGGAGATCCGCAGCAGGTCTGAGGGTGGCTCTAATGGACAACGAGTGGAGGAATCACAAATCAATGGCAGAGCAAATGACAGTTCCACCCAAAAGGGCCTTCAAGGTCCAGGCTCCAATCTGGTCTCTTTGTCGTTTGATTTTTGCTCAAGGCAGCGTTATCGCAATCGTCAAATCTATCCACACGAAACGGCAAGGAGGAAGCCGAAGAGCAGGGCACCTTGAACCAAGCCATCCTCTTACTTGACTGCCAATCTACAGAAATCTCTTGAGTCCTCTGTGGCAGGAAACAAAATTGACATCAGGTAGACTCAGCTGTAGACTCAACTAGACTCAACTGTAAACATCTTTCAAGAACCTCTTGCGTTCTTCTCAAGTTGCAAAAATGCCAGCGCGGATAGTCATTCGGCACGAACTCCTTTACAGGAGTCAACATTTTTAACCATTTGCTAAAAAATAAAAAGCAAAGCCCCTCAAGATATTTCGACCGTAATTTCTTAGCGTCTTCTCGTTCGCGGTCAAAAAACTTGAGATTTGGCTGTATCGGTACAGACAAAGTACGTGATCAGTTCTCCCTTTCCCTTCACGTTAACCAGACCTCGGCATTCGCAAGCGTATCCCAAGCTCTCCAATATTTTGCACGTCTCTTCTGTAACCTGTGCGGGAAACAAAAATTGAGAGACTGTTTACAATGCTCAGTGAATATTTGATTGATTGTGGACCCTGATTTATTTATTTATTTTTTGCTGGCACTTCCAGAAGAACTTATAAAATCAGTTAAGTTGACTTGCACAGTCAAAGCTAAATATGGATCACAGAAACAAATCCCAACAGCTGTGGCAAAAAAAAACAACCCTCTATATTTTTTAGTAGTTAAGAGCTACACGGCTTGGCTGAACTTATTTTATGAGGCACGGTGGCGCAGTGGTTAGAGTATAGTACTGCAGGCTATTTCTGCTGCCTGCAATTTGGCAGTTCAAATCTCACTAGGCTCAAGGTTGACTCAGACTTCCATCCTCCCAAGGTGGGTAAAATGAGGACCCAGATTGTTGGGGGCAAGAGGCTGACTCTGTAAACCACTTAGAGAGGGCTGTAAAGCACGGTGAAGCGGTATATAAGTCTCAGTGTTATTGCTATCTCCATGTTCTACACATAGCTATTGTTGAGGTTTCCTTCTATCAAAGCCCAAATTTTCCCATCTTCCATTACCTGGATTTTCCCAAGTTCTCCAGTAGTCTCCATTCTGCTGGCAACATTGACCGTGTTTCCCCAAATATCATACTGGGGTTTGCGAGCACCGATCACACCAGCTACTACCGGTCCATGATTGATGCCTGCATAAACAGGATGGCGAAGGAGAAAAATAAATGTATGATATGAAGTGGATACAGGTAGGATCCAAACTTGGAAGAAAACCATCAGTGTAACCTTCACAAAATAGCGTATCACTCTTGAGATCTTGGGAGATGCCCCCCTCTTCCCAAACTTACCGACCCGTAGACGGAAACTGTTGAACGAATGGCGGTTGATACCATCTAGTTTAGTCATCAAGGCCATTGCGAATTCCACCATGATGCCAATTTGAGCGCACTGCTTTTCTTGATCCTAAACAGGTGGGGGGAAGAGAGACCTCATGGCACCCAATAGCAGAACTGCAAGTTATTTCAAAATTACGATACGAACTTGAAGATGTATGGACTTCAGCTCAAAGAATTCTGGGAAGTGAAGTCTAGACACCTTCAGGTTGAGAAACACTCTTCTGAAGAATGAACCTTCAAAAGGACACCTACCACATTATTCTCTTGACCCGGTACCACACAGAGTCCCGATGCTGCCATGTACGTGCTCCCAATAGTTTTGATTTTTTCAACCCCACTAAATTTAGGCTTTAGCAGCAGCTGTGGAAGAGGGGGGAAAAAAAGTATAGTATTTAGGAGTTGTCAATTCTCTCTCTTTATAGTGGTACGAAAGACTAACTTTTCTGGACAAATTAACCAACTCAGGTTCAGAGCTTCTGCAGACACTGAATTCAGGGTAATACTTTCAATTTTTTGCAGATACCTTAAGGATAGAGTTTATGTGATTCATCGGCACGAATTGAGGCTTTGTGTATGCTTTAAACTCTCAAAATGCTAGCAAACAAGCCACACTTTTAAAATTTGTCACTTTTCAGTTGTGGAAGGCTACCAACGGTGTAGGGTCTCCTTGGGGCAGGGCAAGGCTCCAACTGGTTCAGAATGCGGACGCGCGGATGATAGAGGGAGCAACTCGAGGCTCCCATGTAACACCTCTCCTGCGCAGGCTGCACTGGCTTCCGGTGGTCTTTCGGGTGCAATTCAAGGTGTTAGTTATCACCTTTAAAGTGCTCCATGGCATAGGACCTACGGGACCGCCTGCTGCTACCGGTGACCTCCCATCGACCAGTGTGCTCCCATAGGGAGAGTCTCCTCAGGGTACCGTCGGCCAGCCAATGTCGGCTGGCAACGCCCAGGGGGAGGGCCTTCTCTGTGGGGGCACCAACCCTCTGGAATGAGCTACCACCAGGTGTCCGCCAACTCCCTGATCTTCGGACCTTTCGACGCGAGCTAAAAACATTTCTATTCCAGTGAGCAGGACTGGCCTAATGGGGTTTTAATAATGGGGTTTTTAATGGTTTTAAATCTTTTGCCAACTTCAATTTTTTTTTCTTTAATCTGATTTTAATTTTGTATTAATTGTCTTACTTGGTTGTGAACCGCCCTGAGTCCTTTGGGAGAAGGGCGGTATAGAAATTTAAACAATAAATAAATAAATAAATACATACATACATACATACATACATACATACATACATACAACATAAATTTTGGCCTCAGTTGTGGTTGTAAGTCGAGGACTATCTGTACTAACCAGGCCTGATCTTTCTAGGGTTTCCAGTTGAGACAAGGTTAGCTTGGGATTGTCACTTGCCGAGACACACCCATCGTTCACCAACCTCCAAAACCTCATGTGGGAGTTCGGTCTATGATCTTTCATTAACATCTGCCTCAGATGGCGTCTACTAAAGCCCGAGGCACCGATAAATCACACAGATGAACAAACACTGCCTAATATTTCAGGAGAAGATTCATCCAAGTTCTCAAGTAGTAAATCTACCTTCGTAGAGTAGTGTTTCGCAACCTTGACAAGTTGGAAGACGTGTGAGCTTTAAGAATTCCCCAGCCAGTGCGTGTTAAAGTCCACACATCTTCAAGATGCCCAAGGTTGAGAAAGACTGATCCCAGAGGATTGCAGAAGCCAAAGTCAACAAGGACTTACCTCATCGAAATCGGCGATGATTTCATTCAGGAGACGAAGGCATTCCAGCCCTTCCTTGTTGACATCGCACTCCGTGTAAAATACCTTGAAGTCAGGGACCGAGGCAAACATGACACAGACGCAGTCATAAGATTGATGATACCAATCCTGAGGGACATGCAGTGATAGGTTCATGAACAATTGCTTTCAGCTTAACGCTCCATTCCCACCCTCTCCAACCACCCCCATCCCGTTAACCAAGGCAACAAGGACACACAAAAGTTCCTCTCCACTGAAATTGCACACAGGTCAAAAACTAGGTGCTTCACAAAAGAGCTTGTCATACCAACTTGCACTAAGGGGGTGTTACTCTTCCGTTGTGTCAAACAAACAGCTTGTATTTCTTCCAATCCTTCATTCGTTTGCTGTTTTCTTTTGTGGTGCCTTTTTGGTCACTCCTGAGGATCTATAGCGCACAATGAGCGCTTGAGAAGTAACTCCCTAAGACAGGGGTGAAATCCAGCAGGTTCTAACAGGTTCTGGAGAACCGGTAGCGGAAATTTTGAGTAGTTCGGAGAACCTGCAAATACCACCTCTGGCTGGCTCCAGAGTGGGGTGGGAATGGAGATTTTGCAGTATCCTTCCCCTGCCATGCCCACCAAGCCACAGAACCGGTAGGGGAAAATTTTGGATTTCACCCTTAAGATGAATATCATTCTTACAAACAAGGATTGATGATGGATTTTACTCATTTAGCATCTTCCTCAAAAAGAGCACCACACAGCTTTAGGGTCCACAGTTGTGGGTGGGACGATACTTCAATAACGCTATAGTGATTTGCTTCGTTTCGGCTTAGTCTGTTGTGGGGATCCAGGCTCTGTGGCTTGTGAATCATGGTTTACGACTTACTATTATGCCTAAACATGGTCATGGTGACTTAATCAAGGAGCCAGAATTAATATCAGGCTGTGTCAGACTCGATTTCATGGAGGGCCACATCAGGGTTGTGTTTGACCTGAGGGGGGGGTATGGGGCGTGGCCAGGGTGGGCGTGGCCAGTTCAACATTACTCGTGTCGGGGGCGCCTGTGGTGGCCCGAGTGCTCTGTCAGTGAAAATGGGCTTCCGAGCTTCGTTTTTGGCTGCCTCAGCCTCCTTGCAACCCTCTGCCAGCAAAAACAGAGCTCAGAGGGGCTGCGTGCGGCCCTCCCAAGCTCCGTTTTTGCTGGCAAAGGCACCATCCTTCACTGTTTCCATGGTGGCCCCATGGGCCATATCTAAGCACTCTGCCCGGGCCTTCAGTTTGACACCCCCGTGTTATATGAACCAGCCACTGAGAATGGGTTTTCTCTCAGTACCTAGGACTCTACTGCTTTCTTCTTAACTGGAGGGCAACTTCAGCGAATGAGCTCCTCAAGATCAGCTAAAGTGCTACCAGCATCTTCAACCGAACATCTGCTACGTAACATTACCGTGAATTTTTTTTCCCCCTGTACCTCATTTAATTTGTCCCCAATAAAATGGGCCGCCACATGAGCTGGGAGGACATTTTCAAGCAGCAGCCTGTTTACATTCTCCATGGTTTCAAATGACTCATGTTCCTTTTTGAATTTGTTTTTCTGCAGGCAGTCCAGACGACAATAATAGTCTATCTGCAAACAAAGAGAGAGTTAGCGAAACTCTCAGCAACAGAGGCAAAGTTTATCCCATATTGATGTTAAGAAGACTAGGAAGCAATTGATTTATGACCAACCAGATACAATGCCCTTAATCAGATTGACTTGCAGGTTTCAATGATTCCTACAAATTTTATTTTTAAGTAGACATGCATAAGATCTGTCTATCATTTCTGTCTGTCTGTCTATCCCTCAAACATCTATCATCACTATCTCTCTCTTTCTCATCTATTTATTATCTATATCTATCTATCATCTATTTATATTTATCTATCTATCCCTCAAACATCTATCATCACTATATCTCTACTTATCTCTCTCTCTCTCTTATCTATGTCTGTCTGTCTGTCAGTCTATCTATATCCATCCATCTATCTATCTATCTATCTATCTATCTATCTATCTATCTATCTATCTATCTATCTATCTATCTATCTATCTTCTCTGTATCTATTATTTGTCTCTGTCTGTCTATCTTATCTATCTATCTATCTATCTATCTATCTATCTATCTATCTATCATCTTCTATGTATCTATCATTTGTCTCTGTCTGTCTATCCTATCTATCTATCTATTTATCTATCTATCTATCTATCTATCTATCTATCTATCTATCTATCTATCTATCTATCTATCTATCTATCTATCTATCTTCTCTGTATCTATCATTTGTCTCTGTCTGTCTATCTATCTATCTATCTATCTATCTATCTATCTATCTATCTATCTATCTATCTATCTATCTTCTATGTATCTATCATTTGTCTCTGTCTGTCTATCCTAGCTAGCTAGCTAGCTAGCTAGATAGCTAGCTATCCCTCAAACATCTATCATCATTATTTCTCTAATCTATCTATCTATCTATCTACCTAGCTACCTACCTACCTATCATCTATCTGTCTGTCTATCATCTCTCTCTCTCTCTCTCTCATCTATCTATCCCTCAAACATCTATCTTCACTATCTCTCTACTTTATCTCTCTATCTTATCTCTCTATCTGTCATCTATCTATCATCTACCTATCTATCTATCTACCCCATATCAATATCTATCTAATTTGCAGAGCCACCCATCTCATGAGCAAGTAATTCTAGGCAGCGTACAACAAATATAAACAATAAATCGTGCTTCTAGTGTGGGTAAGGCACTCTATTTTCTTAACAACAACAACAAAAGCACAACATGGTCCATTTCCACTTCTTGGCACTTAAGCCTCCCTATCTAAATCACCATTCATTCTTTTTCCTGAACTGTACTGGCTGGGGATAGATAATTTGCCTTATTATATTTTAATATAAAAGCCCCAAACTTGTACAGAAGTGCATCTTGCATATGGGGATTTATGCTCAGATCCACACAATCATAGCCGCTTTCACATGCATACAGCTCAAACAAGTAAAATTATTAAGAAGAAGAATATCAAATGATTGCCAATTCAATATGGACATCCCAGAGTAATGCCTTTGGATAAACAATTAAATGCAATTTTAAAATAGAAACGTGCCTTTCAGGGGAAGATTAGACTATAATGAATGCTTTATGTGTGTACCAAGGGGTTGGGATTTGTTCTTTGTGGTTTTGTGTGTGTTGCTACATAGGGATAATACTGTTGTGGTCCACCAGCAGATTGTGAAGCGGACAGTGAGGAGGCTGGGGAGGACCATGGGCCAGTCCTGGAGTCAGGGGAAGGCCCGGACGAGGGCTCTGCGTCAGAGGCAGAGATGGGGCCAGGGCCATCTGGGAGTGATGTGCAGACTCTGGACCCTCCTGTTGTGTCTTGCCCGCTCTCACCACAGCCGGGGCCTTCTTATCTGCTTCCGAACGCTGAGGAATGTCCTAGTATGCCTCCCGGCCCCAGCCCTGGCTCCATGCCCAGACAGGCTGAGGAGGAGGGGGCACCTCCCGGCCCCAGCCCTGGCTCCATGCCCAGACGGGCTGAGGAGGAGGAAGCACCTCCCGGCCCCAGCTCTGGCTCTATGCCCAGGCAAACAGAGCAACTAGACCCCTCCCCCTCCCCCACAGCATGTGAGCCTGAGGGAGGTCAATTACCAACAGCTGCCGACTGGAGTGACCCTCGCTTCAGAAGAATTGATAGGTGGCGGCGTCAGAAGGAAGGGAGGGGCAGGCCTGGATAAGTGCTGAGTCATGGAGCCACACCCCATGGCCTATATAAAGGATCTGTTTTCTGGCATTCTCTGAGTCAGGCAAAGTCGAACATATCTTGCTGAAGTCACTTTCTGGTCTCCTGCCTGCCTTGAGGACTTTGCTAGGACTTTGGCAGAGCTGCAGAGACACGCCTGATTCGGATTTCCCTGACCCGGCCGTCAGCAGAGGAGTGGGACACGACACCTCCAGAGGCAGACAGCAGAGAGGCAGAGAACAGGAGGAGCCTGTTCCTAGTACATGCATGCGAAGGGCTGCCAGAAGGCAAGAGCAGCTAAAGCAAAAAGGATGCTGGGTCGCTTCTGACTAACAAGTTTCTTTAGTCGGCTCCATAGATTTTCAACTGGGTTAAGGTCTGGGCTCTTCCCAGGCCATTCCAGCAGTGGAATAGGATTATCTTGAAACTCACCCCCTCAAAAAAGTGGTGTTGTTAGCCATTAAACCTCAAAAAATACATTTTTCCCAAAAGGTTTCCACAATTTTGGCCACTACTGTGTAAAGGAGATCTATGTTTTAGTTTTTCACAGTTCAGTTTCTATTGTGAACATTGTCTAGAACATTTGTTCTAGGAACAAACACTGATGTAAAGAACAATAATGACTGACAGAAGGGCACTTCGGTGTTGGGGTCAACTTTCCCAGTTACTGGCCTGATAATTTGAGGAGATATAGAACGTAAGCCACAAAGAAATCCATACCTGCTTGGACAACAGAACCAAAGTTATATAAAAGAGTGCCAGGTACAAATTGATCATCACTTTGGGATTTTTTATAAAAAGCCTGAAATAGAAAATAAAAGAACAAATTAGAACAATTACCATGACATACACATGTTTATGATTGAAAAGGTCCAAAAGGCTTACATACATTGTAAGCCGCCCTGAGTCTTCGGAGAAGGGCGGGGTATAAATGTAAAAATAAAAAAAAAAAGTCTGAACTACACAATGCGTAAGAAAGAAAACTTGCACTAATATTTGTTAAAAGTATATCTTCCTCATGAGAAACAGTGAAGTGACAGGCAGGCAGCAGGCAGGCAAGAAGGAAAGAGAGAGAAAACAAGTTTGTGTGAAGGGGAGGGAGGGAAGAAGGAAGGAAGGAAAGGAAGGAAGGGACAGAAGGAGAGAAAGAGAGAGAAAGTGTGGAGGGAGGGAGGAGAAAGGAAGCATGTTTGTGTGAAGGGGAGGGAGGGAAGAAGGAAAAAAGGAAAGGAAGGAAGGAAGGGACAGAAGGAGAGAGAGAAAGTATGTGAGAGGAAGGAAGAAAGGAAGGGACGGAGGGAGGGAGAGAGAGAGAGACAAAGTGTGGAGGGAGGGAGGGAGGGAGAGAGGGAGGGAGGGAGGAAGGGAGGAAGGAAGGAAGGAAGGAAGGAAGGAAGGAAGGAAGGAAGGAAGGAAGGAAGGAAGGAAGGAAGGAAGGAAGGAAGGAAGGAGAAATGTGAGGTCACTTCAAACTTGTTAGAACTTTCATTCCAGTGCTCAAAACAAAGAATGCAACTAAGGCAGATACTATTTACAATAGCAACATCAAAAAAACAATCCAGTGAGCCCTCCCTTATCACATTTTGTAGCACCCAGTCCACGCAATTGGCACCACCACAAAGCCTTCAGGTGGGAAAATGACATCTTAAAATAGCCCCCACAGACCTGAATAACTTGCTCTCTTCCAATATTACTTCAGTACGGCTTCCACCCCCCACCATCCCACCTCCGCCCCACCCCCTGGCAAAGTTACTTCCTACCTCTTGGCACACTCCTGGTCGCAGGTGACATTCGGATTGCTGTTAAATATGACGAAATACCCCACGATGGCTCCCGAAAGCAACATTAGCTTGAGTTCGAAACTCATTCGAAGGAACACAGAACACGCAAGGAAGCCCAGGATGCAGCAGTAGGCGTAATACTGGTATAAAAGAAGGGTTTGTGCAAGAGTTAGCAAACGTTTTCATGTCAGACTACTAGCAGAGGGCTTATTACTGCTATTGTTCAGGGGTGAAATGTAAAATTTGTTACAGAGGAATTATTGAGTCTGTCATTTGCACCTCTATAACTGTCTGGTTCGGTTCTGCAACCCTACAAGAAAGACACAGACTTCAGAGGATAATTAGAACTGCAGAAAAAATAATTGCTACCAACCTGCCTTCCATTGAGGACCTGTATACTGCACGAATCAAGAAGAGGGCCGTGAAAATATTTACAGACCCCTCGCATCCTGGACATAAACTGTTTCAACTCCTACCCTCAAAACGACGCTATAGAGCACTGCACACCAGAACAACTAGACACAAGAACAGTTTCTTCCACGAAGGCCATCACTCTGCTAAACAAATAATTCCCTCAACACTGTCAAACTTACTGAATCTGCACTACTATTAATCGTTTCATAGTTCCCATCACCAATCTCTTTCCACTTATAATAATAATAATAATAATAATAATAATAATAATAATAATAATAATAATAATAATAATAATAATAATAATAATAATAATAATAATAATATTTTAATTTGTATACCGCCCTTCTCCCGAAGGACTCAGGGCGGTGAACAGGCAGATAAAATACAAATACACACAATAATTAAAAACATCCCTTAAAAAACTAATTTAAATGCCCAAATGTTAAATGTTATGACTGTATGACTATAACTTGTTGCTGGCAATCCTTATGATTTATATTGATATATTGATCATCAATTGTGTTGTAAATGTCGTACCTTGATGAAGGTATCTTTTCTTTTATGTACACTGAGAGCATATGCACCAAGACAAATTCCTTGTGTGTCCAATCACACTTGGCCAATAAAATTCTATTCTATTCTATTACTACCGGTTCTGTGGGCATGGCTTGGTGGGGGGTGGTAAAGTGACTGAGTGGGCGTGGCCAACTTTTTTTTTTTTTTTACTTTTAAAAGCATTTTTTCTACAAACTTCTTCGGCTGAAGAGGTTGTAGAAAAAATGCTTTTAAAAGCCTCTGATAATCAGGCAACTCAGTTGGGATCGCCAGAGGAGCCTTTTGAAAGCATTTTTTTACGGCCTCTTCAGCCAAAGAGGTTGTAGAAAAAAATGTTTTTAAAGTGTTCTGACGATCCCAGCTGAGTTGCCTGATCGCCAGAACCTTTTAAAAGCATTTTTTTTACAGCCTCTTCGGCTGCTGCACAAGGCAGTCACTAAGTGAAGTCTACCTGTATAGACTTCATACATTCGTGACTGACTTTTGCTCAGGGCAAAAGGACCCAAATCAGTGGTGGGTTTCATTTAATTTTGCTAGTGGTTCGCTTGGGCGCGTGCTCGATTCACTTACACACGCACCACATCTGCACATGCGCAGAAGCTTCTGTGCATGCAGAGAGGGTATTTGATGAGGTCCGGGGCCCACCGCGGCTACTACCGGTTTGCCCGAACTGGGGTGAACTGGTGGCAACCCACCACTGACCAAAATCTATATTTTTAAAATATTATATCTATCTTCACTCACCGGGTAGATCATAATCATATTAGGCGGTCCATCTTCAGTATTTGAACTGTTTCCTGACACCTGTTTTTTGTGGAGTAGGGGTGGGGAGGGAAAACATAAATAATTATTGAGGTGATAAATTGGCCTTCACACAAGCAAATCTGTAATGAGAAAACTGAACAGAAAAATGTAAGCGGGATAAAATATTCTTTAGTCCTGGGAAACAAGGTAATATTTGGAAAGGGGCTCAGACCGGCTCCTTCCTGACTTACTGGAATCTACACTAGTGGCCAAAATTGTGGAAACCTTTTAGGAAAAGTGTATTTTTGAGGTTCGATGGCTAATAACACCACTTTTTTGGGGGGGAGTTTCAAGATAAATCCTATTCCACTGCTGGAACGGCCTGGGAATAGCCCAGACCTTCACCCAATTGAAAATCGATGGAGCCGACTAAAAAAAACGTGTTAGTTTAGTCAAAAGCGACCCAGCAATAAAACCCAGTTAACAGAAGCCATCATTCAATCCTGGTTTCACATGATAACAGCTGCAGAACTAAAAGGCTTGGTTCGCTCCATGGGAAGACGTTGTAAGGCCGTAATTCATGCTAAAGGTTACCCAATTAAGGATTAACTGAAATGGGGATAATTTTTGTATATCTTGTTTTTTTCTACGTGTTTCACTTTTTTTCTTTATACCGTAACTGCTATTCTAATAGAAAATCCTTCATAAAAAGTTTTTGCATTACATTTTTGATTAAATGATCTTTCCATTGGTATATAATTTTATGGTACCACTCCCCCAAAAAAGTGGTGTTCTTAGCTAGTTTTAGAAACTACACTTTTCCCAAGAGAAGATATCTATTAATATTATGCCTTATCTCAATAAAGTGTAGTTCTAGCCTGCCTGTATAAATATTTTCCAGTGGAGCTGACAAAAACAATTACAGGTAATCCTTGACCACAATTGAGCCCCAAAATTTCCATTGCTAAGCAGGACCGTTATTGAGTGAGTTGTGCCTCATTTTCTGACCACCGTTGTTAAGCAGATCACTGCGGTTGGTAAGGGAAACATGTGGTCATTAAGTGAATCTGGTTTCCCCCCCCCCCACTGACTTTGCGTGTCAGAAGCCCGGTGGGAAGGCTGTAAATCATGATGATCACTTGAACCCAGGACCGTACAACTGTCATAAATCCATGCCAATTGCCAAGCGCCCAAATTTTGATCATGTGACCATGGGGGGGAGGGGATGCTGCAATGGTTGTAAATGAAAAACAGACACATGTCCCTTTTTTCAGTGCTGTAGTAAACTTCAAACCGTCACTAAATGAATGGTTGTAATTCAAGGACTTCCTGGAAAGATGATCTCCCCCTCCCCGCCCCTAGTTATGCACGGGATTAATTTTTTTTCCAAAATAAACATTTCGAAAGTCACTTTAATCATTTGCCTTCTAATTTTTAACCCAGCTTTTAGCCAAGAGCGTTAACAGAATATAAAGGCAGCATTAAAATCAAAGTCAGATCCAAACAGAAGAAAGTTCATTTGGAAATCTCCATCCTGAGAAAAGCATTTGTTTTAAAAAAGGAGCAATTTGTGTGCAGCAACCACAAATCGATTCCACAGAAAGGCGATGGAAAAGCGAGATAGTTCCGGTAAAGTCAGTGCAGCCTCTGATCAAAACATTATGTAGAGTATTTCCACCTTGAGATAAGAACCTACTGAAATCCAGCCCACACCTGCTATTAAACCCAAGCAATTACTCTAGCCAATAAAATCAGCTTTTTACTCACTGGATTGGCATGTGAGGAAGCATCATCTCCACCAGGCTGGCTCACTGGCTAATGAAGACATTAAAACCTGGTTAGGGGGTATCCTGGTGGCAATTCAAAACACATTACATTTATCGCCAAAGCAGCAAGAGTTTTCAAAAGGAAAAGAGGGTGGTTGAAGGGATGGATGAATTGGCTTCTTGGATGAGAGGCAAAAACGTTTTCAAAAAAAAATCCAAGAAAGTCCAGTTGCCTTTTTTTTTTGAGGGGGTGGGAAGCACCTTTGGGGTATATTTTGCAACTTTTGAATTCTGCCGGTCCAGCTAATAAATTCTTGAAACACTGACAATATGTTTAAAGTAGAAAAACACACCATAACAACAACCTCATTTACTTGTTGAAGATAAATGTTTCTATTGCACATATGTGCTAGTCATTTCCGACTCTAGGGGGCGGTGCTCATCTCCGTTTCAAAGCTGAAGAGCCAGCACTGTCCAAAGACATCTCTGTAGTCATGTGGCCGGCATGACTCAACACCAAAGGCGCACGGAACGCTGTTCCCTTCCCACCAAAGGTGGTCCCTATTTTTCTACTTGCATTTTTTACGTGCTTTCGAACTGCTAGGTTGGCAGAAGCTGGGACAAGTAACGGGAGCTCACCCAGTAGTGAAATCCAATTTTTTTTACTACCGGTTCTGAGGGCATGGCTTGGTGGGTGTGGTGTGGCTTAGTGGGCGTGGCATGGGAAGGATATTGCAAAATCTCCATTCCCATCCCACTCTGGGGCCAGCCAGAGGTAGTTTTTGCCCGTTCTCCGGACTGCTCAAAATTTCTGCTACTGGGTTTCCAGAACCTGTCAGAACCTGCTGGATTTCATCTCTGAGCTCACCCTGTTACATGGCACTAGGGTTTCGAACCGCTGAACTGCCGACCTTTCGATCGATAAGTTCAGCATCTTAGCCACTGAGCCACCATGTCCCCAAATAGATAGATAGAAAGATTGATATAGATATAAATTGATTGACTGATTGATTGACTGATATAGATAGGTAGGTAGGTAGGTAGGTAGGTAGATTGATAGATTGATAAATTAGATAGATGATAGATAGATAGATAGATAGATAGATAGATAGATAGATAGATAGATAGATAGATAGAGATAGAGATAGATAGATAGAGATAGATAGATAGATAGATAGATAGATAGATAGATAGATAGATAGATAGACAGACAGATAGAGATAGATAGATAGATAGATAGATAGAGATAGAGATAGAGATATAGACAGAGATAGATAGATAGAGATAGATAGATAGATAGATAGACAGACAGAGATAGATAGATAGATAGATAGATAGATAGATAGATAGAGATAGATAGATAGATAGATAGACAGACAGATAGAGATAGATAGATAGATAGATAGATAGATAGATAGATAGATAGATAGATAGATAGAGATAGAGATATAGACAGAGATAGATAGATAGAGATAGATAGAGATAGATAGATAGAGATAGAGATAGATAGAGATAGATAGATAGATAGATAGATAGATAGATAGATAGATAGATAGAGATAGAGATAGATAGATGATAGATAGATGTGCCAATAAAGGTTATCCTATCCCGTCTCCATCTCCATCCTATCTTATTGTATGAGGCCTTCCCATCAGCCACGACTGCAGATGGAGACAAGCAGAGTCATGCACGCTTCCCCATGGACACTCAACAGAAGGCATTACCAGGTTGAAAACAGCAAGGATCAGCAGCGAGCCGAGGGCAAGGATGGCCAGGGGAAGCCTGACCGATGGCATCGTCTCCACTTTCTCAGAAAGCATGCAGAAGTAGCCTGCTAGCGGCCACCGCTTCGCGCAGCATCTCTGCCAACAGAGAAGAAAGTTTTCAAGATGGCAAATCCATCCCCTGTATCACAGACCGTCATGCAGTTACATCGTAGCATCCTACGTGTTTGCGGTTCGGAGGACAATTAGGACCGCCGGCACCACCCGGTTTATACAAAGGGACTTTTAGGGTCCCAAAGGAGCGTTTTAAAAACTTGACTTTGTTTTTTTCCTGGAAGGCATTTCGCTTCTCATCCGAGAAGCTTCTTCGATTCAGTCAGAAGAACTTCTCGGATGAGAAGCGAGACGTTCTCAAAGGAAAAAACAAACAAAGAAAGTCCAGTTGTCTTCATCAGTCCTTAGCATCTCTAGTTAAAAATGTCTTATTGTCCCACAGCTGGGAAGGAATCTTTCTGCTCCCAGCCTTGCAGAGTTACTGCTATTCCTCTGACCGTACTAAGCTAGGAAGATCAAGGATCTAATCTGCAAGCTGCAAACCTTCCACGCTTAGTTTACTGGAATGGAAGGTTGTAGCAGGAACCACTTAAGGTAGGTGTGAATTTGAGAGGCATCGTCATCTATTCTGAAGGTAAGCCAAAAATGCAAAAGGCATCCGACATATATCAGTGGTCACCTAGGAAACAGTCATTCCATTAGATGGCCAAAGGAACCAGGAATAATTCCCACAGCTTTGTTTGGACACTTCTGAAGGAATAGAATAGAATAGAATAGAATAGAATAGAATAGAATAGAATAGAATAGAATAGAATAGAATAGAATAGAATAGAATATTGGAATGTAGAATAGAATAGAATAGAATAGAATAGAATAGAATAGAATAGAATAGAATAGAATAGAATAGAATAGAATAGAATAGAATAGAATAGAATAGAATATTGGAATGTAGAATAGAATAGAACAGAACAGAACAGAATAACAGAGTTGGAAGAGACCTATCAGGTCTTCTAATCCAACCCCCTGCTTAGGCAAGAAATCCTACACCACTTCAGACAAATGGTTATCCAACATTTTCTTGAAAATTTCCAGTGTTGGAGCATTCACAACTTCTGGAGGCAAGTTGTTCCACTGATTAATTGTTCTCACTGTCAGGAAATTTCTCCTTAGTTCTAAGTTGTTCCTTTCCTTGATTAGTTTCCACCCATTGCTTCTTGTCCTGTCTTCAAGTGCTTTGGAGAATAGCTTGACTCCCTCTTCTTTGGGGCAGCCCCTGAGATATTGGAAGACTGCTATCATGTCCTTCTTTTCATTAAGCTATTACATTGTGCATAATGCCACTGTTAGGTGGCATTGCAAGCTTGGTTGAAAACTTGTCAAGGTTTCTTATAGAACGGTGGGGTCCTTGGTATTTTCTGAGCTTGGTGGTTTTCTTGCAGACATTTCTTGCAAAAATTTAATAAAATAAATAAATAAATAAATAAATTTCGGGACCAAACTAGGTAATACCATCAATGGACTGATTTTATTACCTAGTTTGGTAATGAAACGTCTGCAAGAAAACAATCAGGCTCAAAGAACACCCAGGACACCTACAGCTCTCCTCATCCTTCCCCCTAAGCGGTTTACAGAGTCAGACTATTTCCCTCAACAATCTGGCTCTTCATTTTACCCACCTCGGAAGGATGGAAGGCTGAGTCAACCTTGAGCCACTCAAGATCAAACTGCCAAATTACAGGCAGCTGGCAGGCAGCAGAAGCAGCCTGCAGTACTGCACTCTAACCACTGCGCCACCATGGCTCATAATATGCATCTTTTAAAACGGGGGTCTCCAACCTTGGTCCCTTTAAGACTTGTGGACTTCAATTCCCAGAGTTCCTCAGCCAGCTTTGCTGGCTGAGGGACTCTGGGAGTTGAAGTTCACAAGTCTTAAAGGGACCAAGGTTGGAGACCCCCGTTTTAAAAGACATTTGGCATTCTAGAGCAGCGTTTCTCAACCTCGGCAACTTTAGGTTGTGTGGACTTGAACTCCTAGAATTCCCCAGCTACCATGCGGCTTGGGGAATTCTGAGAGTTGAAGTCCACGTATCTTAAACTTGCCAGGGTTGACTCCTCTAAAGTTTTGGGTTCCTTTCTTTTTTTACTTACCCAACAGTCATCCGCAAAGCAGACACACAAAATCAGCCCCATGATGCTTGCAACAATCCCAAATGAGATCCCTAAGGTTTGCGACCTGAAAAGAGAGAATGAGGATGGATTAATATTCAGCGTATGGGTTATCGCGCATGGATTAGCAATATAAATTGACACTTCAACTAGATGAGTAAGAGAACGAGGAAGCAAAAGCAGATTAAAGAATTCGGAAATTGTAAATTCTCCAGAAAAGTCTGAACCTCTTCTACTACAAAGCTGGAGACTGAAGATTAGGAGTTTGATGTTCAATCTTAATTAGGATCAGACAATCTAAGTACTGTTTTTCTCCTAAGTGGCTTTTCATTATGCAGGAAATATTAGATATAATCATAGCTTTGAGGAAAAAACAGATCTATGGGAAATTCCCTTTCTTTCTTTCTTTCTTTCTTTCTTTCTTTCTTTCTTTCTTTCTTTCTTTCTTTCTTTCTCTTTTTCTTTCTTTCTATCATTAAGTGTTGTACCTTAGAATTCTTGATGAACGTATCTTTTCTTTTATGTACACTGAGAGCCTATGCAAACAAATTCCTTGTGTGTCCAATCACACTTGGCCAATAAAGAATTCTATTCTATTCTATTCTATTCTATTCTATTCTATTCTATTCGATTCTATTCGATTTGATTCGATTCGATTGCTCCTCCTCCTCCTCCTCCTCTTCTTCTTCTTCTTTTTCTTCCTTCTCCTCCTCCTCCTCTTCCTCCTCCTCCTCCTCCTCCTCCTCTTCACCACCACCTCCTCCTTTAAATCCTTCTCCTTGAGCTGAAGGAGGCTAGTAGATTAGGAGAAGATATCACCTCCACCCTCTCTTTTATCCGTTTTGTAGTTAATTTTAATGTTTTACTTTCAATCTTTTAACGTTCTTAACCTTTTAATGGTTTTAGACAGTTATTTGTGGCATTGTAAGTCACCCAGCATTGCTAGATGGTGAGATGAGACACGGTGGCGCAGTGGTGAGAGTGCAGTACTGCAGGTTACTTCTGCTGATCACCGGCTGCCTGCAATTTGGCAGTTCGAATCTCACCAGGCTGAAGGTTGACTCAGCCTTCCATCCGTCCGAGGTGGGTAAAATGAGGACCCAGATTGTTGGGGGGCAAGAGGCTGACTCTGTAAACCACTTAGAGAGGTCTGTAAAGCACTGTGAAGCGGTATATAAGTCCAAGTGCTATTGCTATTTATTTTATTTAATAAAATAAAATATTTTATTTTTATTTAATAAAATAAAATAAATACAATTTCTTGGTACTTAAGACAATAAAGATATGTGGAAAGCCAGCACATTAAGGAGAAAAGCTTAGACTGGGTTGCTTTTTGATTTCCTTGTTGCTCTATTCCTTACTACACTACTCTACTCTGTGAGGAAAAAAAATTCTATAGTTTTGCAAAGAAGCCTCTGAACATTCGAAAACAATAGAGTTATAGAATAACAGAGTTGGAAGGGACCTTGGAGGTCTTCTAGTCCAACCCCCAGCTCAAGCAGGAGACCCTCTGCAGGAAAGAAAGTACTGCCAATTAAATTGATTTAATAGGATGCATAGACAATCGTTGGGGTTCGAAAAAGACACAAACTGGATTGATGGCATAATAAAAATAAAGACAGCACTTACTGCGGTTTGATGCACATCTGTACGGTAAACATGCAGAGCAGAACAATGCCAGCACACACAAAATAACCCCTCAGTTTGGGAATAGGAATTGTGCGATACTGTAAAAAAGAAACAGAAAAGACTTCGATATATTCATAAAAGGCCAGCTATGAGGGTGACTTCGTCACAGAGGGAAAAATAAATAAACAGAATGAGCCCTAGCATATCACTTCTTTGCTATATACATATAGGGCTACCGGTAATCCGCAAATTATAACAAGTCACTTAGTTGGCGTTACAAAGTCCTCATATTTATGACCATTGCAGAATCCCCACGGTTAAAATTCAGGCACCTGGCAACCAATATGTAATTTATGCAGTAACAAAAATTCTGCCGCCCATTGTGGTTGTAAATCAAGGATTAACAGATTAACAGAATTGGAAGGGACCTTGGAGGTCTTCTAGTCCAACCCCCTGCTCAGGCAGGAAGCCTTATACCATTTCAGACAAATGTTATCCAATCTCTTATTAAAAATTTCCAGTGTTTGAGCACCCACCACTTCTGGTGGCAAGCTGTTCCACTGGTTAATTGTCCTCATATTCAGGATGTTTCTCCTTAATTCCAGGTTGCTTCTCTCCTTGATTAGTTTCCATCCATTGTTTCTTGTCTTGCCTTCCGGTACTTTGGAAAAATAAGTTGACCCCCTCTTCTTTGTGGCAGCCCCTGAGATATTCCCTCTGCAAAATCCTACCAACTAAAGAGGCATCAGATTCCTTCAAAAAACATAAATAATATTCAAAAGAAATCTGAAAATAACCTTTTCTGGGCTATTGCTTGAAACTTAAATGAATGGAAGATTTTTGTCTCAGCCTAAAATTAACAGGAAGATTACATTTTGATTTGTGAAGGTTAGCTTCCTTTTCAAACCGTTTTTTGAGCTCTGCAAGATTTTACTCTCGTAAAAATTCCTCCAATGTCTCACAAACCTCTTTTTCCAGTCCTGTTTCGACAAAGCACAGCAAAAACCCACACAGGCCACGGAAATCGTCTTTCTGACCGCACCACGGTCTGCACGAAGGAAAAGAAAACAGAGGCTGTTTTCAAGTGCGAAATTATAATTATTGTTAAGTAAAGGATTTCTTTGTCAGAAGACCAGACTATTAAAAAGACACGGAAGTATTAGAATTCAGACCAAATAAAGGAAAACACAACACAGAGCAACAAAAAAGGGGGGAAGGATATAAAAAACTTTCTATATTGTGTTTTACGACCTTCAGTCAAAACCGGATAATAGTGTATATAACCAGATATACACCAAAGACAAATTCCTTGTGTGTCCTATCACACTTGGTCAATAAAGAATTCTATTCTATTCTATTCTATTCTATTCTATTCTATTCTATTCTATTCTATTCTATTCTATTCTATTCTATTCTATTCTATTCTATTCACTCCACTCCACTCCATTCCATTCCATTCC
The DNA here is from genome assembly GCF_028640845.1 of Ahaetulla prasina. Taxonomy (NCBI): domain Eukaryota; kingdom Metazoa; phylum Chordata; class Lepidosauria; order Squamata; family Colubridae; genus Ahaetulla; species Ahaetulla prasina. The sequence continues at coordinate 7,175,291 of NC_080550.1, forward strand.
ATTCCATTCTATTCTATTCTATATTCCAATATTCTATTCTATTCTATATTATTCTATTCTACATTCCAATATTCTATTCTATTCTATTCTATTCTATTCTATTCTATTCTATTCTATTCTATTCCATTCCATTCTCTCTTCTAATTTCTCTTCTCTTTTCTCTTTTCTCTCTTCTCTTTTCCAAATTCTATTCTATTCTATTCTATTCTATTCTATTCTATTCTATTCTATTCTATTCTATTCTATTCTATTCTATTCTATTCTATTCCTATTCTATTCACTCCACTCCACTCCACTCCACTCCACTCCACTCCATTCCATTCCATTCTATTCTATTCTATATTCCAATATTCTATTCTATTCTATTCTATTCTATTCTATTCTATTCTATTCTATTCTATTCACTCCACTCCACTCCACTCCACTCCACTCCACTCCACTCCATTCCATTCTATTCTATTCTATTCCACTCCACTCCACTCCATTCCATTCTATTCTATATTCCAATATTCTATTCTATTCTATATTATTCTATTCTATTCTATTCCTATTCTATTCACTCCACTCCACTCCACTCTACTCCACTCCATTCCATTCTATTCTATATTCCAATATTCTATTCTATTCTATTCCACTCCATTCTATTCTATATTCCAATATTCTATTCCATTCTATATTATTCTATTCTATTCTATTCCTATTCTATTCACTCCACTCCACTCCACTCCACTCCACTCCACTCCACTCCACTCCATTCCATTCCATTCTATTCTATATTCCAATATTCTTTTCTATTCTATTCTATTCTATTCTATTCTATTCTATTCTATTCTATTCTATTCTATTCTATTCTATAAAAAGTAGAATATGGTACTAAATGATTAAGCAGCTCTGAATGAAGTTTTCACCGGTTCCTGCATTACAGAACCAAATTGCATTTCTTATAACTATCTAGCCTCTATGGTGTCTTTGTAGTTGCATCATGTGTGAAATTAAGACTTAATTTTGCTTTAAGTGCTTTTTAAAGCCTGTAACACTAAACCTTCTAATCAGCATCTAGCACAGAGAGAATTTTAGATGAAAAGTTGGCGCCAGTTTAGAATTCCAGAAAGGAGCTGCAATGTTAAAGAACAAGTGGATGTCTTTAAACCTAGACTGGGTCACATCATGGTTGTTTTGCAATGATGAATCTCAAATAGCACAAGCGGTCCTTGACTTATGACCATTCCCATAGTGACTGTCCAAAGTTATACCACCACTGAAAAAAGCAAGGTCAACGGGGAAGCCAGATTCACTGAACAATTGGGTTACTAACTTATCCACTGCAGTGATTCACTTAAGGACGGTGGCAAGAAAGGTCGTAGAATGGGGCAACACTCCCTTAACAAATGTCTCACTTAACAACAGAAATTTTGGGCTCAGTTATAGTTGTGGACCAACTGTATTTCCAACCTTCCCGGCTGGCTTCCCACAAAACAAAGTCAATGGAGGAAATTCACTTAACGACTGGCAGCAATAACAATCATGGCAGAATAGGTCGTAAAACTGAGTGTGACTCACTTAACCGTCGCCTCACTTAGCAACAGAAATTCGGCTTCCAATTGTGGTCGTAAGGCAAAGACTCCATACAACGACGAGGCCTATGGTATGCATGCCATAAGTGGCACACAGAGCCATCTCCCTGGGCACGCGAGCCGTCGCCCATTGTTCTTCCGGGTTCTTGTGCGCCAGCCAGCTGGTCTTCATGCACGCGGGAGCATCAGAAACCGGAAGATCATCTTCCCAGCATGTGCATGTGCACCAGACGGCTGCTGTTCTGATTTCCAGCACGCGTATGGGCCCCGGCCAGCTGGTCTTCACATGCACATGTGCGCCAGAAACCAGAAGACCAGCTGGCCAATATGCATGGGCGCACCGGAAACCGGAAGATCATCTTTCCAGGCTGTACATGCACAGCGGGTGGCTGCTGTTCTGGTTTCTGGTGCATGCATGCGCACCAGCTAGCTGGTCTTTAAGCGCACATGTGTACCAGAAACCGGAAGACCAGGTGGCTGGTGCACATGCACGTGCCGGAAACCAGAATAACATCTTCCTGGCGTGGGCATGCGCACCAGGCAGCTGCTGTTCCTGTTTCCGGCACGCACCCATTTCGGCACTCAGTCCTGAAAAGGTTCGCCAACAGTGGACTAGGCTAATCTGTGGGGCGCCCGAGAATGAATTAAGAAGGGTTTTTAAGTTTTTTTGTAACATTTCCTTTAGCAGGAACTGAAGATGTACCAGAGCAGGGGTAGTCAACCTTTTTATACCTTTTGTATCCCTGTTAGTAGTAAAATTTTCTAACCGCCCACCGGTTCCACAGTAACACGCGTGTATCCTCTTGCGCATCGTGGATTGGGTTGGGGGTGGGGGGCGCCGGCTACCAGCTCTGCTTGTCTGTTACAGCTGGGTGGTGTGTGGGGAGATGCACCAGCTATTCTGGGACGAGGCTGTTTTGTTTGGGGTCGCACTATAGCGTCATTTAGTTTCACTTACGTAAAGTGAACTCAACTTATGCGCGGGTGATACAAATAGTATATTTTCAGAAATTTAAATTGCCACGGGGAATTTTATGAAAACCTAATGAAAATGTTTTTAAATAATGCTATGAAATTTTTTTTAAAAGTCAATTAATTAAAAAAAAGGAAAGTGCTTCAGTTATCGGACAAAACCCCTACCGCCCACCATGAAAGCTGGAAGGCCCAGTAGTGGGCGGTAGGGACAAAGGTTGACTACCACTGTACCAGAGGAACCGGCTACCGACAGCCCACGCAAGCCCACGAGATGAAGCGGTGACATATTTCTGTCACACCCTTTCTTTTGGCTGAAAATGGAGAAGGAATCTCTTCTCCTTCTCCGATCTTGCAAAAGGACCACTTCTGCTTTCTTACTTGGCTGAACTCAGGCCCTCAATGGTCGACATCATCTTATCGTTGATTTCCTCCTCCATTCTTCCTTTCTGAGACGTATTTCTAAAAAAAGAGAAACAAAGGGGGAAAAATTACCCCGTGAATAGGGATTACCCCCAAACATTCAGAGAAACGACTAGGATGGGAGGTGAACATCCAACGTTAACTAAAAGACCACTTCCCAAGCTGAAGAAAATTCAATTTTGGCTGCTAGGATATCGAGGATGAGAAATTAAGAGTTGTGAGGAGGCAGAGATTCAGTCTGTATTAAACTGTAGCGATCATCCAAAAATTGTACATGGCTGGAATAATTACTGCATGGATTTGTGTGATTTTTATGGCTTTACACTTGAGAAAGAAAGTTCCTGGGCTGAATTTGCATCCTAATTCATAAATTGGCTTGTTTGGCGATAGCTAAGCAGGACATGGGACAGTGGTGGGTTTCAAATTTTTTTGCTACTGGTTCTGTGGGTGTGGCTTCATGGGTGTGGCATGCCTTGGTGGGCGTGGCAGGGGAAGGATACTGCAAAATCTCCATTCCGTCCCCAATCCAGGGGAACGTGACTGCAAAATCCCCATTTCTTCCCAATCAGCTGGGACTTGTGAGGCAGAGAATAGATGGGGGCGGGGCCAGGGCCTCTGGTGGCTCAGACTGCTAAGTCAGTCTGTTATTAACACAGCAGCCTGCAATTACTGCAGGTTCAAGCCCCACCAGGCCCAAGGTTGACTCAGCCTTCCATCCTTTATAAGGTAGGTAAAATGAGGACCCAGATTGTTGGGGGCAATAAGTTGACTTTGTATATAATATACAAATAGGATGAAGACTATTGCTTAATATAGTGTAAGCCGCCCTGAGTCTTCGGAGAAGGGCGGGATATAAATTCAAATAAACAAACAAACAGTTAGAATTTTTACTACCGGTTCTCCGAATTACTCAAAATTTCCACTACCGGTTCTCCAGAACTGGTCAGAACCTGCTGAAACCCACCTCTGGCATGGGGAGCTCAGTAAAGAAGCTCACAAACCATGATTTATGGTTTAGCTTGCTCCTTGGGAATCCAGGCACTGTTATCTTTTTGAGGGATGTCTAAGAGCAGTTGGCAACTTTAAGAACTGTGGACTTCAACTCCCAGAATTCCCCAGCCAGCCATGTCGCTCCACAAGACTTGAGTCTTTAATAGTTTTCATTGTATAAAATACAAAAAAAGAAAAGAAAAGAAAATAGGAAATTAAGGGAAAGAAAAGGAACCGGAAAAGGGGGTGTGAAATACAAGGGGAAAGAGAAAGAAAAGGGGGCATTGACTTCCAACTCTTCCTAGCACGGTACAAGATAAACGCACTCCAACCTCCACTTTTTGCTTTTACATATTAATCTATAACTAGTCATTTCTGTAACACCAAATCTTTCTAATCAACAAAACCAAGATCAAATTTTCACATTTTATTTTCTTCACAAGCGTCGGTCCACAAGACTTAAAAGTTGCCAAGGATGGGCATCCCTGCTTTAGAGAGAAAGGTGAAATGAAAAATTACCAAGAGAATTATCAGCAGCGCTACAGCACAGAGAAAAGGAAAAGAAAAACAACAACAACAACAATAACAACAACAACAACCAATCACTGAAAGTTAAAAGAGGAAGAAAAACTCACTTATAAGTTAGAACAGGAGGAGGACAGAAGTGGTGCTGTCTAGATCCATCGAAACTAACAAGGTACACAGAGAAAGAGAAAGAAAAGTTGGATGGAATGCGTAGATCCAGGCCAAGAATTAGCAAATCAATTAAAACATTTCCCTTAAAATTATAGCATCTCTCCTGGGATACTTGCATCCTCCCAGGGCAGGGATCGGCAACCATAAACACTCAAAGAGCCATTTGGACCTGTTTCCCACAGAAAAGGAAACACCAGGAGCCACAAAATCTGGGTGGGCGTGGCCAATTCGATGTCACTCACTTCCACCAGTCACATGACACCGCCCCAGCCACGCCTACCCAGATAAACCTCCAAGTGCTTCAACGACCCCCTAAAAGGATGCAAATGACCAGCTGTCTGCAAGGAATATAAATCCTTCCATTCCCCACCATCCAGCCAGAGCTGAAGAAGCTTCTTGGATGAGAAGCGAAATGTCTTCAAAGAAAAACCAAGAAAGTCCAGTTGCCTCTTGAAAAAGCACCTTAGGGATATCTTTCCCCAGAATTTCAGAAGCCCTGGTCACAACATTTCACCAGATTGGAGAAGAAGGGTCTAACGGATGATGGAAAAGCAGCGCCCGAGAATCGAAACATTTTGTGGTAGGGAAAACGGTACACGACATTTCTGTAACAATTAGCCCCCATTTCTTTAGGAAAACTTAAAGACAGAGTCTGGAGTTTATAGAGACTCTCCTTTAATTCTATTGTGCATGCTGGCCGTCGATCTTTCTCCTTCCTTAAAGAGCGTTTTTTTGCAGGCTGGAGGATTAAGAAAAAGTACTGAAGCCAAGTCTTGACCAGGCAGGAAAGAAAGATATTCTGAAAACCGCTTTGAGTCGCCATGGGGGAATGGCTGGCAATATAAATTTAATAAATAAATAAATATGCAACTTGCCTCTCTGACGTCCGTTGACGACTCGCGAGCTGCAAGGCTATCTCCTAAGCAAGGGGAAAGCATAGAGAAGAATGTTTTACTTGTTGAAGAAGTAAACAATGCATATAGATTTAGTAATCTAAATATTATAGGTAGAGGTAAAGGTTCCCCTTGCACATATGTGCTAGTCAGGGGGTGATGCTCATCTCCGTTTCAAAGCTGAAGAGCCAGTGCTGTCCAAAGACGTCTCCGTGGTCATGTGGCTGGAATGACTAACACCAAAGGCGCAAGGAACGCTGTTACCTTCCCATTAAAAGTGGTCCCTATTTTTCTACTTGCATTTTTTACATGCTTTCGAACTGCTAGGTTGGCAGAAGCTGGGACAAGAAACGGGAGCTCACCCCGTTACGCAGCACTAGGGATTTGAACCGCTGAACTGACGACCTTTCGATCGACAAGCTCAGCATCTTAGCCTCTGAGCCATCAAGCCACCACGTCACTTATCTAAATATTATAGGCACCTATAAATAAAAAGGGCTCTAAACTCAATTCTCCAGAAGATAAAAAGTATCATAAATGGTTGGGAATTGCTATAACGTCCCCTTCAGAAGTAGGAGATAAGAGAGAATTATTTTGGGATATACTGTGGTATTAAAATACCATAAAATAAAATAAATAAATAAATAAATATTAACTAGATGAAAGTGTTGAAAATGAAATGATAAAGAAATATGTAAGAATAATATGGTAGAAGTGGGAAAAAATAAGATATGGTGGAAAAGGACTGTATGTGATTATATGAAGATGAATGAATAGAGTTTGTCTACATTAAATTTTAATAGAAATGTAATAATAAGGAATTTGACAATATTATTAATTGTGATATCGACGTAAAAAATGTTAATTGTAAAGGGAAAAAAAGGCTGAAATCATGAAAGTGACGATTTATGCAAAAAAAAAAGGAATAGAACATGTTTGTGACAAACCACAGCAGATGGAAAGGTGAAAATAAGTAATATAAGAATATTATTAATTCTGGTAATAATGCAAATTAAGATGAATATTTTATTGTTCATGATTGGGAATTAGAGAGACATTTCCGGAAATGAAGGAAGAATGTAAACAACTGGAGTGATTGTAACAGACAAGAAGCGTAAAGTGATGTGATTTAAAAATAAAATTGAACAGGGTAAAAAATGATGGAAAGAAAATAATATGGCAGAAGTTGAAATAAGAAGAGGTGGAGAAAAATGATGAATTTGTGATAAAGGATGTATAAAAGAGATAAATATTGAAAAAATGGGTAGATAAAGATATATGATTTTGATTATATAGAAGATGTGTAACATGTGACCTGGTCAGCACTCTGTTCATAAAATATGTATGAGGAAAAGAAAATTTTTTCAATAAAATTTGTCTTTTAAAAAAGGAAGAGGAGGAGGAGGAGGAGGAGGAAGTGAACAAGGGCAAAAGCCTTGTGACCTCTACAAAACTACTACCGTTTTTCCCTGAAAATAAGACCAGATCTTACATTATTTTTTGCTCCAAAAGCTGCATTAGGGCTTATTTTCAGGTTAGGTCTTATTTTGGGGAAAATGCAGTACTAATTTTGTCCATCTGGCTGATGATCTTAACTGGAGCTTATTTTGGGGAGGGCGGGGCTTATATTATGAGCATCTTGAAAAATCATGCTAGGACTTATTTTCTGGTTGGGTTTTCTTTTCGGGAAAACAGGGTAATGTTCTCCATTCTCAATCTTTGCAGCTCTTTCCCCCTTTGCTATTAAATTATGTATTTATATCTTATCTCCATTACAAATGGGAAACACGGCCATTGTAGGAGGAGTGGCGGTGGAATTAAAAGAGGGATCACCTGACATAGCCACAAGCAAATTAAATCCAACTACCCTTGAATTCTGTGGACCCTTATCTAACTCAGTGCTGGGTTGCCCCCGGTTCTGACCAGTTCTTGCGAACCAGTAGTAAAATCGAGGGGAGGCTCCGGGCACCGACCCCGATGCCATCAGGAAGCTTCTGTGCCTGCGCAGAACTGCGCGCACGTGGTCCCACCGCAAACCAGTAGTAAAAGTAAGTAGAACCCACCCCTGATCTAAGTCCAAACAGCCACTAACTTTAGTCGAGAAGATTCCTGTGCCTAGGCATGAGTAGCAAATAAGTCAGTTTGATTGGCTACTTCACACTTGGACTTGTTCTTTCACACCTGACATTCACAGACACGAAAAAAGAATGTGTTTCTATGTGAGACATTTTTCCTGTCCATGAGAAACCTCATGCGTGCCTCCATATCTCGTCAGATCTTGTGCTTGGAAGACAAGTTTGAAGAACGTGCAGCCAAGATTCACCTTCTTGCGTCTGCGGCTGGGCGCAGAAGTGTCACTGCTCACACTCTCTCGGTGGTTCAGGTGGGAAAAAGGGCGAGCTGCTCCCCACGATTCCAAGTATCGTGACATCCGGACAGAGGCCCTCATCTTCAAGCCATCCTGCACTCTGGATTGAGGAAAATGATTGTTGGTGGCCCGCTGTTTTGACTAGAGAGAGAGGGAGGGAGGGGGAGCGAGACAGAGAGAGAGAGAATATAAATTAATGATTACATTGGCCACATTATTTATTTTACCTTCCGGAGTCTTTAGTGCTCTCTGGAGTGGTGCGGTGGCCTAGAGGTGGAGCTCTCGCCTCACAATCAGGAGGCTATGAGTTCGATCCTAGGTAAAGGCAGATATTTCTCTCTCTTGGCACAATTAGAATACATCTGCTGAACAAAACTCCACATTGGTGACAGGAAGGGCATCTGGCCAGTAAACACTCTGCTAGCTTCATTCAATTGCCCAGACTCCACTCCGCAAGGGATTATGGGGTCATTAAAAGAAGATGATGCTCTCTGAGCTTGGTTGTTTACTAGCCGACATTTCAACTTGGTTACATGATCAGTGTTGTTGAGTGTGGGGTTTACTCTCTGTTTATATACTATAGATTGCCCAGCCGGTATTGGTGGGGATGTGTTTTTCTCCTCCATAGTTCCTTGATTAGGTATTGTTTTCTGCTAGACCGTTTGTCTGGGATTAATCCTTGCTTATCTGGGCGTTGGTTGCTGGAGAAGATGTGTTCTAGTCTCTTCTTAGCTTTTTAAAATTGTCTCTTTTGAATGGCATATAAATATAGCTTATCTCCGTGTCTGTTGGCGGCTGATTTATCAGAAAGCCAAACTTCCAAGAATTCCCTACCATTTTTGGATTTCGCTTGGTCTAGGATGCAGAGTTTCCCAGTTGAAAATATGCTTGAGCTCTCACACTGATGATGTTACCTACTTGGATAAGGAAACATCTGCAAGCCAATAACCAAAGTGAGAAAGTACCAAGGGCCGCGGTGTGGCTCAGGCTGTAAGAAGCCTGTTATTAAAACACAGCTGCCTGAAATTACTGCAGGTTCTAGTCCCACCAGGCCCAAGGTTGACTCAGCCTTCCATCCTTTATAAGGTAGGTAAAATGAGGACCCAGATTGTTGGGGGGGCAATAAGTTGACTTTGTAAATATACAAATAGAATGAGACTATTGCCTTACACACTGTAAGCCGCCCTGAGTCTTCGGAGAAGGGCGGGATATAAATGTAAACAACAACAAAAAACAACAACAACAAAAAAGGACTCCAGAGTTCAACCCTGAGCTATAGATATTCTCTTCTATATTTTATCTTACATTCTGTAGGCTTAGTTGCTGCTACAAATGCTGACTTGGAGCACCTTTGAGTCCTACTAAGGGTAAACAGGATTACAAGAGCTACAAAAAAAAAAAAAAACCCTTCGAAACCAGTTAATAGCAAGCATTAACCTCCACAAATGGTGATTGATAATGGATGCATGTAGTCTTTACCCAAAGAAAAACCACTTTTATCCAATTCTGCGTAATTCACCCTGGGTTGGGAAGCACTGTTCTACAAGAATGTAGCCTTCGTAGGGTTATTCATTCCGAATGGTGACTGACTGCGGCCCGCTATGTTCCGCAAAGTAGCACTAATATCCTTTGTTAATGAGAATATCGAAGGCAAACAGGTGGCCATTGGCCTTGGAATTCTGTCAAAGCTGTAGAAATTGTTGAAAAACAGAGTGGAGGGGGGCGGGGGAAACCCCGAACCTCTTTTGTAAGCTGAGGAAAGCAAACTAGGAGTATTCATTGTGCAATGGCTTTTCTTTTCTTTTTCTTTTCTTTTTTTAAAATCGGTTCTTCTCAAACTGCCGGTAGAGCTGCACTTAAAGCGAGCGTGGGAGTCTGAGAGCTTATTCTGTTTAATTACACACATTTAAAGAACAGCAGTTCTGGATTCCTGAAGAGCTCCTTGGCGATTGAAATTTAAAAGCCATTGTTTCCCCGGGATCGGTGGTTCATGGCAACTGAAGGTTTAATATATTCTCTCTCCCCCTCCTTTTCCAAGGGCACGCAACCAAAATAAAAGAAAAACTTTCCAGGTTGCAGGCTTCAGTTTAGTTCGGCTTTGGATACTTCACCTGATTCTCATTATTCCCCACTTCTGTTCCAAACCTGGTACAACCACAACACATAATAAAGATCTAAAACAAAACAAACACACACACAAAGGTGGAAGCCAGCAGAGAGATGTGGGTTTGCAAAATAAAATCGTGGGCCACCTGATCAAAGGCAAGCTGGGTGTCAGCTGAAGAATATATATATTTAGACAACAGAACTCAATGGTATTTTTAGATTAGAATCATCTCTCTCTGCCTACTTCTGTTTCTTATCATTTCCCCCCCAGCTTTATATTTTGCATGGATATGCTACGGAGACTCAGATGTGGCCATGGTTGTCCCAAAGGTGCTTTTTTCAAGAGGCTGTCTGGTTTTTCTTTGAACATGTTTCCCTTCTCATCCAAGAAAGCTTCTTCAGCTCTGGGTGGATGGTGGGGAATGGAAGGATTTATACTCCTTTCAGACAGCTGGTCATTTGCATCCTTTTAGAGAGTTGTTGAGGCCACTCGGAGATTTATCAATGTCATTAAGGTTTTTTCAGAGCAATTCGTAGCTGGCCTAGTTCACACAAGAACACTCTTGACCCTGTCAATCAGAATAGAGTCGGAGGGGACCTTGAAAGTCTTCTAGTCCAGGGGTCTGCAAACTTGGGTCTTTTAAGACTTGTGGACTTCAACTCCCAGAGTCCTCAGCCAGCTTTGCTGGCTGAGGAACTCTGGGAGTTGAAGTCCACAAGTCTTAAAAGACCCAAGTTTGCAGACCCCTGTTCTAGTCTAACTCCCTGCTCAAACAGGAGACCCTATAACTATACACCAGTGTTTCTCAACCTTGGCAAACTCTAAGATGTGTGGACTTCAACTCCCTTGTTAGCTGAGGAATTCTGAGAGCTGAAGTCCATACATCTTAAGAGTTGCTAACATTGAGAAACACCACTCCACGCCATTGTACCGGGTTACATGTTCTTAGTTTTCCATGTGTGCAAACTCAACCAATCGTGAACTACCCAGTACGTCATGTTAACCCACAATTCAGCATGGCACACGCGAAACGAGAAACCCAGAAATGTCTGTGTGCTCATAGTTTTTGTTTGTTTGTTTGTTTGTTTGTTTGTTGTTTTACATCAAAGAATACCTACCCTGGGGTCAATCACCAAATAAGTCTTGATATTCATGGCTTCAAGATAGGGATCCCGGAGGTGCCCATTGCCTTCTTCCACCTCGTAAGCTTTGCCAAGATGATTTAGGGTTGCTTCTGTGATGTGCACACGGCTGCAAAGAGGACGGGGGGGGGAGGGGGGGGGAGAAGGAGAGAGAGAGAGAAGTGTACAAAGGGCTGAAATGTTTGCAGAAACGTCATCGCCAGGAATCGATTACCATTACAATGGCGGCGGCTGCCGAAAGCTCTCTGCTGCTACACATTTGGCAGCCAAAATCAAGATCCCTGGCAGGATTGCTCTTGAACAGCTCAGCTGGATAGAACATCCAGTCGTGCCAATTCTCAGAACTTTGTGCAGTGTTTGCGACTGTTTTTTTGAGGGGGGGGAGAGAGAGATGGAGGGAGGGAGGGAGGGAAAGAGGAATAGAGGGAAGAGAGAAAGACCAAGGGAAGGAGGGAGAGAGAAGGAGGAACAGAGGGAGGAGAGAAAGACCGAGGGAGGGAGGGAGGGAAAGAGAGAAGGACAGATTGAAGAAGGGAGGGAGAGAGAGAGAAGGATAGAGGGAGACAAAGAGAGGGAGGGAGGGAGGGAGGGAAAGACAGAAGGAAGAAGGGAGGGAGAGAAGAATAGAGGGAGGGAGACAGAGAGGGAGGGAGAAGGAGGGAGAGAAGAAGGGAGGGAGAGGGAGGGAGAGAGAGAAGGAGGGATGGAAGAAATGAGAGAGAGGGAGGAAGGGAAGAAGGGAGGAGGGAGGAGGAGGAAAGAGAGAAGGACAGATTGAAGAAGGAGGGAGAGAGAAGGATGGAGGGAGGGAGACAAAGAGAGGGAGGAGGGAGGAGGGAAAGAGAGAAGGACAGATTGAAGAAGGGAGGGAGAGAGAGAAGGATGGAGGGAGACAAAGAGAGGGAGGGAGGGAGGGAGGGAAAGAGAGAAGGAAGAAGGGAGGGAGAGAAGAATAGAGGGAGGGAGACAGAGAGGGAGGGAGAAGGAGGGAGAGAAGAAGGGAGGGAGAGGGAGGGAGAGAGAGAAGGAGGGATGGAAGAAGAGAGAGATAGGGAGGAAGGGAAGAAGGGAGGGAGGGAGAAGGAGACCCCAACAATAATCTTCTTGTAAATTACATTTCAACGTAACTTGATTCAAAGGAGTTCTTGGTGCTCTCTGAGCCTGATTGTTTCCTTGCAGGCATTTCATTACCCAAACTAGGTAACGCCACGAGTCCTCCATTTACCTCTACATATCTTATTTCAACACCATCCCCACCACCCCGAGCTACAAATATGCTACTTTACTGGGAGCTTGGTTTTCACACATCACAAACCGTAACGTGCTTTGTTAATTTGGATCCGCTCTGTTTTCTCTGACCGTGCACAATCCTGGTTTAGTTAACAAGCCATGCTTCAGCATCTCATGCAAACCCAAAAAGAGAGGAGAAGTGAGGTGGAGGTGGGGGGGAGAGCAAAGGAAGGCACTGAATAACAACGGAACAAGGTCTGAGGAGTGTGTCATAATTCTGGCTCACCCTTGTGACACGCCACTCTCTCTTCATGTATTCTTCTTGGGAAAGTGAAATTAGAAAGCAGGGAAGAAAAGACTATATAAACGTTATGAGTTCCCTCCTGGGAGAGGAGAATTACACATAAAAGAAGCCACAATTACCAGTACCAAGGACTGGATAAAATAACAGTCGTTAGAAAGCAGGACACCTAAGTCTTTTGTATGAAGAGTAGAACAGGCCAGTTTGGAAAAAGACTGTATTTCTGAGAAGTTCCTTCAATGTGTTTAATGACTAGACAATTAAACTAAATAAAGTAGCAGTCTCCACGGCTTGACTGACAGATCTAAGGATCTCACAGTAGCTCTGGCAAACAACTGAATTCTTCTTAAATATTGTTGTGGTCCACCAGCAGCCTGCAGAGCTGGCAGCAGAGTCGGACAGTGAGGGGCTGGGAAGGACAATGGGCCAGTCCTGGAGTCAGGGGAAGGCCCGGACGAGGGTTCTGTGTCGGAGGCAGAGATGGGGCCAGGGCCATCTGGGAGTGATGCACGGACTCCGGAGCCTCCAGAGGCAGACAGCAGAGAGGCAGAGGAACAGGAGCAGCTTGTTCCTAGTGTATGCATGCAAAGAACTGCCAGAAGGTAAGAGCAGCTAAAGCAAAAAGGACGGCTCAGGAGTAAGGTCAGGAGATGATTGGCCCCTCCCATAAGGCTTAAAAGAGCAGCAAAGGCTCTTGGGCTTTATGTAGAAAAGCAACGTTGCTACATTTGTTTCTAGCCGTAGTCTCTTGTTTCTGAACTTCGTGGGGCTTTGCCAAGAAAAGCCTTTGGCAAGGTGCTAAAAAAGATAAAAGCTTGTGATAAGGCCGAAGGACTTTTTATGAAGGACTTTGTTTTGGACTTAATTTGGACTAAGCTGAGAATGAAGTAATTCTCAGCTGTTCTAATAAAATATGTTTGTTTAGGACTGATTGTGTCTGGTAATAACTACTTGGTCATAACAAATATCTGGGGTGAAGAGGACATACAAATGAACACATACACACATCCAACATCCTCCAGCATCTCACCGCTGTTCTTTGCCACCCTCAGCATCTACTGCCAAAAGTAACCAACTCACATTGTCTCTAGGCAGAATCAGTGTCAGTTGCAAATAACTAGTAGCATTCACTGGAGTAAAAGTACAGAAGAGTTTACTGTTGCTTACCTAGAATCTAGTCAACTAACACTTGGTGTTAAATTGGTGCTAGATAAAGGTCAATGGAATTCATGGTTGGGCTGGACTTGGGTTCTCTCCCGGCAACGCAATGACTCCAAACTGATGACCTGCTTAACTCCGCCTTTGTTGTGCCTCATCCTCCCTCCTCCCCTCAGCCGGGCCCCTCCCATCCCCTCCCAGGCCTGCTATAAGATTCAGAGTCTGATAATGAAGAGGAACGGCCTGGCATGCCTCCAGCCCCCAGCCTTGGCCCCATGCCCGGACAGAATGTCAGGAATGAACAAACAAACCTCACTCCTACAGCATGTGAGCAGGGAGCCAGCCACGTGCTAGAATTACCGGCAGCAGATCCAGAGGAAGAGAATTCACAGTGGGAGAATCCCCACTTCCGGAGATCTGAGAGGCGATGTCAGCAGAAGGAAGGGAGGGGCAGGCCTGGATAAGTGCTGAGTCATGGAGCCACATCCCACAGCCTATATAAAGGACCAGCTTGAGTCAAGCAACTTTGAATCAAGCAAAGTCTCATTTAGTTTGCTGAAGTCACAACTTGGATTCCTGCCTGCCCTGAGAAATCTGAAAGGAATTTGGCAAAGCTGCAGAGGCTTCGTGGCCACGCTTGATACAGACTTTCTAGACCCGGTCGTCGGAGGGGGAGGGGGACACGACAGCCTTCTATCTTTGCTTGCTCCTCTTGTTTATTTTTGAACATCAGTTTTTGTCTGTTTTTCTACCTCCTTCCCTCGATTCCCCAACACAGTCTGGATTTCAGACCGGTTAAAAGCACCCTTCTGGCTTCTTTCCCCCATTATGTTTGTCTACAAAGCGCTTGGCAATATTACTCTGATGAGTAGTGTCCCTTTCAACAAAGGAGATGAATGTGGTGTCAATCAAAGTGATTATTACTACGTGCTTAGTGCCGAGGTACCCTCAAGACGGGGTAGCAAATGGCCCGTTGTGTTTTCAACTGGAAGAAGGCTTCATTCAATTTTAATTCCATTTTAGACTGAAAGCACTTTTCTCTCGTCTCCTTCCTGCTTCGGTAACGTCTGGGTGTATCATATTCTACTATGCCGTTCTCCAAGAGTTTACTCAGCTGGCTTGCATTGAGGGTTCTCCACAACGTACGACTTACTTAGTAATACGCACGTACGCACTCACACCAAAACACTTTCCAATGTTACAAAAATAAAATAGCATATGCCATTATGGGATTGTTTGTGCTTTTCTATAAAACAAGAACTGCCCAATATATTGTTAACCTGAGAAGAACCAATGAAGACTAACAACAGCTCTCAGCCTCTGTCGAGATAATGGTGGAAACAGAATGCCGATATTTTTTTTATTTTGCTCCAACACCTAACAATGTGGCACACTATCATTTATTTGAGATTTTATCAGCTAACTAGGTGAATCCATAGGTCCTCTGGTCTTCAAAAGCTTTAGTCTAGAACTATATGGAGCCATATTTGTGGGCATGTGAGTGTTGCCCTAGCTCAGCTCCAGCCTACATGCGTGTGCTGGTCAGCTAATTTTCAGGCCTTCCAGACCCACCGGAAGTTGGGAAATGTGCCATTTCCGGCCTCCGGAGGGCCTCCCGGGAGGTGGGGAAGGCCGTTTTCATCCTTCCCAGGCTCCAAGAAAGCTTCTGGAGCCTGGGGAGGGCGAAAAACAGGCCTACCAGGCCCACTGTTCTATCGCGTGCCAAAAGTGGAGGGAGAGCAGAGGGGTCATGCGCGCATGTGCGGAGGGCGGGGCACATTGAGTTATGGGTGTGGGCACATGCATGTGTGAGGCCTCCCCCGCACTCCCCCCGCTTTTGGCACACGACGGTAAAAAGGTTAGCCATCACTGGGCTAGAAGACCTACGAAGTCCCTTCTAACTCTGTTATTTTGTTATTCTGTCATTCCGTCAACTTCACTCATTCACTTCATTCGTTTATTCACTCGTTCGTTTAGTCTCAAGAACAAAACACGGAGTAGCAGGGGAAGCTGTTTAGCGTTCTCTCACTCCCTAAGACCAACCCCGAAATGCAAAAACGGAGGTAGGAGGATGATACAAATAGCTTTGAATCATCCCTCAGTTTACTGTATATATATCAAATCTTAAGAGGCAGAATTTTTGTTTTTTTGTAGGCAAACATTTGTCTTTTCATAATAATTTAAAAACACTTTAAAACAGGGGTCTCCAACCTTGGCAACTTTAAGCCTGGAGGACTTCAACTCCCAGAATTCCCCAGCCAGCAAAGCTTCAAAGTTCTCTAGCTTCATCCTGAACAAGCAAGATGTTGGCAGATATGCAATCATAACTCCAGGAAAAAGACTTGGAGTGAAATACTTTATTCTGCCATTATGTTCTAAAGCTAAAGTGCATTTTTTTCTGATAGCCCACACACTGAGTTACGGCAACTATAAAGCAGGTGTCCAGGTACACAAAGAAGGTGATATTGCACTTCCTGGAGTATCCAGCAAACAGGTAAGCTCATGTACCGGAAAGAATAATCAATCCATCTGGTGCCATAAAAGTGACTAAAAATAAACTCCCTTGTTGCCTCTTCGAGAGGCGAAAATACTGTGAACAAGGCTGGAAATGATTCTGGAGATCCGGGAAAATATTTACAAAGCAGTTTCATCAGTTACAAGATATCTTAGAGTCTCTTTTGCAGCTTTCCATGCCCTTCATAGTAAAGGCGCACGTCTTACTATCCAGAATCTAGTTTAGCAACTCTTGAGTACATTTTGGAGACAATTGTGATTTTTATTAGGTGGTGAATGGCGACCTAAGCTATGAATTTACTAAACAGAAGAGGGAGGGGGGGAGGGAGGGAGGGAGGAAGGAAGAAAGGAAGGAAGGAAGGAAGGAAGGAAGGAAGGAAGGAAGGAAGGAAATTGAATGTAGCTCTTTCTAAATTGTTTACCAAGTTGTGCATCTTCCAACATACATTAAAACAGGGGTGAAATGCTCCCGGTTCTGACCAGATCTTGTGATCCGTTAGCGATCGTGGCCAGTGATTCGGCGATCCGGTAGCGACGGCAGAGCAATGCTCCACCCACCCACCCAGGTGTCATTACTTCCTGGTTTTAACCAGGACGTAATGTGTTTTTTACCTTCTGCATGCACATGTGACGTGCACGCAGGCGGTAAGGAAGGTAAGTAGATTTCACCCCTGCATTAAAATCTGTTTTAGAAATCACATCAAGGAATTGGGATTCACCCAACAGACTCCCCAGAGTGAAGAATAGAGACCCCAACACATCACGACTGTACTGCTCAACTTGGGCAGTATCGCTCTTTCTGCATACTTTTCATACAAAAGAATTCGAATAAAAGCAGCTGACTTCCTAGAAGCCTCCCGATTTCATTCTCACACACAGGAACCGGGAAAATGGGCCGAATGTCCCATTCTCAAATTCAGCACTGAAGACTGATGGCAGAATTCAGGTTATTTTTGGCACTGGGAGAAAAAGTTAGAGTGCTTTGCTTCCCAAATATGACCAAGAACTCAGAATGTGTCATCTTAACACTTGCTCTAATGTCACTGTCAAATCTTCCAGCCAGCTGAAAGATCAGATTATCCCCCAAACATTCTGCATCCTTGGACTAAACCCAACTAAATCAACCTCATCTAGGAAACCGCTCAGCCGCGGGTTTCAAAACCCGTCGCTAGCAGTTCGCTCGTGGGCGCAGTATGCTTCTGCGCATGCTCAGAAGCATACGGGCAGGTGGGCGGTGCCTCTCACTGCCTCCCGCCGCCACTACTGGTTTGCCCGATCCGGGGCAAACTGGTAGCAACCCACCACTGAAACCACTGTACATTTCCACTATCTGCAAATCACGACGACACTCATTGGAATTATTTCTCGTGCTTACCCAGGAATGCCTGCAGATTCCATGCGGTTGGCCAAGGAGACGTCATGGGACCAGACATCATACTGCCATTTCCGAAGTCCGATCACCCCGCAGAGTACGTTTCCGGAATGAATGCCAACTCGCATGTTGATGTCCACCCCTGTGGCTTCCCTAACTTGCCTGCAAAAATAAAATTAAAAAAACCAAAAATTATAAGGACTCCAGTGTGGAAGACGAGATGGGAAGTCATTTGATTGTCCCATCTCTAGAACGTAAGAATCATACTGATTTTTGACTATTTTCTCCTTGTTGTGAAATAACGTTGTGAGGCTGAGGCTGAGGTAAGTTTGGGATTTTATGTATTGGTTTACATCCCACCTCTAGGACTGACTTGTTTTTTCGCCTTACAGTCCATGGGACTCTCTGGAGTCTT
This sequence comes from Ahaetulla prasina, assembly GCF_028640845.1. NCBI lineage: Eukaryota > Metazoa > Chordata > Lepidosauria > Squamata > Colubridae > Ahaetulla > Ahaetulla prasina. The sequence continues at coordinate 7,193,446 of NC_080550.1, forward strand.
CTCCAGCACCATCGTTTAAAGGCCTCAATTCTTTGGCAAATGCGTGAAAGTTTAAACCAGTGTAAACTAACTGCACAACTCTTTGTTTTTACGTGTGAATATTTAACAGAGCAATAAATATAGAAATTGCACTGGTACAATCACAGGAGGAAGAAATTTTCTCCTTTCAGAGGAATACGGGGCCCTATTATTATCTATCACACTGCTAACATTATCTATTCCTGCATTACCACTCCTAACTTACTAACTTTTTTAAAGTACCTACTTTATCGCTTCACACATGTCAAGGCCCATTTTCACACAATTTTTGGCATGTATCGGCAAGGACACAGGTAAGCCCGAGACGCAGTAATAACAGTCTCCCAAAATTTTTATCCTCATGCATTCGTTTTCCTGCAAAAAAGAAAAAAAGAAAATAGCCCGTGAGTCACCAAGCATGGCAAATATGAATTAACCATCGTTTGTCTTAAGCAGTGCAAATTATAGGCTTTCCTGCAGGGAGAAAAGAGATCGGCTGTCATTGCTTCATCTGAAGTAAGACTTTTCTGTATTACAAGAAAATAACGGGGGGAGGGGCAGGGTGGTTCATTTGCAATTTATCTGGGGTTCAAGCCGTGGTGGCTCAGGCTGTAAGAAGCCTGTTATTAAAACACAGCAGCCTGCAATTACTGCAGGTTCAAGCCCCACCAGGCCCAAGGTTGACTCAGCCTTCCATCCTTTATAAGGTAGGTAAAATGAGGACCCAGATTGTTGGGGGGGCAATAAGTTGACTTTGTAAATATACAAATAGAATGAGACTATTGCCTTACACCCTGTAAGCCGCCCTGAGTCTTTGGAGAAGGGCGGGATATAAATGTAAATTAAAAAAAAAAAAGCCAGTGGTGGGATTCAAATAATTTAACAACCAGTTCACCCCGGGGTCAGGTTGACTGTCGTGGGAGGCATGACCCATCCCTGTCCTCCAGCTCCACTGCACATGCGAGACCGATCCTCCCACAATGGGAAAGTGACCCTCGGCAAACCGGTTTTTAAATTCCACCCCCACCCCGCTATCAAAGGGGATCGTGGGCGCTATGCTGCAATGGAGAAACGTGGCCTTCTCCTTCCCTCATGCTGGCTGCTCCATTGCCCGTTTCTCCATTGCAGCGCGGCGCCCAGGATCCGCTTTGATAGCGGGGCAGGGGTAATTTAACAAGCAGTTCGACAGAACCGGTGCGAACCGGCTGAATCCCACCACAGGTTCAAGCACGGCGAATGCAAGAGTGTCTTTCACTTACAGCCATTCGTTGAGAAGTTACAACAGCAGTGGAAAATCTTGCTGGCTGCCTCAGGCAAATTAAAAATTATCCACGTGTAGCCAAAGGCTGTTTTATAGGTAGTCCCCTAGTTAAAACAGTTTGTTTAGTGACTGTTCCAAGTTAAAACGGCATTGAAATAAGTCACCCACGACCGGTTTTCACACTTACAACCGTTGCAGCATTCCTGCGGTCATGTGATCAAAATTTGGGCGCTTGGAACTGATTCACGCTTATGATAGTTGTCTTGTCCGGAGTTGTGTGATCCCCTTTTGCGACCTTCTGACCAGCAAAGTCAATAAGGAAGCCAGATTCGCTTAACAGCCATGTTCCTAACTTAACTGCAGCGATTCCCTTAACAAATGTGGCAAGAAAGGTTGTAAAATGGAGCAAAACTCACTCAACAAATGTCTCGCTTAGCAACCTAAATGTTGGGTTCCTTTGTGGTCATAGGTGGAGGGGCACCTGTACTGCCAAACTATGCGACACCGCGATTTTTAAAAGGATAGCTTATTAAACCAGGGGTCTCCAACCTTGGCAACTTTCAGACTTGTGGACTTCAACTCCCAGAATTCTGGAACTTGAAGTCCACAAGTCTTAAAGTTGCCAAGGTTAGAGACCCCTGTATTAAACCATGCACAAGCTTGTTGTGAGACCGCATAATAAAAAATAAATAATACTTGTGGTTCCTGGTTTACCAAGCAGAATTCACACAACAGGCCAGTTGTTTTCTCAACCTCGACAACTTGAAGATGTGGGGATTTCAATTCCCACAATTGACCCACCTTTGCAATTTGGTCAAATTTTCCAAAGAGTTCATTCAGCATCACCACTAGCTCTTTCGGAGAACAGTCGCTTGCCAAGCGAGTGAATCCTACAATGTCTGCGTACAGGATGCTAAAGAAAGGAGAACAAAAAATATTATGGCCTGGGATTGCTCTATACGCCGAGTCCAACTTGAAGAAGCGGTGACCCCCTCAAGGAAACCTCAAGAACTCGATGGCCTCTTTAAGATACTGACCCCCAGAGAGAAATGCAGGTCTCGGAAATCCCAAAATTTACCTGACGTTCTGGTGCCGTTTCACATACAGGCTGTGGAAATTATTATCATGCTTTTTCATATCGTTGGTTTCTTTTAGACGCTCAATGATGGCAAGTTTCATTCCCATGGATATGTGAGCTGGCAGAATTGAGAGAAGCAAGCTTTCCTTGGAGAAAAGAGGAAGTTTTGAATTGTTCAAAGCAAGAAGGGATCTCACCAAAGGAGGAGGAGGAAAGAAAGACGGTCGGAAGAGCAAACTAAGACATCTAATAAACCTAACCTAACTAATGAGAGCAAAGCCCCCTCGTTCATTAAGCTCATTAATTAGACCATGCAGCGTTCCTTCATTCACTTAGTGCTTCCATCATTGTAGGTTGAAACGCTTGCAAACCTGTGCAAAAACACACATTTGTTTGCTAATGCTCCGCTTCTAATCATGCTTTCCAGAGAGGTTCCTGGGCTATTCAGGAATTATTCTAGAATAATACTGACAAATATTCCTGAATTTTCATTTTAATGGCCACCAAGAAGGCAGCAATACGTCTTGCCGAACCTGGAAGAAAGGAAAATATTTGTAGCTCAGGGTTGAACTGTGGGCTCCTTGGTGCTCCCTGAGCTTGGTTATTTTCTTGTGGATGTTTCCTTACCCAACAAGGTAATATCATCAGTGGTAGAAGGGAGTGGGGTGTGTGGAATGGCGGAGGAAGAGGAGGGGGAGGAGGGGGAGGAAAAGAAGAAGAAGAAGAAGAGGAGGAGGAGGAGGAGGAGGAGGAGGTGGTGGAGGAGGAGGAGGATTGTGTGGTCCTTGGTCCTCTGAGTTTGTTTTCTTCCAGGCATTTCATGACCTAATTAGGTAATATCATCAGTGCTAGAAGAGAGTGGTGTGTGTCAAATGGAGGAGGAGGAAGATGACGATTGTGAGGTCCTTGGGTCTTTCTGAGCTTTTTTGTTTTCTTGCAGATTTTTTATTATCCAACTAGGTAACATCATCAGTGCTAGAGGGGAGTGGCATTCACTACTGATGAAGTTACCTATTTTGGGTCATGAAACACCTGCAAGAAAACAACCAAGCTCAGGGCGCACCGAGCGAACCTGGAACGAGCGATCTGCTGCACTAAATAACTATCTGCACGTTAATCATTGCACCTTAATAATTAACCACGCAGGAAAACATTGTTTTCTTTCACGGTTGGATATCCCACTTACCTGTTGCCTTTTTTCAATTTTCAATTTCATTTGGACTTGGATGCATTTTAAGGTGTAGCGATAGAGGTCCCAGGAGGCGTCTTGCATCTGATGCTTGTGGTACGCCCCCAGCAAATTGCCACAAAGGAAAATGAAGGCGTTCGCCACCAGCTGAGTAAATGAAAAGAGAGCCGTCCAGTTACGATCTGCTCCTTTTGCAGCAGGCGATGCTCACGAGATTCTCCCTAAAGACATCTTGCTGAACAAGCCATCATGGGCCATCTGCATACAATGCTGGTCTAAAAGCAAGCTGCACCATAAATGATAATAACTGAACGCGGCTAAACAAAGAACCCTTTCTTGTTCCAATTTGGCAATAGGAAAGCTTTCACTGATTGGTCCTTCCCCATCAATTCCTCCCAAAGACATTTTTCCGGAGAAAGCCTCCTACCATCTCTTCTTCAATTGCTGTTTTTAACCAATGTTCCACAAAATGCTCCATTCCTTTATTAAACTCATCCCATTCATTTGCTAAACTCATCCCACCCACCACCAAGATCCATCAGTAGCCTACAATTAAAAAAAAAATTCAAACGAAAGTAAAGAATGAAATATTGTAAATAAAGGCAAAAGACAGAGAGAGTGTATGTGTAGACCAGGGGTGTCAAACTCAAGGCCTGCGGGGCCAGTGATGGGTTTCAAATTTTTTTACTACCGGTTCTGTGGACGTGGCTTGGTGGGTGTGGTGTGGCTTGGTGGGCGTGGCAGGAGAAGGATACTGTCAAAATCTCCATTCCCTCTCCAATCCAGGGGAAGGTTACTGCAAAATCCCCATTTCCTCCTGATCAGCTGGGACTTGGGAGGCAGAGAATAGATGGAGGCGGGGCTAGTCACCCCGTTATGCGGCACTAGGGATTCGAACCGCTGAACTGCCGACCTTTCGAACGACAAGCTCAGCATCTTAGCCACTGAGCCACCGCGTCCCTGAAAACTCCTACCAACTAGTTAATTTGCCATGACTTAACTAGCCTATTTTAAATCCAGGAATTCATATATCCCCAGATGAGCTTGCACTTCCAGGAATGGCGTATTTCAGAGTTGTCACTGTTAGGTTTTGTGTCTTTTCTCTCTGACCTAGAGGTTGGTTCATCTTAAAACCGCCTTCAGAAATGTGAAGCTCTCTACTTTGAACCTGCCCTTCCAGATGATCTGGATTTCGTAGGAAGCTTGGAAGAGGCACTAATTTAATTCTTTGCTTTCCTTCTTATTTGACCTCAGCTTTTTTTTTTTTTCCAAATCCCTGAATGATTGTACAGAAGAGGGGAAAAAAGTACAGCTTTTTTTTTTACAAATACTTGTGTGAAACTGGATTTTGTTTTTGGAGAAAAAAGAACCGCCTTCTCCGAATTCTGAAACCTCTCCAAAACTAAATTAACTTCAAGAGGTGTTTGTTGCCAAAGCCATGACTGATACGTTGGCTCATTTGTTAATCCAGGCGATTTCACACCGTGATTAAGTTCGCACATTGTGCTACACTGTTGTGATTTTAGTAAACCAGAAATTGTTGGTTTCTACAACAGGCTACATCATAAATCATAGTCAACAAACTTGGGGGTTGGTTTCCGACACATAATTCCCCATGCAATGGAATACATATGGTACAAATTAACCACACATCCTTCCTACCACTTCTAAAATAGCCAGACACATTCATTAGAGGTGAAAAAAACATAGCAGATTTCAAAGTGAAACCTCAGCTTAACTCAATAATATAAGAATTAGCCTCTTCACTCTTGCATTAAAAGCAAATATGGCTAGTCTAGAGAAAAGAAGGACTAGGGGTAACATGATAGCAGTGTTCTAGTATTTGGGGGGAGGCTGCCACAAAGAAGAGGGGGTCAAATTATTCTCCAAAGCACCTGAAGGCAGAACAAGAAACAATGGATGGAAACTAATCGAGGAGAGAAGCAACCTGGAATTAAGGAGAAACTTCCTAACAATGTGAGTAATTAACCAGTGGAACAGCTTCCCTTCAGAAGTCGTGGATGCTCCATCACTGGATGCTTTTAAGAAGAGATTGTACAGCCACTTGTCTGAAATGGTAAAAGGTCTCATGCTTGAGAAGGGGGTTGGAGTAGAAGACCTCCAAGGTCCCTTCCAGCTGTATTCTGATTAAGCTATTCTCCAAAGCACCTGAAAGCAGGAAAAGAAGCAATAGATGGAAACTAAGAGAAGAGAAGCAACCTAGAACTAAGGAGAAATTTCCTGAAAGTCAGAACAATTAATCAGTGGAACAACTTGCCTCCAGAAGTTGTGAGTGCTCCATCATGGGAAATTTAACAGTGGCATTATGCACAATGTAATAGCTTAATGAAAAGAAGGACATGATAGCAGTCTTCCAATATCTCAGGGGCTGCCCCAAAGAAGAGGGAGTCAAGCTATTCTCCAAAGCACTTGAAGACAGGACAAGAAGCAATGGGTGGAAACTAATCAAGGAAAGGAACAACTTAGAACTAAGGAGAAATTTCCTGAAAGTCAGAACAATTAATCAGTGGAACAACTTGCCTCCAGAAGTTGTGAGTGCTCCATCATGGGAAATTTTTAAGAAGAGACTGGAGAATTATGTCTGAAATCAGTGGTGGGATTCAGCCAGTTCGCACCACTTCGGGAGAACCGGTTGTTAACTTTCTGAGCAATTTGGTGAACTGGTTGTTGGAAGAAATCATTAGGGGAGAGAACCGGTTGTTCAATTATTTGAATCCCACCACTGTCTGAAATGGTATAGGGTCTCCTGTTTGAAGAGGAGGTTGGACTAGAAAATGTGCCAAGGTTCGGTTCGGTTCTATTCTATTCTATTCTATTCTATTCTCTCCACTTTTTGCTTCTAGCACACATATAAGTCATTAAGTCATTGTATTCTCTTCTTTTGCCAAACTAGGAAATTACAGTTATCACATTCAGAGTAAGCCATGATCTTAAAACTCTCACTTTAAATACCTGCCCTGTTTGAGAAACCAAAAGCAAACATACCTAGTTATCACATTTAATTAAAAAAAAAATTTTTTAGGAGAGACAGTCCAAGACCTCCTGTTAGATCTGTTTCCCTGCAGTCCAAATATTCTATTCCTTTCATTTCGTGTCTTTTATCATGCTGGGATTCCATACTGCCTACTCTCTAAATATTTTCATTCATACCGAAATTATTGTTTGATTGACTCAGGAAAGGAAATCAGGTTTTGTTTTGCTTTGCTTTGCTGGCTAGGGATTAAACCAAGCCCATTTTTTTTTACTGAAAGTAAGCGAGTGCTTTAGAAACGAGAAGATGGCGTGAAAATTCACCACTCCTCAAAGCTCAGCACATTTGCCAAAAAAGAAGCAAAGTGTTAACAAAAGAGTTGCTTCAGTCATGTCCAAAGCATTTATCTGGAGGAAGGGAGTACATTACCTCACTCTCCAAGACATGACACACACCTTAGTGGTGTGGATCTTAAATGGTTTTTCTGAGTTGTTTATCGGATTTTTAAAAAGTGGATTGTCTAGACAAGCAGGGGTTGCCAAACGACTGCAGAAATACTTTGGCGGGTCATGGTTTCCACATTTACAACACTGGAGTATTTCCCTTTATCCTTCTTCAAGCGCGTACTTCTTTCCTAATAAAATCAAATATTCTTTCTGGAATTTAGAACCGTGTGGTTCACTCCACAACTCATATATTGTTCTGATGTGAATCAAAGCTCCAGAGGAATTTAAGAGCCGTGTTTCCTCTTAAATTTTAAGATGAAGGCTAGCATAGAGAAGAAGGGGTCAACCAGGGGTGAAATCCAGCAGGTTCTGGAGAACCGGTAGCGGAAATTTTGAGCAGTTTGGAGAACCGGCAAATACCACCTCTGGGTGGCCCCAGAGTGGGGTGGGAATGGGGATTTTGCAATATCCTTCCCCCCCCAGGAGTGGGTAGGGAAGGGGGATTTTGCAGTATCTTTCTCCTGCCATGCCCACCAAGCCACACCACGCCCACCAAGCCACGCCCACAGAACCAATTGTAAAAAAAATTGGATTTCACCCCTGGGGTCAACCTATTCTCCAAAGCATTTGAAAGCAGGACAAGAAGTAATGGATGGATGATCATTAAAGAGAGTTCTTTAATGTGGGGGGGGGTTTGGACTAGATGACCTATAAGGTCCTTTCCAATTCTGTTAATCTTTTAAATCAATTTGGAGTACAACAAAGAAGAAGAAAAATCTATATTTACACAAATACAGAGATTCGTATTATGCAGGCCCACGTATATTAAAACATGTCTGAATATGTAAAGTATTGTCTGAAATTTGAATGGGTAATCAATAGAATGTATGTCAGACCAACAAGCTAGCTAATTTTAAAGAAGAAAATGTTTCGAATAGAATAGAATAGGGAATAGAAAATAGAGAATAGAGAATAGAGAATAGAGAATAGAGAATAGAGTGGAGTGGAGTGGAGTGGATAGAATAGAATAGAATAGAATAGAATAGAATAGAATAGAATAGAATAGAATAGGGAATAGAAAATAGAGAATAGAGAATAGAGAATAGAGAATAGAGAATACAGTGGAGTGGAGAGAATAGAATAGAATAGAATAGAATAGAATAGAATAGAATAGAATAGAATAGAATTTTTTTATTGGCCAAGTGTGATTGGACACACAAAGAATCTGTCTTTGGTGCATATGCTCTCAGTGTACATAAAAAGACAAGATACATTCGTCGAGAATCATTGGAATGGAATGGAATAGAATAGAATGGAATAGAATAGAATAGAATTCAATTCAATTCAATTCAATTCAATTCTTTATTGGCCAAGTGTGATTGGACACACAAAGAATCTGTCTTTGGTGCATATGCTCTCAGTGTACATAAAAGAAAAGATATGCTCATCAAGAATCATAAGGTACAACACTTAATAATAGCCATAGGGTACAAATAAGCAATCGGGAAACAATATCAATATCAATATAAATCATAAGGATACAAGCAACAAAGATGCAGTCATACAGTCATAAGTGAGAGGAGATGGGTGGTGGGAACAATGAGAAGCTTAATAGTAGTGCAGATTTCAGTAAATAGTTTGAGAGTGTTGAGGGAATTATTTGTTTAGCAGAGTGATATCAATGCTTATAATACCATTTTTAACAGAAGAATTGTTCCATTGTCTTTCCTCTCCCCCAGAAAGGAACATTGCTTGAGAAATGATATGGGGGGGGCGGGTGGAGAAGGTAACCAACTTTTTTCTTGGTTTGCTTCTTAAACTTTTCCAAAACCTCTTCAAGGATTTACACTTTTACTTTCATTGCGGCCACCAGCAGGCAGGAAATCATGCCTGGGTTTTGGTAATGGTGATCAAGTGGGAATCCTCCCACAAATGTTCCAGGAGACAACGTGGTTGTGGTCCAGAGCAGGGGTCTCCAACCTTAGTAACTTTAAGGTTTGTGGACTTCAACTCCCAGAGCTGGCTGAGGAACTCTGGGAGTTGAAGTCCACAAACCTTAAAGTTACTAAGTTAATGTCAGGCTGCCTCTGATTATATCTAGGAAAGAATACACCTTGACTTCATTTGCAGATAAAGAAAAGTACTTTTACTAGATACATCTTGACTGCAGCAGTATAAAGTTGAATCTCAGACAAAATATGGCTAACAATCTATATCCCCCCTGTTACTCCCTCCTCTTCCCCAAGAGGTCATCAGGTCTGGTCCAATGCCAGCTCCTTCTCGGGGCCCCGTGGTAATCTTCTTCCGCAGGTCTCTGGCTGTCAATCATATCAGGAATGCAATGTCCGTTAGAGTTCGCGCTCAAACATTCCTGTTGAATTCAAAACATTAATCTCGCCTCCTACCTTAATTATGTCATACCGACACTCTTAAAGGGCCCTCTCTACTTAACTTGAATCCAAGAGCTATTTACATTAGAAATTAAACCCCATGCTATCTAACAACTGAATATAAGGAGTACAAAAAGATGTGAAGATTGAAGTGGAGGCTGACAGTTACTAAGATTGGAGACCCCTGGTCCAGAGCCTCGATTTCCCCAAGGTTCCTTACCTGAAGGAGCAAGGTGTGTTGATTCTGTGTGTCTCCGGCTGCTGTAATGCTGAGGACAATAATATGAGAGAGAGCAGAAAGGGAGCTGACTATGACAGCATCTCTCATAGCCAAGGGCAACATGGTATATGTCGTGAAGATGATGAACAGAAAAAATGGCACCTGGAAAAAAACAGAAGGTGTCATCAGTGATGGGTTTCAATTTTTTCTGTACGTGTGGCTTGGTGGACATGGCATGGCATGGCTTGGTGGGCGTGGCAGGGGAAGGATACTGTAAAATCTCCATTCCCTCCCCAATCCAGGGGAAGGATACTGTAAAATCTCCATTCCTTCCCCAATCCAGGGGAAGGATACTGTAAAATCTCCATTCCCACCCCACTGTCGTGTCCCACTCCTCCGCTGACGGCCGGGTCAGGGAAATCCGAATCAGGCTTGCCTCTGCAGCTCTGCCCAAAGTCCTAGCAAAGTCCTCAGAGCAGGCAGGAGACCAGTAAGTGACTTCAGCAAGATAAGTTCGACTTTTGCCTGACTCAGAGACTGCCAGAAAGCAGATCCTTTATATAGGCCATGGGGTGTGGCTCCATGACTCAGCACTCATTAAGGCCTGCCCCTCCCTTCCTTCTGTTGCCTCCGCCTATCCAATCTTCTGATGCGAGGGTCACACCAATCAGCAGCTGTTGGGAATAAACCCTCCTCAGGCTCACATGCTGTGGAGGAGGGGGAGGGGTCTAGCTGCTCCGTTTGCCTGGGCATGGAGTCAGGGCTGGGGCCGGGAGATGCTCCTTCTTCTGCAGTTTGTGTGGGCATGGAGCCAGGACTTGGGCCGGGAGGCATACATTCCTCAGTGTTCGGGAGCAGGTAAGAAGGCCCCAGCTGCTCTGAGGGCGGGCAAGACACAACACCCACTCCAGGGGAAGGTTACTGCAAAATCCCCATTTCCTCCCGATCAGCTGGGACTCAGGAGGCAGAGAATAGATGGGGGCGGGGCCAGTCAGAGGTGGTATTTACCGGTTCTCTGAACTACTCAAAATTTCCGCTACCAGTTCTCCACAACTGGTCAGAACCTGCTGAAACGTACCTCTGGGTGTCATCCTTCCGATTAATGAACTCAGGGAAGTCAGGACTCTTGATGCTTGACCCTATGGTGGGGGGAGGGGCAGGGATTTTTCCTACCGGGTCTCCGAACTACCCGTCGCAATCACTACCAGATCATCCGATCCGGTCTGAACCAGGAGCATTTCACCCCTCGCCTATACCCACATATGACACAGAGAAACAACACAGTCTAGTTCAGATGTGTCCTGGTACAATGCTATCTGGATGTACTGAATAAGGGTCACGAAAGGGGTGTTCGGGGAGAAGGGGACGTGCACAGGCAGTCTCTTTCTGGAGCAAGGATGACATCATAATTAGGGGACAGAAATACCTGTTCCCATCCAGCAGGTGTACGATCGTCGAAAATGGACACGTATCCGATGGCCAGCAGGCTGATCCAGATGACGACCGCAAAGAGCTTCAGCTGGCACCAAAAGTAATATTCGACGTAAACTAAAACATACATGATGATGAAGATGATGAGAGCAATGCTCACAGTGACAATGAAGGCCAGATGTTGGCCGGTGTTTTTCTGTAAGCAAAACAAAATTAGTTTTGAGTTGGGTTTTGTGTTAAGTGAGCGCCTATCCCACACCTTCCTTGTTTTCATTCCACGACGCAATTTCGCTGCTGCCTGTACATTTTAAAATAATTTTAAATTACTAATTCAGCTTAATTAATTAATTCACCAACTCAGAAGCCAGTTCCTAATGGCAGGTAAGAAACTTAGCTTAGACCAGACAGATTTAGGGGACCATTGAGACCAGCAATTGCTCTTTAAATCCCTAAGGGAAGTCTTTCCCACCTTAGCTCTTAGATCCTTTCAGTTGGAGTTACGGAAAAGATATTTTGCTTTTCGGAATTCTGGGAATAGCCATTCTCACAGGGGGATTTGGTGAATATCTAGAAAAAATATTCTGGAAAAAGAAATAGTTTGTAGTCTCTCATCTCCAGGATTGCAAATCAGGCACATCCCTTATCTATGGTCCTTGACTTTTAGAGACAAGAGTAGAGAAATACAAGTAAACAGAATGACAGAGATAGAAGGAAACCTGAAGGTCTTCTGATCCAACCCCTTACTCAAGTATGAAACCCTACTCCATTTCAGACAGATGGCTGTTATCACAGAAAGTGTTAAATCAGAAGGTCTTCTCACATTTAGTTCTTCCTTCTGATATCTGGCTTAGCTAGAAACTTTTAATAGTTTGTTCTTATAAGTCTAGATCTTTAGGCAGGAAAACAACTGAATCCAACCTCAACAATAAGGTCAATGTAACTGTAGAATTTCAGAAACGTTAGATTACATGCTTGCTGGAAGCAATCCTAATCTGACATTCCTATTACATTTAAAATTAAAGTTCTAGGATTCCTTTACGTTACAGAGCACCTGGAAAAGCATTTAACAGATTCATTTTGATTTCTCTAGAAATACAAGCTGCTGTGAATATGCACAGGTCGGAACTGTAGGCGAAAGCTTCCAAAACATTCTTTGAACTTGAGGGGGAGGTTCTTTAAAGCTCGGGTTAAAATGTGTTTACATTTCTCTAAACGCAATAACCGCATTTGCAGTTTTCCCCAATAATATTACGCATTTCTTCAAATTCTCTCCATCGGATTTTGTATCTTTTAAAATCAACTTTTCCCTAACTTTGCTGGTGAGGACCCCATTTGGAAAAAATGCAAAGCACTGTGCATTTAAAAAACGATGGGTGCATTTGCAATAATACACGGGTTCATTTTGCATTGGCATCCTTCAGTCTCAAAAGACGATGGTATCGTGCTCTTGAAAGAGATCCTAAAACAGCATCTAGTGTGGATAAAAAGGCCAATTTGAGAGTGGCAATCCCTTCCACACTGAGGGCAGATACATTCTGTCCCCTGCCCAGCCCCCAGATTTCGCTGGTTCCAGGACTGCCTCTTTGCCTCAGCCGTTCATATACATCTGAAATTAAGAGCATCCGGTCTTATTCAGAATAGCAAAACTAAGTCACAGCCGCACACATACTCACCTCGTAAGAGACGAGCACTACGATAAGTGTTGAGCAATAGGCAACCACAATGAAAAGCAGGAAGAAGAGCAGCGGGTGTTGTTGACTCGCATAAAGGTACTTCTCGTATAAGGGATCCGTCAACTTGCAACCTTCGCTTTCGTTAAAGAAGTATTTGCCTTTAGCTGGCATTTTAATTCCAGGCAGTCTCTAACGTCTTTCTTCACAGCGAAAAGCAAAAAGAGTGGAACAGTGGTTTTGGTGTGTGTGTTTTTTCTTCCCCAAGGAGCAAGGATGGGATTCCTCACAATCAAATCGCTATCGTCAGATCACTCTCCGTTCGCCACAGTCGTGAAGGGAGGGGGGAAAAAAAACCATTGGAGTTCTGAATTAGCATCTCTTCTTATAAGGATGAAGCCCTTCGGATCGCAGCATCAGTCGGAAAAGATGGCCCCACCTCCTCCTTCGCCTTCTCGGCTTCTCGCTCCAAAGCCATGTGCTACCCACCGAGAGGTCTCCGCATGGGGTTTTTTTAGACGCGGCTCTCATTGGTGCCACTGAAAAGCAAGCTCTGGCGATTTTGCCATCTTTCTTTCAAGCCTCTTTCACGAGCCTGTCGGCAATTCGACCGGGATGAGTCTGGGATGGAAGCTGCAAACGGGGGGGAAAAAAAGATAAAGAGAGCTTTTAAATCAATCAATAAAATAAATAAATAAATAAATAAGCCAGTCCGGCTTTGCTTAAAAGAGACGCATGTGTTCTTTGGCGGAAGGGTAATTGTTCAATACGACCAGAAACCGCCCCCTCAAAAAAAAAAAAAGAACAATCCAGTTTTTCCCAAGATTTTATTCGTTTGAGTGATTTCTATCCCAAGTTTATTTATAAATAACTTAAGGCAGAAAACATACCTAAGACTTCTTCCTCTTCCCGCACAACAACAACCTTGGGAGGTGGGTTGGGGCTGAGAGAGTGATCGGAGTGATTGGAAAGTCACCCAGCTGACTTTCATGGTTAAGGCAGAACTAGAACTCCCCGTCTCCTGGTGATTGGCCCGAAGTCACCCAGCTGACTTTCATGGTTAAGGCAGAACTAGAACTCCCCGTCTCCTGGCGATTGGCCCAAAGTCACCCAGCTGACTTTCAGGGCTAAGGCAGAACTAGAACTCCCCGTCTCCTGGTGATTGGCCCGAAGTCACCCAGCTGACTTTCAGGGTTAAGGCAGAACTAGAACTCCCCGTCTCCTGGTGATTGGCCCGAAGTCACCCAGCTGACTTTCAGGGCTAAGGCAGAACTAGAACTCCCCGTCTCCTGGTGATTGGCCCGAAGTCACCCAGCTGACTTTCAGGGCTAAGGCAGAACTAGAATTCCCCGTCTCCTGGTAATTGGCCCAAAGTCACCCAGCTGTTTTTCATGCCTAAGGCGGGGTAGAACTCACACAAACTCCTAGCTTCTCGATGACATTTATTATTTAAATTTATAAACCTCCCAACTCAAAACTGATGTTAAATAAATCGTAAGAATGTATAGCATTCATTTCATTTATTTGGTATTTTCATTAAAAATATAAAAGAATAACCCATTTTTAATAATACAGCATCCCATACAGGGAGTAACCTAAGTTAGTGAAACCTGACATTTGATTAAAAGCAAAATCTTTCCAACCTTCAGCATGAAAAGCCTTGATCGTCATACAATATCTCATTGTAGTTATGAACAGCTCACCCGTCAGCGACAAATTGAAGATATGAAAGGCAAAAGCCTTCTTCAATTTCTCCCTGGGGGCTCCAACATATTAGCATAGGGATAACGAATAGCATAGGGAAAAAGGGACGCAGTGGCTCAGTGGCTAAGATGCTGAGCTTATCGATCGAAAGGTCAGCAGTTCAGCGGTTCGAATCCCTAGTGCTGCCGTGTAACGGGGTGAGCTCCCGTTCCTTGTCCCAGCTTCTGCCAACCTAGCAGTTCGAAAGCACGTAAAAAAGGCAAGTAGAAAAAGAGGGACCACCTTTGGTGGGAAGGTAACAGTGTTCCTTCCGTGCGCCTTTGGCCTTTAGTTATGCCGGCCACATGACCACGGAGACGTCTTCGGACAGCGCTGGCTCTTCGGCTTTGAAACAGAGATGAGCACCGCCCCCTAGAGTCGGGAACGACTAGCACATATGTGTGAGGGGAACCTTTACCTTTACCTATTTCTGTACTGCTGTCAAAAGAACACCGCAACGTATCAATCTAGTCATCAGAAGTTGAGCTTAGTTGAAGCAAAGTTTTACGTCATCTTCAAAATATTATCTCCCTGCATTTTCAGGAGCATTATTTGGTGTTGGAGCCTCTGATTAATCATCCCTGCATTAGCCCACGTTTAGCGTTTACTTTTTAACCATTATCGGTGAAACAATCCATAATGGTGTAGGTGGGTTCACATGTTGCATCAAACCAACTATGGCTTCCCAACCAACCTGCCAAAAATCAAACAAACAAACCACAGTGCTCGAATTCTGCCTTCCTGTCCAATCCAAGATTTATGCAGACAGATTTTTTTTTCAATCTTCTTTTATAAATGTACTTCTCACTTTCATAATTTATGTGGAAGTGTTTTCAAAAGTATTTTTAACCAAGGCAAGCTCTGTTGTATTTTAAATGCAAAAAAAGAAAGAAAGAAAAAAAGACCTGTTTTTCAACCCCAAAACAGTGGGGAAATATGTACAAAGCTTGTTTGCGATTATTTTTAACTTTTCTAAAACAGAAAGCAAATACAGTTCCTGATACTTATTGTTCTAACCGAGTTATGTTTGTATGAGAGACAAAAATATACTTTTCTTTCCTTGCAATACTCAATGCGAGTTCACACAATGCAGTAGCCTCAATCTTGGCTTGACGGGATGTGATTATAATGTTCACATAACACGGTATGTTATAGCAAGTACATAATATGGAGGCTTCAAACTGTGCCTTAGCATATTTGGGCACGCTGAATCACCAAACTACCCAACTCCAATTTATCATATGGTGTGAGCCAGTCAATAACTGCGATCTATAATTTTCTTGGAATTAATTGTTCAAAAATCATGAAGTTATAGGAAATAATCACCTTTCTCTCTGCTTCTGCTGAGACTGGGAATGTCCAGCTTTGTAGGGATCAAACAGAATAAAGTTCTCGACAGGCGTTGAGTTTCATCTCCACGCATCACGCCATTTTTCACACCAAATATTTCCTTTCTCCCAGCATAAGTGGAGAGCTTTGCCATGATTAATGCTGACTTTGACCCGCGGTGATCTCTTTACATAAGGCTCCCAATCTATTTGTTTATTTTATTTTATTTATTTATTTTGTCAAATATATATTTATTTATATAAGATAACAGGTAAAAGTATAAACATAATTTGGATACATGAAAAGAGTAAGTAAAAAGGAATATTAGGACAGGGACGGTAGGCACACTGGTGCGCTTATGCACACCCCTTACAGACCTCTTAGGAATGGGGTGAGGTCAACAGTAGACAGTTGAAGCTTAAAGTTTTGGGGGTTTGGGGAAGAAACTACAGTCAGGTAGTGCATTCCAGGCATTGACCACTTTGTTACTGAAGTCCTATTTTCTGCAGTCGAGTTTGGAGAGGGTTTACCTTGAGTTTGTATCTATTATTTGCTCGTGTATTGTTGTGGTTGAAGCTGAAATAGTCGTTGACAGGTAGGACATTGTGGCAGATAATTTTATGTACTATGCTTAGGTCAGACTGAAGTCGGCGTAGTTCTAAGTTGTCTAAGCCCAAAATTTGGAGTCTGGTGGCATAAGGTATTTTATTGGGGGTAGAGGAGTGGAGGACTCTTCTCGTAAAATATCTCTGGACTCTCTAGATTGTATTTATGTCTGATATGCAATGCAGGTTCCAGAATGAGTCGCATTCAAGAATTGGTCTAGCAAATGTTTTGTACGCTCTAGTTAGTAGTACAATATTATTATTATTATTAATCTTTATTCATTAAACATGAAACTCAGTCAACTGAACATTTAAAAAGGCATCATAAATACCATTGACTGGTACTGATGGTTGATACGGGTTGCTGCTAGCGTCCTAGGTATCAACCAAGTACCTTCTTAAGATATATGATGTTCTAAGTAGTGCAGTTTGATTAGTGTATGATTTGTTGGTGTTGTGAATACACAAACAACGGTTTCATTTAATGACCATTGTGTTATGCGAACACGGCCATATTTTCCAGTCGCCACGCAAGATGAGAGAAAGGAACGGACATCAAAGAATTTAACATTCCATGTAGGGAAGTAATGTGATGCTTATATGTGCAGAGTGCAGAGAAGAGCAACAAAGATGATTAGGGGACTGGAGGCTAAAACATATGAAGAACGGTTGCAGGAACTGGGTATGTCTAGTTTAATAAAAAGAAGGACTAGGGGAGGCATGATAGCAGTGTTCCAATATCTCAGGGGTTGCCACAAAGAAGAGGGAGTCGGGCTGTTCTCCAAAGCACCTGAGGGTAGAACAAGAAGCAATGGGTGGAAACTGATCAAAGAAAGAAGCAACTTAGAACTAAGGAGAAATTTCCTGACAGTTAGAACAATTAATAAGTGGAATGACTTGCCTGCAGAAGTTGTGAATGCTCCAACACTGGAAATTTTTAAGAAAATGTTGGATAACCATCTGACTGAGACGGTGTAGGGTTTCCTGCCTGGGCTGGGGGTTGGACTAGAAGGCCTCCAAGGTCCCTTCCAACTCTGTTGTTATGTTATGTTATATAATATATAATATATAATATAATATGTAGGTCTTTGGTTATTCGAGTTTTCTCCCGTGTAATATTGGAAGTGTCTTGGCGACGTTTCGACGAAGTCTCATTCGTCATCTTCAGGCTGGTGTTTACTGCTTCGTGCTTCTAGGAGCACGAACTATATATACATTGTTGTGACAAAATAAATAAATAAATAAATAAATAAATAAATAAATAAAGTAAAAGGCGAAAGATGAGTAGGAGAAATCAAACAGAGTGAAGCAGGACCCATCTGCGCAGGAACCATCTGGAATGACCTAGAAAGTTCTCCCTCAAAGCCCAGCCCTTAAGATGGCAACCTTCATTGAGACATTTTCACACTTCAAAGGCCGGAGTGTCCAGCCTGTTAACTTCACAATTTGTTCCAGACAAGAACAAATTTCATAACACTGATTTTCATAAGGAGGTAGCTCCAGGGTGCAACAGAGGCTCTTACCACCGCGTGGGTGTTGGCTGGGATTGTGCTCCAACGGTATAATTAGTTCACAATAACCAGGTTCCTCATTATAGCTCATGGATAGATATATATTTTTTTTGCCTCCCGCTTTCAACTCACAGCTACCCTTCAACTGATGGCAACCACTGTACAAATCAATATCCCAATTATTCTTTTTCAAGTTCCCCGTGACCTTTTTAAAACAGCCCCTCCTTCCGGTGTCCTTAAGGCTAAGGTAGCTTTTCATTACCGCAGTGATCTGCCAACCTCATTCGGGTAACCTTATGGGACTACATTTCCCATCTTCGCCAGGTAGAGATGGTCATGCTGGCCGGGAAGGATAGAGGCTAGAAGACTATAAGTGAAGAAGAGTTTGTTGACACAATCAGATCTTCCCAATCTGGGTGCTTCAGATGAGGAATGCTAGTCATCTTGCTGCATCTTGAAGAAATGAGATTAATCTGGTGCCCTTGATTTGTGCTGGCTGGGAGTTGTAGTCCATCCTCTAAAGCTGGATGACTCCAGGCTAAGAAAACCAGAAATGACAGTTCCTGATTCCCCCTCTCCCCAGAGACCTCCTGAAAATAGCCGGTTGCCTAAGATATTTTAGATGTTCTTCTATTGCTATTCTACATTCAGGTCAGTAATGCACAGCCTGCACATACACAGACTCAGAACACCCCAAGATCAGCCTCAAAATTACTTTTTCAGTAGTTTTTTGTTTGTTTGTTTTTGAGATAAGGTTTGGAATGGAAACTGCCTCTTTCCCCAAAATTCATCACTCAAATGTGGCAGCCTAGTGAAACTCAAAGAGACTTGGGAAGGGATAGACATGGGAGAAGAACCCACCCGCACTGCTTGCAATTATTCTCCTTGGTCCATCACAAAACACTAAAAAGCAGAACTAACAGGTGTCTGCCTCGGTGGCGCAGTGGTTAGAGTGCAGTACTGCAGGCTACAATATTCTGCCGACTGCCGGCTACCTGCAATTTTGGCAGTTCGAATCTCACCAGGCTCAAGTTGGACTCAGCCTTCCATCCTTCCGAGGTGGGTAAAATGAAGACCTAGACTGTTGGGGGCAAGAGGATGACTCTGTAAACCGCTTAGAAAGGGCAGTAAAGCACTATACAGGGGTATATAAGTCTAAGGGCTATTTTTTTCCCCTTCCTTCCTTCCTTCCTTCCTTCCTTCCTTCCTTCCTTCCTTCCTTCCTTCCATGGTGG
The DNA here is from genome assembly GCF_028640845.1 of Ahaetulla prasina. Classification (NCBI taxonomy): domain Eukaryota; kingdom Metazoa; phylum Chordata; class Lepidosauria; order Squamata; family Colubridae; genus Ahaetulla; species Ahaetulla prasina. Next base: position 7,212,564 of record NC_080550.1, read on the forward strand.
CGCAGTGGTTAGAATGCCATATTGTAGGCTAGCTCTGCGCACAGCCAGTTCGATCCTGACCACCTCAAGGTCGACTCAGCCTTCCATCCTTCCAAGGTGGGTAAAATGAGGACCCGGATTGTTGGGGGCAAGAGGCTGACTCTGTAAACTGCTAAAAGCATTTTTTAAAAGAAGCAGCAAACGGGCAAGCGGGCGACCAAGCAGTTGGGTGGGCATGGGTGGGGGGGGCCAGGGATTTTGGCTACCGGTTCTCTGAACCACCCGCCGTCATCGCTACCGGATCGGTCGATCCGGTCCGAACCGGGAGCATTTCACCCGTTTTCCCCTTTTCCCTACACTTTTCCCTTCCCTTTTCCCTCCCCTATCTTTCCTATCATTTTCTTTTGCGTGTTTGTATCTTATATTATTATTATTATTTAAAAAAAAGAAAAACGGCCCAAGCAAAGTAACTGCCACTAAACAACGGCAGAATACCTACGAAAGTAGAAATCTGCACACCGAGACCACCTTTTCTTTGTGGGTTTTTTTTGGTGTGTTTTTTTTTTTTTTCCCAAATAACTAATTTGTCGCTGTTCTTTTGCGGAAGAGTCTGAGGGGAAAAAAAAAATAACAATAAATCTCACAACAGCCCCGCTATTTGAGCAGCTTTCCAGCTCGCAAAGCACACAAACTCTTCCCTCGCACAGCAATAACCGCAGGCACCAGTTCCGTAGCAACAGTTTGCAGAACCAATTTCATTCTGCCTCAAGTACATTTAATGGTTACCTAACAAAGACGGCACTGTAACTGGAGAGGCTTTTCATGTGCACTGCAATCATTTAGACAGAGCTGGGAAGGGGGGGGGGGACATGCTTCTGAGCTCAATAAGGGCAACAACAGGATGTCTATGTGTATATTACCAGCTGTGGTGCACCCTGTCCCTTCTGGATGCGTCAACACAGAAATCTTGCACAGGTGTGCTTGAGAAGAAATGATGCTAAACCTAACAGAAAAAGACCCATTTCTAGTAAAAATCGCCTGTCCGGAATCTGAATTCTGTCAATAACCAGGCAAGTCATTCAACAATCGCTCTAAAAATTGTGATAAATCAGATCCAACTTGACTTACGACTCTTAAGTCAAGGATTATTACCTGTAGTGCAACAGAATGGATTGCAGAACAGCCTGGAGACAAGATTAAATGGAGCCCGTGGGGCCTTGAACAGATGCCAACAGCTCTTATGTACAGTTTTTGCCCTTGAAAAGCAACACATTGAACAATAATTTGAACACACGGAACTGCAGCTCGTGAGAAAGGTCGAACTTTGGCAGATACAGCCTCATTATTTGAACAGCATCATAACCTGCCTAGTAACTTATTTTCCTGGGTTTGCCTTTGGCACATTATGCTAATTAATCCACAGACCCCCCCAAAAAAAGTGGACTTAAGTGGGAAGAAAAGACAAAAAAAAAATTCTGAATGGAAATGACTTTAGACTAGAGGAAGGATTGGCTGAAATGCTGTTTTAAATTGTCTATTTTCAAAAAAAAAATGGCACAAATTTAAATTCTATTCTATTCTATTCTATTCTATTCTATTCTATTCTACCAGTGGTGAAATTCAATTTTTTTTTTAATACCAGTTCTGTGGGCATGGCTTGGTGGGTCTGGTGTGGCTTGGTGGGTGTGGCTTGGTGGGCATGGCAGGGAAAGGATACTGCAAAATCCCCATTCCCACCCCACTCCTGGGGGAAGGATATTGCAAAATCTCCATTCCCACCCCATTCCAGGGGAAGAATACTGCAAAATCTCCATTCCCATCCAACTCCTGAGGGAAGGATACTGCAAAATCTCCATTCCCACCCCACTCTGGGGCCAGCCAGAGGTGGTATTTGCTGGTTCTCCGAACTACTCAAAATTTCCGCTACCGGTTCTCCAGAACCTGTCAGAACCTGCTGGATTTCACCCTTGTACCCTACCCTACGTAAACTATCCCTCCTATCATGGTTTCCATTCCATTCCATTCCATTCCTAGTAAACCTCCATAGCTGAGTCTGAACCAGTGGTGGGATTCAGCCAGTTCGCACCACTTCGGGAGAACCGGTTGTTAACTTTCTGAGCAGTTTGGCAACCTGGTTGTTGGAAGAAATCATTAGGACAGAGAACCAGTTGTTAAATTATTTGAATCCTACCACTGGTCTGGATTATATTGCTCTGGCTCACGATCCAAATTTACCTAAGTTTGTATTCTCCAGGTGTGTTGGACCTCCAAGCCCCAAAACTCTTAACCATCATTCCTGTTGCCCGTCAACTACCGTAGGATTCTTGAAACAGTAGTCCAAATTCATCAAGACGGCATCAGAGCGGATTTTCGTATACTTCCAGCTCATGTCACTCCATCTCTGTAAGAGAGCTCCTTTGAACTGAATTCTATTCTTGGTGATTTGGCCCTAACGTTTTGTTGGCAACACTTTAAGACTTGGTTTCCCACTTCCTTCTTTCTGTAGTTTCTAAGTCTAAACTAGTTTGGAGATTTTTTGAGCCCTGCATAGCTTCCTAGGTCAGTTAAGGCGACTTAGGTAAAGGTAAATTTTCCCCTTGCACATATGTGCTAGTCGTTCCTGACTCTAGGGGGCAGTACTCATCTGTGTTTCAAAGCCAAAGAGCCAGCACTATCCAAAGACGTCTCCGTGGTCATGTGGCCGGCATGACTCAATGCCAAAGGCACACGGAATGCTGTTACCTTCCCACCAAAGGAGGTCCCTATTTTTCTACTTGCCTTTTTTACGTGCTTTCAAACTGCTAGGTTGGCAGAAGCTGGGACAAGGAACAGGAGCTCACCCTGTTACGCAGCGCTAGGGACTCGAACCGCTGAACTCCCGACCTTTTGATCGACAAGCTCAACGTCTTAAGTCACTGAGCCACCGCGTTCCTATTAAGGCAACTTAGGTGCCACCAGTAAAACCGGCCGTACTGCTGAAAAGTTTTGAAAAGGCGGAAGAACTCCCTTGTTGTACTTTCTGTATTTCGCAAAGATCTTTCGCAAAATAAGCTGGACCAGTAAGATTATAAAGTTACAAGTTATGAAGGAGCAGGTGGAGGTAGAAAAAAAAACAAAAACATCAAGCATAGTTTAGCCTCTGCTAATCAAACAAAGCATCAAATAAACAATTAGGAGCCACCTGTATTTTCTCGAGGTTTTTTGGGGGGGATAGTAGAAAAACATGTTTTTCAACAGAAAGTTTCGGTTCTGCTATCTTGGCCTCCACCCAAGGACTTGTGGCTCTGAAAAGAACAATTCTGTCCCAGAATTAGGTTCTCCCTTGCTGTTAATAATGCCAGTATCCACAATAGCAATGCCAGATACTGAAAAATGGATGTTGATTTTGTGATATGGTAGGAAATTAAGAATCGGCTCGCCACTGAAAAGCCCCACCAAGCAAGGAAACTCCCAGGCCCCGATATAACACCCAAGGCACGGTTTCCTCTGATTTAAGAGACCTCTGCAATAAATACATCAAATCAAACTGGTACAGAAGCTTCCTAGAACACCTTCCTGCCTTGCTAAAAATTACTTTTGCAGAAAACTAGGACTGTTTGCATTGTAAAGAACCCCTGGCCATAGGGTGTACTAAACGCAACATATGGGACCTGTAGCAAGAAACCCAACACCAACAACAAGAGCTGTGAGGTCCTTGGTGCTCTGTCGTGTCCCACTCCTCCGCTGACGGCCGGGTCAGGGAAATCCGAATCAGGTGTGCCTCTGCAGCTCTGCCAAAGTCCTAGCAAAGTCCTCAGGGCAGGCAGGAGACCAGAAAGTGACTTCAGCAAGATATGTTTAGACTTTGCCTGACTCAGAGAATGCCAGAAAGCAGATCCTTTATATAGGCCATGGGGTGTGGCTCCATGACTCAGCACTTATCCAGGCCTGCCCCTCCCTTCCTTCTGTTGCCTCCGCCTATCAAGTCTTCTGACGCGAGGGTCACTCCAATCGGCAGCTGTTGGTAATTGACCTTCCTCAGGAGGGGGAGGGGTCTAGTTGCTCCGTTTGCCTGGGCATGGAGCCAGAGCTGGGGGCTGGAGATACTTGCTCTTCTTCAGCCTGTCTGGGCATGGAGCCAGGGCTGGGGCCGGGAGGCATGCTAGGACATTCTTCAGCGTTCAGAAGCAGATAAGCAGACCCCGGCTGTGGTGGTGGTATCGGACGAGACACAACATGCTCTCTGAGCTTGGTGGTTTTCTTGCAGACGTTTCATGACCCAACTAGGCGACATCATCAGTGCTAGAAGGGAGTAGGATTCTGGCGCTGATGATGTCACCAATTTGGGTCATGAAACGTCTGCAAGAAAACTACCAAGCTCAGAGAGTAGCAAGGACACTACAGTTCAACCTTGAACTACAGATATTCTCCTCTATCAGTAACTAGAGCTACGCAAATCATCAAACGTACACTTTGCTTTGATGGAAGCTTGGGGGAAGCATGCAAGGGTAACTTTGAAGATCTGTGCAGCTCTAGCTACCAATAGAAGAGAATATTTGTAGTTCAAATATAGGGCGCTTGGTGCTGGCTGAGCTTGCTGGTTTTCTCGCAGACGTTTCATGACCCAACTAGGTGACATCATCAGTGCTAGAAAACCAGCAAGCTCAAAGAGCTGCAAAGCAAGGAAGTCCCTTTGCTTCTCTTGCTCCTAAAAGCACCCACAACAGAAAAGAAGGAAGCCAGCCATTAAGGATTTTTCTTTTTGTTTTTGGTGTTTTTTTTGCAAACCTGGCTCTAACACAATATTATCCAACAACACCCGATCAAGCCAAGACAAATCTCCATTCCAGTAATTTTTGAAACGATTCACGTTGCCATTGGATCCACGCCTAGCTTCGATATAGCCAACACATCTGCCTTACAGCTGGAAAGAGCTGTTACCTTAAATCGGTTGATCTTTTCTTTTTTTCCCACTTGACCTCAAACATATATACTTTCAACCACAACGGATCCCCAAATGTATGTTGCTAAGCGAGAAATAAGTGAGTTTTGCCCCATTCTACGACTTCCCTTGCCACAGTTGTTAAGTGAATCACTGCCAGTTGTTAAATGAGTGAGACGGTTGTTGAGTGAAACTGGCTTCCCCGTTAACTCTGTTTGTCAGAAGGTTATCTGACAAGGGGATCACGTGACACACACACACCCCAGGACATTGCAACCATCATAAATGTGAGTCAGTAGCCAAGCATCTGAATTTTGATCAACGTGGCCACGTTGATGCTGCAATTTATTTATTTTATTTATTTTATTTACATTTATATCCCGCCCTTCTCCGAAGACTCAGGACGGCTTACAGTGTGTAAGGCAATAGTCTCATTCTATTTGTATATTTACAAAGTCAATTTATTGCCCCCCCAACAATCTGGGTCCGCATTTTACCTACCTTATAAAGGATGGAAGGCTGAGTCAACCTTGGACCTGGTGGGACTAGAACCTGCAGTAATTGCAGGCAGCTGTGTTTTAATAACAGGCTTCTTACAGCCTGAGCCACACTGCGGCAATGGTCCTAAATGTGAAAAACAGTCATAAGTCGCATTTCTCAAGTGCTGTTGTAACTTTGAACGGTCACTAAATGAACTGTTGTACATCAGGGACAACCTGTACATGTATAAAGGGTTTTTTTCCCCATTCATCATACAAATCTAACTGTCCAAATGATTTGCACATTTTTTCCCCAGATTCCTTGGTTACCAACCACATCCAGGGGTGGGCTTCAAAAATTTTAGCAAGAGGTTCTCTGCCCGGTTGCTGGGTAGGTGTGGCCATGGTGGGCATGGCCTAATCGGCCTTCTACACAATGGCGGGGGGGGGGGGCATTTTTGCCCTCCCTGGGCTCCGGAGGCTTTCCTCAAGCCTCCGGGAGTGCAAAAACGGCCTCCCCAGGCTCCAGAGGCCCTCTAGAGGCCTTTTCAAACTTACAGTAGGCCTATTTTTTGGCCTCCCCGAGCCTCCGTGCGCACCCTGCACTTGCCTGCATCCAAAACAGGCCGCATGGGGACTCCTGGGAGAGGAGAGGAGGGGAGGGGTGGGCGGGGCCAGCCAGGAGTGGGATTCAGGGGTTCTCTGAACTGCACAGAATCTTAGCTAGAGGTTCTCCCGAACCCTCAGCAGCCCACCCACAGCAGCCCACATCCAAAGCCTTTTACAGATCTGGGAAGAACAAGCATTAGCCATCATGCTCTCTTGCAGGAAAACATGGCTTGGAAATATTCGTGCTTTATTTATTTATTTATTTTGTTTCTCCCAAATACTGTTTCCACCCATGAAACTGGGTCTTTAATTCCTGTGAATATACTTCTGAGTTAAGTCCCATTGAATTCCAAAGGAGTTACTAGTATTTCAGTGCCAGCCTGAAAGGAAAGATAAAAACAGAAGCAGCTGGAATCATTTATTCCGTCTTTCAATGGGCTTTTGAGAGATTCTGCATAATTAGCTGCTAAAGAAAGCCAGGAATCGGCGAATGAGGTAAAAGCATTATGAAAAAAAAGCTACAGAAGAAGCAGATTAAGCTGGGGACTGAGAAACAACAGGGGAACGTCACCGGTTTAACGTTTCAAGATTTCCTATCAGAACCAAAGCCAATTAAAAATGTCTTGCCAGAGAAAGTAAAACAAAACAAAAAAATTGCAATAGTGGAGAATATCTGAATATTTCTGCAATAAAATTTCAAGATTGTGATCCTGGATGGAAAACAAGCATATGATCCTAAGCATAGATTATTGCAGACATTGCAGAGAGTGCATCATACATACATACATACATACATACATACATACATACATACATATATATATATATATATATATATATATATATATATGTAGGTCTTTGGTTATTCGGGTTTTCTCCCGCGTAAAATTGGAAGTGTCTTGGCAACGTTTCGATGAAGTTTCATTCGTCATCTTCAGGCTTCAGCTTCATGCTTCTGGGAGCAAGAAGCACGAAGCTGAAGCCTGAAGATGACGAACGAGACTTCGTCGAAACGTCACCAAGACACTTCCAATTTTACACAGGAGAAAACCCGAATAACCAAAGACCTACATACAAACACCCACGAAAACCTCAGAAAATATATATATATGTGTATATATACACATATGTCACCACCGCACATCCACCCAGAAAGCAGACCCAAACCCACACTGATCATGAAGCACGACCAAGGACCAGAAGCCAGACTGCAGCTGCGACATTAGCCATTTCAAACCCCTCCAATCCATACATGCAGCAGACTGACACCCACTATGAAGATGTAGCACGACCACAAAGCCAAACAACAGCTATGCAGCTCACCAGCTCAAATTCCCCTGCAACACAGACTAAATTGAGCACAACCAAGCCCCCACCCAAACAGGACACACCCCCAGCCAATCAGAGCACAAAAAACCCCCCAGCCAATCAGAGCACAGCCAAGCTCCCACCCAATCAGTTCAAACCCCCACTAGCAGTTAAAAGGAAGAAACAGCTGCGATCACACATTGCTCCCAGAAGCACGAAGCTGAAGCCTGAAGATGACGAATGAGACTTTGTCGAAACGTCGCCAAGACATTTCCAATTTTACACGGGAGAAAACCCGAACAACCAAAGACCTACATATATATATATGTATATATATATATGTATATGTGTGTGTGTGTGTGTGTGTGTGTGTGTGTGTATACCTGCCCTTGGTTCAAATAACCATGATTTAGTTAGCAATCCCAGTTTATTTGGTTCAACTAATTTGATCATCCCTAGGAAAAGAGATGAAGTTAGGAAACTAGGAAATGACAACAAGGTACTAATTCAGAAGCGAGAGTTTATCCCAGATTAAAGACTTCATAAATTCTCTGTTTGTTGAATCCTTGCTTTCTTTCCTGACCTGGTTCACTGTACCACGTGTTCGATTTGGAAACAACGCAGATGTGTCCTTCACCACGATGTTTCATCCACAGCTTGTAGTACAGCCTGCTTAATCACCGCCGAACGTCCTCTCTGCATTCATCAGAACATCTGGAGATGTTTCACAAATGGGGTGACACCATCAAAAAGGATCCCCCTGCTCCCCCTCCCTTAATCGAAGGGAGTATGGAAGATGGACGTTGGATTGAAAAGGGTACAGTCATACCGTATGCAACATCTGAATGGGTTTGTAGTTTATACAAAAAAACCCGTAGTGGGTTTTTTTGCTTATGCAATGAATCAGCAGTGTGGTTTCTGAATCACGATTTAGCATCTGCAGTGATGGGAAGCTGTGCACTGCATATGTCCACTCATCACACCATGCCATGGTTTGTCTAACCATGATTGTTGTTGAAACACCGTTAGCTGGATTTTTATAACATGCTGTTGTTAGTTGCGAAGTCGTGTCCGACCCATCGCGACCCCATGGACAACCTTCCTCCAGGCCTTCCTGTCCTCTACCATCCTCTGGAGTCCATTTAAACTCATGCCTACTGCTTCAGTGACTCCATCCAGCCACCTCGTTCTCTGCCATCCCCTTCTTCTTTTGCCCTCAATCGTTCCCAGCATTCGGCTCTTCTGCAGTGAGTCCTTCCTTCTCATTAGGTGGCCAAAGGATTTGAGTTTTTTATAACGTGGTAAACTGTAAACCATGATTTAAAAGCAACAAGGGCCCTAACAAAGCTTCAGGAAGACTCAAGCAAAGTTTTGGTTTAATATCCTGTACACATCAGGCCTCAGTAGCCAATTTAATGCTATATTTAGTTGCTCGTTTGACTCAGACTAAAAGCTATCTTCTCAGAACAGAAATAGCTGTAAAGTGGAGGAAAATAAGTTTCATATTTTCAGAGCTGATTGATAACCTACTGCTGGTGTTTTTTTTAAAAAAAGCAACTCTTGAATTTATCCCACAAATATGTAGTTCACCATTTAAGATCTTTTTTATTTTTCATCCTACGCTGATTAGACTCCTGTCTTCACAAGCCCAACCCCTTAGACATCAAAACCTTTTCAGAATTGCCGTCTTTATGACAAATCTTGCTGTGGTTTTCATTTTCTGTTCTTTTTGCAGAGTTCACAGGGAAACTTATAAATTAAACACGTTGAAAAGCCTAAAAAGAGATCTGTCTAGTTACCAAAAAGTGCTAAATTCTGATAGAAAAGGTTAGGATGTAACTCCCTGATGGAATTATGAAGCTGCTGGTGTCCAATCAGCTGAAGAAGGTACTTAGGTGAGAAGCGTAACGTTTTCAAAGAAAAACCAGAAAATCCAGTTGCCTCTTGAAAAAAAGGATCTTTGGGACAATCAGAAAGAAGAACGTTCCTCAAATTTGGGATCTTTAAGACAAGTGGACTATTAACATTGTCAAGGCTGAGAATGGTTGAGTCAGAGTTTTTATAATTTTTATCTTCCAGTTATCAGTGAACCTCAGATCTGAGCATATTGGTACAACTAATTCCTAAATATTCACTCTTATAATATATTCACATGCCAACGTAAGGAAGGAAACTGAGTAGGACAATGGATTGATAAGATGCAAAGCACAACAAAAGTCTTGCGTTCCCACACACCAAAACAACATATTTGTTGAATAAACCACAACCAGGTGGACTTGCACAACAACATATGTTTTGTCTAGCTTTGGCTTAGCATGATTAGTGGCATCTATCAACAAATGAACTGTCCCGTAACTACCCCAAAGGTGCTTTTTCAAAAGGCAACTGGACTTTCTGGTTTTTCTTTGAAGATGTTTTGCTTCTCATCCAAGAAGCTTCTTCAAAGCTGAAGAAGCTTCTTGGATGAGAAGTGAAACTCCTTCAATGAAAACCAGAAACTCCAATTGCCTCTTGAAAAAGCACCTTTGGGACAACCATGACCTGGATGACTGAGAATCTCCATAGAGATGTCCCATAACTAGCTTGCCATTTAACTCAGATATAAAGAGATGACATGACAGAGAGTAGGAGGAGAATATTGTGGCCTGCTAGACTCAGATGATGAGGAGGTTGGGGAGGAATTTGGGCCAGTTCTAGAGTCTGGGGAAGACTCTGATGGATGCTCTGCATCAGAAGCAGAGATACAGCCAGGACCGTCTGACATTTCCCAGCCACTGGAGAGGCAGCTGTCTTTGGAGGCTGAGATAAGCGAGGAGGAAGAACAGCTGGGGCCTGTTCCAGATGCGCACGTATGCGCAGAGCAGTTAGGAGAGGAGAACAACGGAGGACAAAGAGTCGACTCGGGAAGCAAAGCACAGGTGGACGCTGAGTGGCCCCTTCCTGGCTGGGGAATAAATAGAAGGAAAGGGGAGTGGTTTTCATAGGAGACAACAGTTCGTATTTCTTAAGATTTTGCTCATTGTGTTTCATGACACAAAGACTGCCTGCCAGATTTAATTTGCAGCCTTTCAGCTGGGGGCTCATGGCCTTGCAATTATCACAAGGAACTGGTAAGGTCTGTTACTGCATTTAACTCCTTGCAGGACTCTTGTTTGGACTTTTCGGTGGGTGAATACCATTAATTCACAAGAGGTAAATAAAGAGGGGTTTTTCGTGACCAGGACTCTGTTTCTTGCTTCTGCTAAGGCTGGGTAAGAACGGAGAAATGTGGAGGGGGTTTTTTTGTTTTCTTTTTACAGAAGAGAAAACATTTTGGATCAGGATCCATCCGGGCTCCCCAACCAAGTTCTAAATTAGTTCGGGAAAGTACCTTGGTCATTTCGACACAATTGTACATGCTCTTCAGAGCTCTACCAACCTTGTAAACTCACACTGTTTGCACCACATTTCATTTTTCGTCAGAAACAAGATTTGCTAAGCTGAGGTCAAGTCTTGCATTTGGAAACAGGTCCTGGCAAGTAGGATGTTCTCTCCACACGGTTTGTGTGCTCTGTTGTTTGTCATTCCTCATACCGAGTGGGGATAATTCACCATTTGTTCGGCGTGAAAAGGCAGCATTGCACACACCCTAAGAGCTCTTACAGAACTATAGCAAATCTTTTAAGGAAATCCTTCGTTTTCTTACAAGCCACACAGATCCTGGAGAGAAGAAGAGACCCAAAAACCACATGAAAACTATCTCAGGCACACACAGGCAGGAAACTGAGCCTGCCATGTCCGAGAGAGACCGTATCCCATTATGGATCTACGGACAAAGCTCTACGGTTGCAACCTTTCTTGCAGGGGTGAAATCCAGCCGGTTCTGACAGGTTCTGGAGAACCGGCAGCGGAAATTTTGAGTAGTTCGGAGAACTGGCAAATACCTCCTTTGGCTGGCCCCAGAATGGGGTGGGAATGGAGATTTTGCAGTATCCTTCCCCCAGGAGAGGGGATGGAGATTTTGCAGTATCCTTCCCCCAGGAGAGGGGATGGAGATTTTGCAGTATCATTCCCCTGCCACACCCACCAAGCCACACGCCCCCAGAACCGGTAGTAAAAAAATGTGAATTTCACCACTGCTTTCCTGTGTGATTTTTGATTGACACTCGGCATTTAGATGGTCAGGACAGGGAAGCGGCTATGCAGAAAGATGGCTACGTTGTGACATGGCAATAAGGAAGAGAAGCGCAAGGTGTTTTTGTCCAAAATCGCACTGAAAAGCATACAGTAGTCCTCAATTTACGACCGTAATGTAGTTCATCCTTTACCGGTTGTAAAACAGGCCATCCATGTGACCGACTCGATTTTAACAACAGAAGTAAGGAAGGATAAGAAAAATAAAACATTTTTTGCAGTTGTTGTTAAGCGAATACTGCAGTCACTAAGCAAACACTGCGGTCATTAAGTGAACCAATTATTCACCGTGGACCCATTTCCTTCAAACTGGAGGTTTTGGGCCAAAACATTTTAAAACGTGATGATGTGACCACAGGAGATTCTGCAAATGGGTCAGCTGACCCTCAGCTGAAATGAAATCATGTGATTAGGAGGAAAAACAGCCATCAGAACTTCTCAACCTGGTCGTAAATACCCCTAGAGAAGTCCGTCACAATTTCAAACAGTTGGTAAGCAACCAGTCATACATCCAGGACCCTCTGTACATATCCACATCGCCCAAAACAAAGCACACGCTTTTCTTTAGATGCGTTTTTTCAAATTACACACCTATTCAAATCTGTTAATGGGGTCATCAACTCAAACTTATGTTAAAAAGGTAAAGGTTCCCTTCTCACATACGTGCTAGTCGTTCCCGACTCTAGGGGGCGGTGCTTATTTCAAAGCCGAAGAGCCAGCGCTGTCCAAAGATGTCTTCGTGGTCATGTGGCCGGCATGACTCAACGCCAAAGGCGCACGGAACACTGTTACCTTCCCACCAAAGGTGGTCCCTATTTTTCTACTCGCATTTTTGACGTGCTTTCGAACTGCTAGGTTGGCAGAAGCTGGGACAAGTAACGGGAACTCACCCCGTTACGCGGCACTAGGGATTCGAACCGCTGAACTGCCGACTTTTTGATCAACAAGCTCAGCATCTTAGCCACTGAGCCATCGCGTTCCTTAAACTTATGTTACCGGGAAGCAATTTTGATGAGACTCTACTTCTTTTTCCAACAATAAATGCCTCCCTCCAAAACGAAATGCTGGAAATTTATGTCCCCATCCGCAGCACTTCCACAAAGTGCATTGCTTGCCTGCCCAGAACAAAAATTTGCAATGTTTCCACTTGCCAACTCCCCCCCAACTCCCCACCCCTCCCACCCCCAACTTCTTCAGCCACGAAAACATTTCAGAGAACTACGATTTCCCTGCAGTTTGTTTTGCGACGTCTTACGTCTGTGTAGAGAGGCTTACAAAAAGGCAGAAGCGGCCTTACCGAACGGAAATTGTCTTTAAAAAAGGGAAACGAACCAGAGTGATTTAAGGAGCAGATTAGACTACAGATTGGTTAACAGATGTCACTTGGTAAAATATTTGCTCGCTTGCCCTCCGCAAGAAAATTGTGTCAACAGCGGGCAAGAAGATGCCCGAATTCGGCACAATGTAAGATGGTTTTCAATGGCTAATTGAGGGACCCCTTTTACAAAACACACAATGCCCCTGCGGTACAGAGCAGAGGTGGGTTTCAGCAGGTTCTGACCAGTTCTGGAGAACCGGTAGCAGAAATTTTGAGTAGTTCGGAGTACCGGTAAATACCACCTCTGACAGGCCCCACCCCCATCTATTCTCTGCCTCCCGAGTCCCAGTTGATCGGGAGGAAATGGGGATTTTGCAGTAATGTTCCACTGGAGTGGGGTGGAAATGGGGATTTTACAGTATCCTTCCCCTGGAGTGGGGTGGGAATGGAGATTTTACAGTATCCTTTCCCTGCCACACCCACCAAGTCACACCCACAGAACCGGTAGTAAAAAAATTTGAAACCCACCACAGGTGCAGAGAGCTGAGTCCCGAGCTCACGTTGGAAATAGTAAGACCGGGTTGCTTTTCTGTTGACACGTGTCACACTCTTGAAGCCTTGCTGCACACAATATTGGCAAGAACTTGGGGCATTAGAAACAGGAGAACGAAAGAGGCTGTGTCCATGCAAGGACTACTTCAGGGTAAACTCAACCATGGCTGTCTGAATTAACACCAATGTCAAGTTTATACTGTACTATGAATCCAGGGGTGAAATTCAGCCGGTTCCTACTGGTTCAGGCGATACGGTAGGGCCGACTGCACGAAGCCTGGGCCACCCGCACAGACGTTGTGACGTCCTTTTTTTTTTTGCAACGATTCTCAGCCTTTGCGCATGTGCAGAAGGTGCGCACATTTGTGAACCGGTAGGGAAGGTAAGCAGTGGTAAAATCCAATTTTTTTTACTACTGGTTCTGTGGGCGTGGCTTGGTGGGTGTGGCAGGGTAAGGATACTGCAAAATCCCCATTCCCTCCCCACTCCAGGGGATGGATATTGCAAAATCTCCATTCCCACCCCACTCTGGGGCCAGCCAAAGGTGGTATTTGCTAAGTCTCCAAACTACTCAAAATTTCTGCTACCGGTTCTCTGGAATGCTCAAAATTTCTGCTACCGGTTCTCCAGAACCTGTCAAGACCTGCTGGATTTCACCCCTGAAGGTAAGTGAATTTCACCTCTGTATGAATCAGAAATGAACCGCAGTCTAGAGCATACTAGATTTCATTGAGGGCCACATCAGGGTTGTTTTTGACCTGGGGGGGGGGCAGGGACGTGGCATGGCCAGGGTGTGTGTGGCTAGCTCGACATCAGTCAGGGAGGCTTCACCTGGCTCTCTTTTGACTGGCAAAGGGCTGTAGGAGGTCATCACGGCCAAAAAACGAGCCTGGACAGGCCCCGTGCAGCCATCCTGAGCTTCATTTTTGCTGGCAGAGGCACCATGGGCCAGTCCTTCACTGTTTCAACAGCGGCCCTGCGGGTCAGGTCTAAGCACCCCACGGGTCGGATCCAGCCCACAGGCCTTGAGTTTGATACCCCTGGTCTAAAGGAACGTGACACACCAAGCCATAAGTGTGCTAATCGCGTTTTAGTTTGTATACAGTAAAATAAAACTGAACCGCCTTTGTCCTCATGGCATTTTCTGAGATGGCTGAGCCAAGACAGATTAAGACTCAGACATGACCTGTGTTTAACACACAGAATCATCTATTGCAATAGCCTTTCTGTTAAAGACTACTTCAGCTTCAATCGCAATAATACAAGAGCAAACAATAGATTTAAACTTAATGTTAACCGCTTCAATCTTGACTGCAGAAAATATGACTTTTGTAACAGAGTTGTTAACGCTTGGAACACACTACCTGACTCTGTGGTCTCTTCTCAAACTCCCAAAAGCTTTAACCAAAAATTGTTTACCATTGACCTCACCCCATTCCTAAGAGGACTATAAGGGGCGTGCATAAGTGCACAAAAGTGCCTACCGTTCCTGTCCTATTGTTTTCATTATATGTGTTTATATATAATGTTGTGACTAAATAAATAAATAAATAAAAATAAATAAATAAAGGCAGAATTCGGTTTAATTGGGGTTTAGCATACTGTGTGAAGAAGCCAACCATCATGGCTTGCAAGATTTTCGTATCAAGGGAGGACCCTCCCTGAATACAACAAATATTCCACATGAAGGTTGTGGAACATGCGTTAACCCAAACGAACCGCTACTCATCAAACTGCTAAAACAGTTGCATCTTATGCAAGGCTGATGGTTCTGCCTTGGAAGCTGTCCCCAGACAAATACACACACACACACACGCACAATGATGACAGTTCCTCTTGGAGTGAAGAGAAGTGTCTGTGCACGAATATGTGGGCAGAGAAAACCAGGAAGAACTTTGGAATCAGATGCAAAACTTGCAAAAGAGACATCTGCCTTAACCACCACCACCCTAAACAATATTGCTATGTTCATGCCAACTTGTTTTGCCAAGGATCTCGGCTGGATGTTTTGTATAACCAGACCCTGTATTAATTTGGTAAATCAGCAATATACAAAGAGAACCAGTATAAAATGTTTTATTGCTGGCATTTGGCACCCTCTAGATTAGCTAAAATATACTCAGATTTAAGCCCGAACTGTTGGAAATGTGGTCAAAAGCAAGGTACCTTCTACCATACATGGTGGTAATGCCCCAAAACGAGAAAATACTGGAAGAAAATACACAGGTGGTTACAGGAATTAACAGGACTCCAGATAGAATTCACTCCAGAACTATTTCTTTTAGGGATAAACAAACGAAAATATGAAAAAAAAAAAGAATAATGTATATTATCTTACATATAATAACCGCGGCAAGATTAGCTTTCGGACAATGCTGGAGAAATACAAACATACCTTCCGAAGGTTTAATAATTAAAAAAAAAATATTCGACTGCGCAGAAATGGATAAACTGACAATTGATTTAAAAGGACAAATAAATTCGGAATATTATGCAATATGGGAGAAGTGGTACGATTGGATTGAGAACAGAAAAATGAAAAAGAAACGGACAAAAAAGATAAGAGGATCAAAATGTCTAGTAAAAACGTATAGGATGTATTCGAATTGGAATGTTGTGGTATGTATATGGTCGCAGGTATGCTTAAGATGTAAATAAGATTTGCACATTTGTATAAAAATATTGTAAAAAAAATTTGAATAAAAATAAAAAAATAAAAATAAAAAAATAATTTGGGGAAGCTTCAGTTGGCTGGTTTGTATTTTGCAGCTTGCACTGGTCTAGAGTTGCACACCGGAAAGCTTATTTGATTTAGGGCGGTACGCGACCTTATCAACTACAATGAATTCATCAAATTCTGGTTAAATAAACGATGGTTTAGCACAATGTGCGATTCCCACCCTTGCAATGTAATGCCAGGATTCACCCAGATATGGTAGAGGCGGCTTCCTTATTTTGCAGCAGGCTTTTCACCCATTCAAACCAAGATTATCTATGATCAACTTTCCAAGGTGACTTAAAACGGAGCCTAGAATACTTTGGTGCACCATCACTCCACCAACCTTCGGTCTTCCACCTCCATAAACTTTCAGAAGATCTGAAATTAGCTCGTTTCTGGAAAAAAACACCAATTTAGGAACGGCCCTTCTTAAGCTATGATTGCTGGCTTATTCAAGGAACTGAACGGGAAGATGGTAGCCGTTCTTTTAACGGAAAGCCCATCCTAACATCATCGACGGCTCCAGAACGCAAGACCTTTTCCCCCAGATTCAGTACAGTCTGGGTTGCGATAACAACACTTTTGTCTACTTTTAAGTCATCCGCAAGAACAGCTTTGTTTGGGCAGGTACCCAAGTTGTGTATACATACACAACATCTCCAGGAAGGTGAAAGTGTTCCAAGAAGCCACAACTTTGCCCTTCACCTGTTAACCCTCTTACCCTAACCCTAACCCTAACCCTCTTACCTTCAGCAAGGGCATCGTCATAGGTCAATGCCCGCCCTTGACCCTTTCATCAACCCCTGCCCCATTACCCCCCCCCCAATTACCCAGCTAGGCAAGGACCAGGGCAGAGGCAGGTCCCCCCCCTCTCTCTCCAGGACCCTTCCCCAAAGGGACTAGCGCTCTTGCCCTTTGGCAACCAACAAGGCCACATCTGGAAAGCATGGGGGAAGGAGGAGATGGGCGACCTTGGGACCCTGTTCTTTTTCCTTGTTTTACAGCCCAGGAAGTGAAACCCCCTCCCCAAAATTGCACCACCACCACCACCATCACCACCACCCCCGTGCCAAGAAGACCCTCCCCACCAGAGGAGGGGACGACAAAGCGGGCTGGGGTCGTTCAAAGAAGGAAGGAGGTAGAGGCCAGGATGCCCACACTCCTCTCTCACTGGGCCCCAGCGGACAGGCTGCCAGGCTGCCCAGCCCCACATCTACGATGCCCGGCTATCCGTCCTGGAGCCTCACCTTGGCCGATGCTGGTCCGGGCAAGGGCTGCTGCTGGAGCTGTTCCTTCTCCTTCCTCCTCCTTTTTCCCCTTTTTCTCTTTCTCTTTCTCCTTCTTCTCTTTTCCTTCTCCTTCCTCCTCCTTTTTCCCCTTCTTCTCTTTCTCTTTCTCCTTCTTCTCTTTTCCTTCTCCTTCCTCCTCCTTTTTCCCCTTCTTTTCTTTTTTCTTCTCCTTCTCCTTCTTCTCTTTCCCCTCCTTTTTCCCCTTCTTCTTTTTTCTTCCTCTTCGCCTTCCTCCTCTTTTCCTCCTTCTCTGTCTAGTCCTCCTTTTCCTCCTCCTGCTTCTTTATCACTCCTTCTCTCTTTCTTCTTTTTCTTCTCCTTCTAGCTCTGCGCCTCCTTCTTTTCTTCTTTCTTTTTCTAGTCCTTCTTCTCCTTCTTTATCACTCCTTTCTCTTTCTCCTTCTAGTCCTCCTTCTTTATCACTCCTTCTCTTTCTCTTTCTCCTTCCCCTTCTTCGGCTCGAGAGGAAAAAGAAGCCCCGCCGAAAGAGTGACTCAAAAGCGGAAAGGCGCTGCCACCAGCCTCCGTCACCCCCACCCCCGGCCCGGCCCGGGCTCGCCGGCCCTGCCCTCTAGCGGCGCTGCCTCCGCCAGGGGAGCGCTCCGCTTTGCGCGGATCCTAAGCGGGCGCAGCCGCCGGCCGGGAGAGCTGCCCGCAGAACAGGTGCGCCCGGGGGCGGGGCCTCGGGGAAGCCCCGCCTCTAGCCGCCCCCACCTCTCTTCCTCCCTTGCCCCCCCCCCGCCCTCCACTCCGCGGGGAAAGGTAGCTTCGGGGGCCCTCGCTCGCCCGGGGTTGTGCTTTTGGTGGTTGTTCAAGTTGTACAAAACAGATGAAAATTAACATCAACTAGTGTAAAGAGCAGGAGAAAGAGGGAGGGAGGGAGGGAGGAAGGAAGGAAGGAAGGAAGGAAGGAGGGTGGATGGGTGGATGGATGGATGGACAGACATTGGAGAGTGATGGATGGAAGGGAGGGAGGGAGGGAGATGGATGGATGGATGGATGGATGGATGGATGGATGGACAGACATTGGAGAGTGATGGATGGAAGGAGGAGGAGGAGGAGGAGATGGATGGATGGATGGATGGACGGACATTGAAGATGGATGGATGGGAGGAAGGAAGGAAGGAAGGAAGGAAGGAAGGAAGGAAGGAAGGAAGGAAGGACATTGAAGATGGATGGATGGATGGGAGGGAGGGAGGAGGATAGGAAGGAAGGAAGGAACGAAGGAAGGAAGGTAGATGGATGGATGGATGGACATTGAAGATGGATGGATGGATGGGAGGGAGGGAGGGAGGAGGATAGGAAGGAAGGAAAGAACGAAGGAAGGAAGGTAGATGGATGGATGGACGGACATTGAAGATGGATGGATGGATGGGAGGGAGGGAGGGAGGAAGGAAGGAAGGAAGGACATTGAAGATGGATGGATAGATGGGAGGGAGGAGGATAGGAAGGAAGGAAGGAACGAAGGAAGGAAGGTAGATGGATGGATGGACGGACATTGAAGATGGATGGATGGATGGGAGGAGGAGGAGGAAGGAAGGAAGGAAGGACATTGAAGATGGATGGATGGATGGGAGGGAGGAAGGGAGGAGGATAGGAAGGAACGAAGGAACGAAGGAAGGAAGGTAGATGGATGGATGGATGGACAGACATTGGAGAGGGATGGATGGATGGAAGGAAGGAAGGAAGGAAGGAAGGAAGGAAGGAAGGCAAAAATGTAAAAAGAAACAGAAAGAAAAAAATAGAAAAAGAAGCTTCCGATTTCCAAATATTAGACACACACACACACACACACACACTCCCACACACATGATATAAAACTATAATTAAAGAGTTATGTATGGTGAAGATGTCACTTTCTTGAAAACGCATCCTCTTGTCTTATTTTCCTTTCCCTCCTCTTTGAAGAGCTAACATTTTCCCATCTTATCCCTATTAATTTTGCTAATTTTATTAGACTTCTAATTAATGGTCACCTCCTTGTTGAACTTCTCCGATTCTCGCTGATCTGGCCCTATAGAAATCATTTATTAAATGATTTAAAAAAAATAAATCGGACTTCCAACGCCACTGGATCGGACTGTAAGGTACAACGAAGGGTCCTCTTGGCAGCTAATGGGGAGCCGTTTAAATAAAAAAATTAGGATTATGCTGCTATCTTAGTGGGTGAAAAGCATATTTTAAAAGCCCTTTAAAGGATTCATTCAATGCCGGATGAAGGCAGATATTCTTCTCGCCGACATTGCTCTGCTGCTCAACTACCGAGAGAAAAAAAAATTGGTTTTTTTAAAAGAGGATCTTTATTTATTTATTTATTTTGTCACACAGTATATATAAGCATAAGCATGAAATAACTATACAATATATAAGCATATATATAAGCATAAGTATGTAATAACTGTATTAATTGGATATAACGAAAGGAAACAATAGGACAGGAACGGTAGGCATGCTGGTGCTCTTATGCATGCCTCTTACAGACCTCTTAGGAATGGGGTGAGCTCAATAGTAGACAGTTTTTGGTTGAAGCTTTGGGGATTTTGGGAAGAGACCACAGAGTCAGGTAGTTTATTCCAAGCATTAACAACTCTGTTACTGAAGTCATATTTTCTGCAATCGAGATTGGAGCGGTTCACATTAAGCTTAAATCTATTTTGTGCTCGTGTATTGTTGCAATTGAAGCTGAAGTAGTCTTCAACAGGAAGGACATTGTAACAGATGATTCTATGAGTTAAACTCAGGTCATGTCGAAGGCGGCGGAGTTCTAAGTTTTCTAGACCCAGGATTTCAAGTCTGGTAGCATAAGGTATTTTGTTGTATTCAGAGGAGCGGAGAACTCTTCTTGTAAAATATTTCTGGACATTTCATCCCTCTTCAGAGCTGACTATGTTGCGTGTTGTCTACAAACATCCGACTGGGGTGAAGGAAGAATCGCATCAGCTGATCAAGCCAACCCTGCAATCTCCATATCTATCTGCTTTTCTTTAAAGTAGAGAGGAAGCAGCTTTATCAGGCCTGCTAACTGCATCAGCACCTTCTATTCTTGGCGATATCCTTTCATTTCCTGTGCATATGCATCAAATTAGAAATGTCTGGCTACTGTCTCTGGCTGACTCTTCAACCAGCCAGGTTCCCTCCCTTGTTTATATATTACAAAGACGCCTTTATTTGCTCGACCACCTGTTTCAACCCACCTGACAGGGGCTTCTTTTATTGAAGGCTGGCCGTTTTTCTGGAGAGACGACAACGGTCAGGGAGGTGCGCGCTGATTTTATTTTTTCATATTTTTTGGGCCATAAGACGCACCTAAATTTTAGAAGAGGAAAACAACAACAAAAAAGGTTTTGGCCTCCCTTTTTTGAGGCCTTTTTTTTTTTTTTTTTGGCCTGTTTTCAGCGCTTTTTACGCCCATTTGGGGGGCTTTTTTGGCCTGTTTTTGAGGCTTTTCCCCGCCCATTTTCAAGGCTTTTTTCAACCCGTTTTGGGGGGCTTTTTTCAGCCCGTTTTGGAGGCTTTTTTCAGCCCATTTTCCAGGCTTTTTTCAGCTCATTTTTGAGGCTTTTTTGAGCCATTTTCAGGGCTTTCTTTGGCCTGTGTTTGAGGCTTTTTTTGGCCTGTTTTTGAGGCTTTTTTCCGCCCATTTTCAAGGCTTTTTTCAACCCATTTGGGGGGCTTTTTTCAGCCCGTTTTGGAGGCTTTTTTCAGCCCATTTTCCAGGCTTTTTTCAGTCCATTTTTGGGGCTTTTTTGGTCCATTTTTGAGGCTTTTTTCAGCTCCTTTTTGAGGCTTTTTTGGGCCATTTTCAGGGCTTTCTTTGGCCTGTGTTTGAGGCTTTTTTTGGCCTGTTTTTGAGGCTTTTTCCAGCCCATTTTCCAGGCTTTTTTGGCTCCTTTTCAAGGCTTTTTTCGACCTGTTTTCAAGGCTTTTTTGGCCTGTTTTTTCAGAAAAAACAGCCAAAAAAAGCCCCCAAAATGGGCCAAAAAAGGGCCAGATCATGTGGAAGCCAAAAAACGGCCAGCGGGTGAGTGGGGCTTCGGCAATATTAGGTCTATAAGATGCACAGACATTTTCACCCCCTTTTGGGAGACAAAAAATTGCGTCTTATAGTCCGAAAAATACAATATTTATTCATTCGATTTATGTAGGAAAAAGTAGTCATTTTCCCAGGCCTCTCAACGTAGTAGGAGAGACGGAGGAAGTTGGTATGTCTCCTTGACGAGAATGAATTCGTTCACTAAGAATTGATTTAGCCCCAGTGCCATGGCTAAGACATTGGACTTGTTGGTTAGAAAGTTAGCAGCCCGGATTTGAGACCTGAGTGCCACATGTTGGGGTGAGCTCCCATTCCTTGCTCCAGCTCCTGCCAACCTAGCAGCTCGAAAGCATGCAAATGCGAGTAGATAAATAGGTACCACTTCGGTGGGAAGGTAACAGCGCTTCGTGATGTCATGCTGGCCACATAAATATAGAAATGTCTTCGGACAACGCTGGCTCAATGGTCTTCCAACGGAGATGAGCACCTCCCCCTAGAATTGGCAACAACGAGTAGAGTAAAATCCCTAGGGACTCCTTGGTTTACTTACAACTCCAGGCCATAAATTACAAAGGACAAGTTATCGTGGTTACACTCACTGATCACAATACACGAAGTTGGAGGCTCCAAAATGGTGCAGTATACTAGTTCTTGACTCACCACCATTCATTTAGTGACCGTTTGAGAAGCACTGGAAAAAAGTGACTTGCAGCCAATCCTCGCACTTTTGACCGTTGCATCATCCGCACAGTTGTCTTGAGATTAAATACTCAGCAGACTCCTCTTCTCCCTTAAATAAATCATCGCTTCTGTTTCACTAAATTCCATGCATGGAAGACTGGGCGCATATGCGGAAGACATGCGCGGGGCGAACCAGTGGTAACAATATGTAAAATCCACCACTGGATATTGGTTCATTGCTATAAAGTCATCTATTCATTAGGTGATTGCACTGCAGCAGTTACCTTGGGAACAGGGCTGAGTAACCGCTATGTATTATGTTTAAGTTAACATGAACTTGCCTATGTACTGCATTCTACAAGTCTATTACTGATGTATTTTTGCCGATCCGTCTCTCCAGGGTGTTTTGTTGATTTGAATGGTGATTGTAGAAGAGCAAAGAGGCAGCAAAGAAAAAGCAAACGACATCTGTTTGGTCTAATAGCTGAGGCCAAGAAACCAGGAGGCTATGAGTTCTAGTTCTGCCTTAGGCACAAAGCCAGCTTGGGTGACCTTGAGCCAGTCTCTTTCTCTCAGCCCTGGGAAAGAGGCAATGGCAAACCACTCCTGAAAAACCTCACCAAGGAAACTGTGGCAACTCGTCCAGGCAATCTTATAAGAATCAGACAAAATTGAACACAAGAAGAAGAAAAAGTTACAATAAGGTATCAGTTAGTCTCCTGTTCTTGTTACTTGGCACAGACAGGGCATTATGTGTAATGTTAGATCCCTTGCCAGAATTTTTTTAAAAAAATCTTATGTAGGAAAATCTAATTTGAAGCAAAAACCTGCTGTAGTTCTTTCTGTAATTTTAATGGACCAGCACCACCTGTTGGTCACCAAAGGACATCGCAAGTCCTCTAAACTCCATATTTTTCAGAGTATAAGACGGTTACCGTATTTTTCAGAGTATAAGATGCACCGGACTATAAGACGCACCTACCTTTTTTGGTGAGGAAAACAAGAAAAAGAAATCTGCCTCTGCCTCCCAGCATTCAGGGGTCTAGGGGTCAGGGTCAGGGGTCAGGGTCTAAGGATCAGAGGTCAGGGTTTTAGGGTCAGGGGTCAGGGGTCAGGGTCTAGGGGTCAATGCCTAGGGGTCGGGGTCAGGGTTTTTGGGTCAGGTTTTAGGGTTAGGGTCAAGGTCAGGATCTGGGTTTGGGGGTTTAGGGGTTAGGGTTATTATTTTGTATCTTGTATTATTAAATCCCTTATTATTAACATTAAAAGGGCAACAGGAGGCTCAGGGGCTACAACACACAGGCACAGAAGAAGGAATCCTTCAACACCTAAACTGAGTTTAAAAGATCTATGATGGTCTCAATCCTAATGGTAAGGGACAGAAAAGAGTGCCATCCTGTGGTTAAAGCAGGTTATAGCAGCCACCAAAAGAAAAACATTTTAAATGGCATTTTAAGGTTATTCTTTATTATTAAATGCTTATTATTAATAGGCCACCTTAACTTGGTTTATGGCGTTTGAAGCAGGATTTCTTTTACTGTGCCTGTGCTGCAGCAAACAGGATTCCCGTTGCCCTAATATTAATAAGGTGTCAATAATAACGATACAGGATAATAACCTTAACATACCATTAAAAAGTGTGTGTGTGGGGGGGTCTTTTTGTGGCTGCAATACCTGCTTTGACCACAGGATGGCAGTTTTCTATCCCATAGCATTAACATTGAGGCCATCATAGGCCTTTCTGATGGCCTCAATGCTATCGCTAAGGGACAGAAAACTGTGCCCTCCTGTGGTCAAAGGAGGAATAGCAGACACACACACACAAAAACCTTTTAATTTTACGTTTTCTTATTCTGTATCTTTATTATTAAACGCCTCACGAGTAACATTAATAGGGCAACAGGATGCCCAGGGGCCGCCACACAGGGAGAGTAAGGGGCATGCATAAGAGCACAAACGTGCCTACCGTTCCCTATCCTATTGTTCTTCTTCATTATATCCAATTAATAGAATAGAATAGAATAGAATTTTATTGGCCAAGTGTGATTGGACACACAAGGAATTTGTCTTGGTGCATATGCTCTCAGTGTACATAAAAGAAAAGATACCTTCATCAAGTAGTTATTAATATAGTTATTACATACTTATGCTCATATATATGCTCATATATTATATAGTTATTTTATGTTAATGCTTATATATACTGTTATGACAAAATAAAATAACGAAAAATAAATAGAGAAGGAATCCCGCTTCAAAACAGGCGTAAGAGAGCTTCAACGCTAAGGGGGAGAAACAGAGCCCTCCTGTGGTCCAAGCTGGTATAGCAGGCACAAAAAGAAAAGAAAAAAAAAACCTTTTTAATGGCATTTTGTATCTTTTATTATTAGAAGCCTTATTAATATTAATAGCACAAAGGGAGGCCCAGGAGCCGCACAACAGGCACAGAAGAAAGAATCCCAGTTCAAAAACCGTAAACCGAATTTAAAAAGTTCTACGATGGCCTCAAAAGCTAAAGCTAAGGGCCAGAAAACAGTGCCATCGTGTGGCCCAAGCAAGGAAAAGCAGCCACCAAGAGAAATAAACTTTGTTCACGTTATTATTCATTATTATTAAAACCTTTATTAATATTAATAGGTCGTGTTATGGTTAGGGTTTAGGGGATAGGGTTTAGGTTAGGGTTAGGGGATGAGAAGCGAAACGTCCTTCAAAGAAAAACCAAGAAAGGCCAAACAGACTCATGTTGACACAGTTCCTGGCTAGCCAAGCACCTCTTTCTTTGGGATGAGAAATATACCTTCAAAGGAAGGAACAAATCCATTCATTTCTTCACTCAAATGTGTGAGCTATTTCCTCCCATTCCTATATCCCCAGACAGGCTGGGGAAAAGCAAAAGAGATGGAATTTTGCAAATGTATTAGCAATGAAAACCCAAGCGAAAAATGCTTTCCATTGCAAATTACCATAGCGGAATTAAAAACTGGTTTAAAAAAAATAACAAAAACATAGGCTCCTCGAGTAATAGACTCAGCCTCCAAGTAGATCAATTTCTATATTCTATACCTTTTCTGCAGTTATGGCCCAACCAAGTTGGATCACCCATAAAATGGACAGCTCTTTCAGAAATTGCTACCTATTTGTTTGTAAGTTTTCACACCACAGAATAATGGGTGACTGGGATTTAATTAAATTATCCATATTTTAGTTATGCATGCAATCAAGTCAAAATTGATCATCTTGTCCCCATCATTTTGAAGGTAGGGTTCTTAGTCAGGGAAATGTTGAGTAAAAATACCAATATTTTGTAGGAAATCATTAGAAAGTGGAACACGACGTTAATTGCTTAGGATCTGGGGTGTTGGAAAGAGGACGATAGAATTTATTGATGGAGTTTAAGTACATCAAAGCGGGATGTAGAGCGTATTTCAAACCCAAAACTACTTTGCAAAATGTAGTCATGCCACGAGGGCATTTAAGAGCTCAAAGAAACTTGAGAATTCTGTCATAAGGTTGGAACAGAGCATTTGAACTTGTAAGATACTGACACAACCCACCCATTATAAATAGAATATTTGTAGCTCGGGGTTGAACTTTGGGGTCCTTGGTGTTCTCTGAGCTTGGTGGTGTTGGCACTGATGATGTTACCTAGTTTGGTAATTAAACGTCTGCAAGAAAAGCTCACAGCGCTTCGAAAAGGACATTTTGAGGGAGCTCCCTTGTTTCAAATGTGGAGCAGAAAAATGTTTCTCATTTCATCCCCAATTCCCATTAAGACAACATATTCTTTTGATGTCCCCTGAGGACATCTTTGCCCAACGGATCAAGTTTCTCGTCATTTTGGAAAGTTGGTTGATAAAATAAAAAGTGGTGGGAAGAAAAAAAAATTGCATGCCTTAAAACAGAAAATAGATGCCATGAATGATAAAACGTTGTTGAAACATTTATTTTTATATATATTTCACAAAATTTTTCACAAAAAAGTATTGAAACTCAAAAAAGGAATTAGATTTGAATTGAGTACAGAGATGAAGTGTACAAGATAAATGAGCAGGCAAAAATTAAAAGGTACTGAAAAGTGATTTTTTTTTTAAACTTCAGATTGAAAAAAGACGAACAGTTCAACTGTTCGGTTTAAATAAAAGATTTGCTAGATATACATGTGTTTCATGAATACCAATGCTGGTTAGTTGAGGCAAGTAAAATTCCTCAATTTTTCCTTCATGCTTTTTTTCTTCTTTTTCTTCTTCTTGTTTAGAAAGATACTGTTTACAAAATGAAACTTGAGTAGTCCAGGAAAAGCTATTTTTCCATTAAAATTTATGAAAACCATAAATTGAGGCAAACCTAAGATTCCCAATGGAATCAAGATTATCTTCCCGCTATCACCACATTAAAATAATCACATGCTTATTGGAACACCAATCTTTGTAACCTGCCAGGACACCTATTTCCAACGAAGAGGGCGATTTTCCCCGAAAAATTGAATAATAATAATAAAAAAAATCTTGTGTGGTACAGTAATACAGACGGGTGTATTACATTCGTTAACAGCATTTTAAAATGGCAGCTAGTAATAATAATACCGGATTAGAAATAATTTAGAATTTTGTTCCCAAAACAGAGTGTGAGAGGGTAGGCCTACTATAGTTATAAAACGTATTTTTAACTCCAAATAAATACTCTGATAAATGCATAATGTGAATCCTTGTGACAAATTCTAGTTCACGGAAGGCATTTTTGGATTTTTTTTAAAGAAAATACATTTGGAACAAAACATAAGTGATAACTTTGTCAAGTGAACACTTTTCCCCCCTAATTTTTTAAAAAAATGAGTTTTAGACGATTATGGTACTTTGAATTTTGTTTCTCTCCCCTCCCCCCTTTGTTTTGAAGTCAAAATGCTTTATCATCTAGCGTTATTTTATTAATTTTTCAGTCATGACAGTTTTTTGGTCGTGTTGCATTATTATAATTATTATTATTCACTTTAAAAAGCTTTTTGCACTCTTACCAAGTTCAGGTTGGTCTGCAATTTATAAAAGAAAACAATCTAAAAGCCAGTATTTCTGTTAATAAAAAAAAAGATAGTTTTCATTCTCCATACCGCATACATCCAATAAACTTACATTCGGAATACACGCTTTCCTCTTTATAAAGAAAAGTAAAATAAAAAGTTACAGTAAACGTCACTTTTACATTCTATCCATTAAAGTGCTCCTTTGTCTGGTTTCTTTCTTTCTTTCTTCTTCAGATAAAGCAAGTGACTGCAATTCAACCCCTTCCATTTTGAATTCACCACACAAATTTCACTTCTGTCTTAAAATCCAAGGCCATGCCTGAGCTAGGAAACTATCTTAGGAAGTGGGAGAATTTCAGGAAGAATTAACAAGGCTTGGTGCCTCTTTGGACAGCATCAGACGATGCCGTCCCCGTTATTGAAGACTGTTTTAATTCTCTCTTAAGGGTGGATTAAAAAGTCTCTGAAAAAGGGAATGAGGTAACATTCAGGGGTTTGTTTTTCTTCTTCTTCTGCTTAAAAGAGAAAAGAAAACAACAATTCAACCATCTTGCACTAACAAAGGGAGAGCTATAAAGCTGCAAGATAAGGGATTTTTTTTTCTTACAAAAAAAAAAATAATAATTAAAAAATCCAGGATAAAAGCATGCAAAAAAAACCAAAACCCCAAAACCCCAAAAATTGTTAATTATACCACCCTTTCCCCAATCTGGTGCTTTTCATATATATATATATGAAATATGTATGTATATATATATATATATATATATATATATATACATACACATATATATATATACATACATACATACATATATATATATATATATATATATATATATATATATATACACATACATACATATATATATATATATGTTGATTTACAACTCTTGCCTCTCAAGCCAGCGTAAGCAAGTAATGAAAACTGCAGCCCAACGCATGTGGAAAACACACCAGATGGATTTACAAGGAAGACTTAAAACACAGAGGTCATCGACAGGTTTTTTTTTCCTTAACGCAGCGACGCGTGTCCCTTCCTTTAATAAAGTTTAAACTGGGTTTCCTATTTTGGAAGCAAACAAACCATGATTTCCCATGAAAGCTAACCTGGAATATCCCCATCGTCTGAGCGATGATGGCACTTTTACCACAAAAAAACAAAAAAAAAAAGAGTTTTAACTTAAGTTTGTTTGTTTACAGTTTGTTCTTCCCTGGAGTGGAATACAAGATCAGAGCTGACAATAGAAGGTATTTGTATATTTTATAAACAAGCATTTTGCCCTGGCATCGATCTTCTTCTTATTTTTTCCTTTTCTTTCTTTTTTCCTTCGGAGAATCAAGTTACGCACTCAGGTCAATGTGCTATTAAATGATTTCAATGCTGAAAGGAACAAAAGCATCACAAAACGCCGAACTGTTATCGTTCGCTACATTTGTCCATTGTTCAGACGACGGTTCAGCTTCCGGTACTTTTGTCGAGGTTGTTTTTTTTTTTTTTCCCCCAATGAAATGAATCGGCGGGGTGAGGGGTGGGTGGGGTGGGGAGGGGGTGGGTGGAGAGGGGGAAAGGAAAAGAATTTTTTTCTACGATTTAAAAACGGGTCGACGTTACGTAAGAAGTATTAACAAATCCACTATTACAAATCGTCAAATTTGCCCTATGGTCATCTATACATACACGATAAAATGGCGGGTGTTTTGCAAAAATATTTTTTTTAAAAAAATTATCATGCGAGGATTCAACTCTTTTTTTGAAGTTTGGGTCGCCCTCAAATTACGTTTCTACCCACCCCCCACCCCCCAGGTTTTTTTGTTTTGTTTTGTTTAAATCCTTTTTGTTTTATTTCAGTTAATTGCCAAACCTTTAAATACACTGTAATCTGTCCCTAGAGGTCAGCCCCCCGAAAGCTGACGGGATATATTTATTTTACATTCAAGCTTTTTATATATTCTAAACAACCCTGTTGTAGCATATAACTTACTGGAGAAGCCTTGTCCTCTTCCTCCTCCTCCCTCCCACCTTTTTATTTTTTATTTTTATTAATTTTTTTTTTCAGTTATTCAGTCTTCATGATCGGTTTTTCGTGGCGAGCTGGAAAAAAAAAACAAAAAAACAAAAAACAAAACCAACAACCCCTAAAACTAAAATGCGTTGCTAATCAACGTTCCAACAGTCTTGAGACTCCAGAAGGGATCTTGGAAATCGTTTTGGTGTCCAAGTTAATTCTCGTAGCGTGAGAGAGCAATGCACACAAGGGGGAAAGGGGGCGGGGAACAAGTCCAACCGTCAAGATAGGAAAACTATCTACATAACTCGGAAAGCGCAGCGTCCCTCTTGTGTTTCCTTTTTTTCCCGTGGTAAAATTGTTGTGGCTTAGCGCCCTGGTACTGTTTGTTCGTCACCAAGGTGCCGTGGCTGGAATTCCCCGGACCTTGGATGCTTTTGTTGGAAGAAGTGCGGAAGAGCCTCATGGATCCGTGCTGTGGGGTAGAAAAGGAGAGAAAGAGAGAGAGAGAGAGAGAGAGGGAGGAGAGAGAAAGGGTGAGTTCTGCTCTGTTTTGACATAGGCTCCCTTGAAAAACAGGAATTGGTCCCGACAAAACCTCTTTTATTTACACGACTGTGAATTCCGTTCATTCACAGTCAGCAAGTCTTGTCCAAACAGTTTTTCAAAGGAATATTTATCAACAAAGATCTTATCTCCCTTGGCAAGCTGCCACATAACTTGTTTCCGAAACGTAGAGTAAGGCCAAACTTGGCACAGGGTCTCTTAAGAGTCACGAACAGAACTTTCCACTCTTGAAATGACCGAACGAATGAATTGGTATTTTGTTGGAATTGGAATTGGAATTGGAATTGGAATTGGAATTGGAATTTTGTTCCTGCAAAAGCCCCCTCCCCGTTAGCTCCTCTTTGGTTTCCTATGGGAGGGGCCAATCACCTCCAAGGTGTGGCTTTACTCCCGAGTCGACCCTGCTTTCTGAGTTGTTCTCGTCTTTGGCAGCTCTGCGCATGCGCACACTGGGAACGGGCTCCAGCTGTTCCTCTACCTCGCTGCTGTCTAGCTCCCTCCCTGCCTCCAACACAGAGCCCTCATCTGAGCTTTCTCCAGCCCCCTGGACTGGCCCATGTTCCTCCCCAACCGCCTCACTATCCGACTCTGATGCCAGTTCTGTTGGCTGGCGGCGGGCCACAACATACTCCTTCACAAAAGCAAATGGCGTTAAGAGAGTAGCTGGGTCTAAGTGGTGAAGGTCGAAACTGGGAGATGGGGAGTTCTAGTCCTTAGGCATGAAAGCCTGCCAGGTGACTTTGGGCTAAGCACTAGGAGCCTGTGAGAGTTCTCGTTCTGCTTTAGGTATGAAAGCCAGTTGGTGACTTTGGGCCAATCACCAAGAGATGGCGAGCTGCAGTCTTGCCTTAGGCATGAAAGCTGGCCGAATGACTTTGGACCAATCGCTAGGAGGCTGGGAGATCTAGTCCCATTGTAGCAGCGGTGAAATCCGGCCAGATCTATTTGGCTCGCGTGAACTGGTAGCACCACCCACCCACCGGAACGTCATTATGTCCCGTTTTTTTATCCTCTGTGCATGCACAAAAGCTCTGTGCGTGCGCAGAAGAGACACTCCCACACGTGCACTTCCGCACACTTCTGTTCCCGAACTGGTAGTAAGTGGGTTTCACCGCTGCATTGTAGGCATGAAAGTTGGCTGGATGACTTTGACCAATCACCAGGAGATGGTAATTTCTAGTCCTGCCTTAGGCATGAAAGCTGGCTGGGTGACTTGGAGGCAATCACTCTCTTTCAGCCCAAATTACTTACTTACTGTATTAAATCTATACGCTGCCCATTTCCCTCTGCAGAATGGCTCTTTTATCTCACAGAGTTGTTGTGGGGAAAACGGGAGGAGGAAGGAATACTCAGTATGTTCGCTGCCTCAAGTTGCTTATAAAGTAATAAAGGCGGGATTTAAAAACCACCTAATAAAATGAATTTAAGGGTGTTTGTCCGACTGTGTCACATATTAAAAGAGCGAAATGGCCAAATGCTCAAATCTATTTATTGGGAAGGGGATCGCCATTATTCCTAGACTGCAGACTTAAGTTATCCCAAGCTACGTTTGAGCGCAATACTCTAATGTTTCTAGAGCTCTTAATCTATCTCCAGGGTAGGGAGAGAATCCCAGCACCCGGGCGGGCTTCAGATACTCTTGAAGGGGGGACTGAGATTGTTTGAACCTGGGGCCATACCGACCTGGGTCTTATTTGTCACATTGGATGCGTTCACGGTTTGGCTACTTGGCATTTTGCCGCTCAGCTGAGAGGAGCCGAGGGAGATCTCCTGAGGTACCAATCTGTTTGCCGAAGTCTGGCAGGAGCCCAGCTGTTTTGAGGTTTTGCATGGGGTGCCATCCGACTCCTGTGGAGGAAGGAGCAGAAGGATGACGCCATCTCTGACGTAACGGGAACCATTACAGCACCTTCAAAACTACATGCAGGGACCAGAATTCTGTCAAAACACAGGTTGTTCCTTGACTTACGACTGTAATGGAACCTGGAATGTCCATCGTTAAGTCATAAACTGAGGTACTCAAGTGAAATGATTTTACTTTTTCTTTTTTCTTTTCCCCCTTTTTGGTAGCGGACATCAAGAAACCATGATGGTCATTAAGCAAATCAATATATCAATGTGTTTTAACTTTTGTATATGTGTTTTATCTTGGCTGTAAACCGCCCTGAGTCCTTCGGGAGAAGGGCGGTATAAAAATTAAAATATTATTATTATTATTATTATTATCTGCTCTGGATTTTTTATGATTTGCTAAATTCTTGTATGTTATTTTAGGCGGTGTTTCTCAACCTCTGTCCCAAAGTGCTTTTTTTGTTTTTTTAAGAGTCAACTGGACTTTTTGGTTTTTCTTTGAAGATGTTTCGCTTCTCATCCAAGAAGCTTCTTCAGCTCTGACTGGATGGTGGGGAACATCAAGAGTCAGAGCCGAAGAAGCTTCTTGGATGAGAAGCGAAACGTCTTCAAAGAAAAACCAGAAAGCCTAGTTGGGGACAGTCATGACCTGGATGACTAAGAATCTCCATAGACGTTCTCAATACCTGGCAACTTTTTAAGATGTGTGGACTTCAAGTCCCAGAATTCCTCAGTGCTGAGAGTCGAGGTCCATAAGTCTTAAAAGGGGCAATGTTTGAGAAACCCTGTTCCAACCATTTAGAGGCGGCTGTGCGGTAATTCAATTTGAATTCGATACTTACCACATCGCTGGAGCTGGAGAGCGTGGATGACGATGACGACAAGGGGCCCGATGAGGAGTTTGATGAATGTTTGCTGGGCGTCTCCAATGTTTTACTTCTCGCTTTTCCTAGCGACTGGTTCTCTTCGGAAAGGTTGTTGTTATATTTGTCCAGCTGTTGATTATCCGCCATTAATGTCACTCCATTACCTAGGGCCAAAGAAGGAAAGGAGAATAAGCACCATTTCACAATAAAGGAAGTTTTGTTATTTGGAGGTTATTAATAATAGGAAAGAGACGTGGTGGCTCAGTGGCTAAGACGCTGATCTTGTCGATCGAAAGGTCGGTAGTTCAGCGGTTCGAATCCCCAGTGCCGCGTAACGGGGTGAGCTCCCGTGACTTGTCCCTGCTTCTGCCAACCTAGCAGTTCGAAAACATGTAAAAAAATGCAAGTAGAAAAATAGGGACCACCTTTGGTCGGAAGGGAACAGCATTCCGTGCGCCTTTGGTATTGAGTCATGCCGGCCACATGACCACGGAAACGTCTTCGGAGATACAAGAAAGTCAATTTCCAGATTTTATTACCTGGGTAATGAGTACAGGTAGCCTTTTGACTTATGACTGGTTGCTTAGCGAATATTTGAAATTCTGATTGACCTCTGTGGGGGTCATTCACATCTTCAAATGTTTGCTAAGCAAACAGTCATAAATCAAGGATTACTGTACTAGTTGCAGATTCGAAGTTCTGACAGTTGGATTATCCCCGTCACTGTACTTAGGGTGCTTGGCAATCCCAGGCCCATTTACGTTCATCTGCAGAATCCCACAGTCATGGGAACGCAATTTACAATGGTTTTGCAAGGAGAAAAAAAAACAAAACACCAGGTATTTCTGGTTTTTAGTAAAACTGGCCCCTAGAAAACCATGGGCTCCCTTAACAACCGCTGCAAAAAAGGATGTAAAATCAGGTCGATCATGTGACCGACCTGCTTTACAATTATCATGAGCCACGTTGGCGCAGTGGTTAGAGTGCAGTACTGTAGGCTACTTCTGCTGACTGTCGGCTGCCTGCAATTTGGCAGTTCGATCCTGATCAGCTCAAGGTTGACTCGGCCTTCCATCTTTCCGAGGTAGGTAAAATGAGGACCCACATTGTTGGGGGAAACAGGCTGACTCTGTAAACCACTTAGAGAGGGCAGTAAAGCACTATATAGATCTAAGGGCTAGTGCTCTTCCTTCCTTCCTCCCTCCCTCCCTCCCTCCCTTCCTTCTTGGTAAAATGGTTGTTAGAATGCAGTACTGCAGGCTCTGCCCATAGCCAGCAGTTCGATCCTGACTGGCTCAAGGTTGACTCAGCGTTGCATACTTCCGAGGTCGGTAAAATGAGGACCCAGATTGTCGGGGGCAATATGCTGACTCTGTAAACCGCTTAGAGAAGGCAGTAAAGCACTGCAAAGCGGCATATAAGTCTAAGGGCTATTGCTATTGCTATCAAAGGCAAGCTGCATTACAGTCGTAACTCAAGGACCATCTATGTCCCTGAAATATTGCTGCCGGAACTTTTGAACTCTCTTACCGTTGCACGACATCTCTGCATTGTTCTGGGTTCCCCACTGTTTGGATATCCACTCTCTGTACGTCACAACTTCTTGCGTAACTCGGATTATTCTTCCTAATATACTGCGACATTTTTTTGGGAGGAGGGGGGGGAAGAAAAAAAAGAAAAGAAAGATTATCGGATTTGAAAGCGAGGGTCGGAAAAGACAAAAAGAGGTCAGCGAGGCCTCTGACTGAACCCTCCCCCCCTGCCTCCAATGTTTACCTTTCGCTTTCGTTGTTGGGGTAACATTTAGCTATTGGAGAAACGGCATGGCTCAGGACCACGTATGCGTAATCGAAGGCTTGCTTAACTTGCATGGCGCCGTAAGAACTCCTTCCAACATCATTGCCTTTAAGAAAAGAGCAACAGTTAGAAGGGGAAAGAAAAAATTCCTGTTACAACCATCCTATGTATGGTTATTTCTTATTAGCCCGGTTCAAATTCAGAAGCCTTTAACCCAGGGGTGTCAAATTCAATTTCATTGAGGGGGCTGCATCAGGGTTGTGTCTGACCTGGGGAGGGGGAGCAGAGTGGGTGTGGCCAGGATGGGGATGGCCTGCTTGACATCACTCATGTTGGAGGCGCCTGTGGCAGCCCAAGTGCTCTGCCATAGAAAACGGGCTCCTGAGCTCCATTTTCGGCTGCAACGGGCTCCTGCAACCTTCTGCGTCAACTCACAAAGTATCCCTGGTCTGCTCTCGAGTTGCCATAGGCCAGGGAGGATGGGAAACCGAGGAAGCAATATGGCAGCCAAAGACAGATGCACATTCCATGCTTATCTCTCTCAAGGCTATATCCCAGAGTTATCTACAGCAGCTGGAGGGGAATGACCTCTACAACCCACAAAATTGCTTCACTGGCGAATGTGATTGATGACACATCCTGGCGGGAGAGGGGAGGAAACAGTTCATGATTAGGGCCATAAATTACGTGGAGTCAGAGTTGGCTTCATTTGCCGACATGGAGCTCCTAATAAATAACTGGATTTCAGGATTTTGCAATTTGGCAGTTCGATTCTCACTGGCTCAAGGTTGACTCAGCCTTCCATCCTTCCGAGGTGGGTAAAACGAGGACCCAAATTGTTAGGGGCAATAGGCTGACTTTGTAAACCGCTTAGAGAGGGCTGTAAAGCACTATGAAGCAGTATACAAGTCTAAGTGTTATTGCTATTGCTATCCTCATATCTTACGACATAATCTTTAAACCTATTAATCTGGCAATATGCTCAAAAATCAATGCCATTATATTAATCAATCATGGATAAATCAATTCACAAGGAAAATATCGGGGAAAGATGGAATCAGGAGCAAAGTATTTTCAATGGCTTCTACCAGTGGTGGAATTCAATTTTTTTTTACTACCAGTTCTGTGGGCGTGGCAGGGGAAGGATACTGCAAAATCTCCATTCCCACCCCACTCCTGGGGGAAGGATATTGCAAAATCTCCATTCTCACCCCACTCCTGGGGGAAGGATACTGCAAAATCCCCATTCCCTCCCCCACTCTGGGGCCAGCCAGAGATGGTATTTGTTGGTTCTCCGAACTACTCAAAATTTCCGCTGCCAGTTCTCCAGAACCTGCTGAATAGCACCCCTGGCTTCTACGCTGTCTATCAAAAACCTTCCCACGCCCAACACAAAACCCCGATACCTGGTTGTAGTGGGTCTTCAATATACAACATCGACGGTCTGTAACCATCTAGCATGTTCTTCTGAACTTCATCCTTGGCTACGTAGGAACCGCCATCCTTGATTCGGATTCCCGTTTTCAGGTAGTTGAAATGACGGCCGTATAATTCAAAAAATTCTATTAAAAGGACGCCGTAATTGGCATTGGGGGTGCAGGCGTCCCCCCGGGGATGTAGCTGTGGAAACAAGTAAAAGGGGTTGAGAGAAAAAAAAAATGCTATCTTCCATTTTCTGGACCGTCCCATTCAGCAACTGAACGAAGTCTATGAAATTGAAAGCCCAACCAGCAAAGAAGAAATCCTGCACCATAAAAACCATTTTCCAACCTCCTAGGTAGGAAACTTCAACACAGCAAGCCAATAACTTCCAAAACTTCCAGTCTATCCCAAAAGTGCTTTTTCTTTCTTTTTTTAAAATGATATTTATTAGATTTCCAAAAATTAAAATACACAGTACAAAAAAAAAAACAATACACAAGAGCAAAAAATATAAACAAACACAGACACATCGAAATTACAATACTAGTAACAGCTTTTTCTACATCGGTATCTCTAGCCTATTTAACCTCTATATACAGATTCTACTTCTAAATATCTCTATCTTAAACTTAAATCCTTGTTTAAATTATCTTAACTTCTATTCAGAATTCCATCTCAGAACAAAAATCTCCCTTGAGTTTTATGTTTGCTCTCCAGCCAGGAATACCATCTATTCCATATTAAACAGAACTCGGTATTATAGCGCTGAAGAAGCTTCTCACATGAGAAGCGAAACGTCTTCAAAGAAAAAAACCAGAAAGTCCAGTTGCCTCTTGAAAAAGCACTTTTGGGGACAACCGTGACCTGGAGGACTGAGAATTTCCAGACACATTTCCAGCCTGTCTGCAAAATTCCTGATGGACCATCTGTTCGTGCTCAACCGGTAGTAGCAGCATCTGTAGCAGCTGTTCTACCTAACTCCATCCAACTAATTCTACAGCCCTATGATGGGGCTTTATACATCATGCTAAGCTTTATCTGTTGATTAAAAATAGGATCGCCAACGTCCGATGATGGATATGGCACAAGAAGCAGCAGCTATATTTAATAATAATAATAATAATAATAATAATAATAATAATAATAATAATAATAATAATAATAATAATAATAATAATGATGTTTTAATTTGTATACCGCCCTTCTCCCGAAGGACTCAGGGCGGTGAACAGGCAAATAAAATACAAACAGAAACATACACAATAATTAAAACAACCCTTAAAAAACTGATTCAAATTTGCCAGAAAATTTAAAATAACATTACACCCCATAAAAGTACAGAAATTTAAAACCCATCAAAATTCAATTAAAATTTAAAATTTAGAATTTAAAATCAGGCCAGTCCAGCCATACGAAATAAATAGGTTTTAAGTTTGCGGCGAAAGGTCCTAAGGTCAGGTAGTTGTCGAAGCCCGAGGGGAAGTTCGTTCCACAGGGTCGGAGCCCACACAGAGAAGGCCCTCCCCCTGGGGGCCGCCAGTCGACACTGTTTGGCTGACGGCACCCTGAGGAGTCCCTCTCTGTGGGAACGCACCGGACGCTGGGAGATAGAGGCCGGCAGTAGACGGTCCCGTAAGTAGCCCGGTCCTAAGCCATTTATTTATTATTTGTTTTCCCGGTTTTATTACGTTTACAAATAACTCTAGATGGCGAAGATACCCAATGCACCTTTCTCCTCCAATTATTCTTTTTTTAAAAAAAAAAAATTCTGTACCATTATGAGAAGTGAGGGATGTGCAACAATTAGGACACAGACTCATGAACTGTCAGGAAAGAATTTTAACTTACCTGGAGGAAGCTGACAGCCATTAAAAAAAGACTATAAGATCCGATTCCACCTGTGAATACTTCGTTGAGATCCCTTTGCAATAAGAACTGTTTTAATACTAAAACTAAATATGGCAATACAGGATATTTCTGCAAAAAAAGAAAAAGGAAGATGGGAATTATTATTTTTTTTGGTCCGGTTAGAACAGGGTTTCTCAAACTCGGCTCCTTTAAGGTGGGTGGACTTCAACTCCCAGAATTCCCCAGTCAGCCTTATTGTGCAATTCTACAGCAGGGTAACTACAGATTGTGTGAAATGTTAGCTACTACACAACATGGATTTTTCTTAGGTGGGATGTTATGTTTCTACGTTAATTCGTCTGCAAAGTTTCACTCTTACGATGGCAGAAAATTACCTACTGTAAGCATAATGTCCTTTTGATTAACTCTTCGTACTTTAGAGTTATCAGGGACTGAAGATATAATATTTGATTGTTGATTATTTCCGTTAGGGACTAGCTAACTAGCTGGCTGAAGAGAAAAGCGAGAAATAGGGACTAAAATACTTATTATCAGAGTAAAGGTAGTCCACAACTTATGATCACCACGGACCCTGAAATTTTGGTTGCTAAGTGAGACAGTAAATTCTGCCCCATTTTACGACCTTTCTTGGCACAGTTGTTAAGTGAATCACTGTGACTGCTTAGTCACATGGTTCTTAAGTGAATCTGGCTTCCCCAGCGACTTTGCTTGTCGCAGAAGAGGCCCAGGTGATCTCGGGACACCCCAACCGTCATATATATATGAATCAGATGCTAGGCACCTGAATTTTGGTGATGTGGGGATGCTGCAATGGTTA
The DNA here is from genome assembly GCF_028640845.1 of Ahaetulla prasina. Taxonomy (NCBI): domain Eukaryota; kingdom Metazoa; phylum Chordata; class Lepidosauria; order Squamata; family Colubridae; genus Ahaetulla; species Ahaetulla prasina. The sequence goes on from NC_080550.1 coordinate 7,250,840, forward strand.
TAAGGGACTTTTTTCAGTGCTGTTGTAAGTTAGAACGGTCACTAAATGAACTGTCCAGGCTACCCATATATGAGATGGTACAAGTAGTTATAGTCGAATAGCCTTTATTGTCGTTGTACATCATATATACAACGCAATTGGTTATTTGCCAATAAATAAATATACCGCTATATACAACGGCTGCAATCGAGCCCAGAATCTCAGTTGCTAAGTGAAACATTTGTTACGTGAGTTTTGCCTCAAATAATAGGCCCTACTTGGGGGAAGTGGGGAAAAAGTTTTAAAAGTTTCTCTTTCCTGTGGTCTCTTTTCATACTTAGTTTTAGATTCAAGCAAAGCAGCAGAAGAGCAACGTTAAACGGAGTCACGTCTTCACATGCCTGAAGACTCTGAGATCGTCGGCCCAGCCTTAATATTTCAAAAATTAATATTTGAAGGCCTTTTTCCTACTGTATCAAGTCTACGGAGAGGACTGTGAGTCTTTTTTCTCGAGCCCTCGGGCAACTATTTTCCCGCATTAAATTGATTAGATAAGACAAGGCAACTTCATGGCAACGTTGTTGTTGGTTTTTTTCCCCCCCCTTTGGCAACGTCTATGTACAAGTTGACTCATAAAACGCCACCCGCCCATCTGCCGTCAAATTCCTCTTGATATTTCACCCGCAGCTCCAGGTACCCACAAGAAGCTGCCGTGATTAAATTCATCGGTATGCTGCACCCAAGGCCAAACTTCGCTCGCCTTTCAAATTGAAACAGAGTTTTGATATGGAAATACAATCTTCGGGGAAGAGGAAGGGGGGGGGGGAAACCCAAAACAACAGCAATAATCCCAAATTCTAATTTTAAAATTGTTGTGTTCCGATGCTCTCTAGTGGATGTGATGAAAAACGACAAGCATTCTTTTTTCCCCTCCCCTCTCTGAAAATTCTCACAGTGCCCTTCGCAGGAACACATGCAAACAATCCCTGTTGTTCTTCTTCTTCCTCTGTGTCATATTGGTGGTATTCAGCCGGCTCTATCCGGTAGTGGTGGCGGCAGGAGGCTCCGCCCACCCACCATCACGTCCTGTTCTTTTGACGCTCTGCGCATGCACGGAAAGTCCTACACGCTCACATTTGTGAACCGGTAGCGAAGGTAAGTGAATACGCTCTATGCATATTACGTGAGCCTGATTTAACGTTGGTGTGAAGGGTTCTTGGGGCTCTCTTGAATTTGATTTAATTGATTTTAAATGTTAAGGCCTACTTCCCAAACGTCGCCTAGAACAATCACCAAAGAGTCGTTGAACGGAAGTGCCCACAGACTGGCTTTGCCGGGAGCACGTGGTATATAAATGCAGGTAGTCCTCGACTTACGACCACAACAGAGCCCAGAATTTATGTTGCTAAGTAAAAAATAACAATAATTGTTGAGTTTTGCCCCGTTTTACGACTTTTCTTGCCGCGTTTGTTCAGTGATCACCACAGTTGATAAGTCAGTAATCCGGTCATTAAGTGAATCTGGCTTTCCCCATTGACTTTGTCAGACGGTCGCAAAAGAGGATCATGCGACCCTGGGACAAAGCAACCGTTATTAAGTATGAACCAGTCGCCAAACCCCTGAATTTTCGATCACGTCATTCCGGGGATGCTGCGAAGGTTGTAACTGCGAAAAGCGATCATTAAGTCACTATTTTAGATGCTTGTTGTGACTCTGAACGGCTGCTAAATGATCTGTTGTAAGTCGAACACTACCTGTACAGTGTGAGCATTTCAATGTAAGCAAGGGGAAACGAAGTTTACCTTCATCATCAACTGACCTTAATAAAATCTCTGATGAGATAGGCAGCCTTTACCCCGTTCTGTACATTAAAGCTGATATCCACTTTTACCTCAGTAAAGGAGTCTGTCAGTTTAATGATAGGAACCTGAAGAAAGAGAAAAAAAACAGCATCTTTTGTCTTTTAAAAAATAAATAAATAAATAAATAAATAAAGCTTTTCTGATAAAGAATTAGTCTTAGTTCAGCGCAGAACACCTGGAAAATGAAAATGAATTAGAATTCAGGGATTTGACCTCCGCTTGCAAAGCTTAGCTCCAAAGTCCCAAAGGCGCTTTTTCATGAGGCAACTGGACTTCCTTGTTTTTCTCTTCGAAGAGGTTTCGCTTCTCATCCAAAGAAGCTTCTTCAGCTCTGACAGGAGAATGGGGAATGGATGTCAGAGCTGAAGAAGCTTCTTTGGATGACAAGCGAAACCTCTTCGAAGAGAAAAACAAGGAAGTCCAGTTGCCGCCTGAAAAAGCACCTTTGGGACAACGATGACCTGGAGGACTGAGAATCTCTGCAGACTCTTAGATCCAAAGCGTTGATTTTGAGGACAATTCGAACGAATCAGCTCTTGTATCAACTCAGTTCAGAATCATGAGTAGAATCTTGCACCATGAGCCAATTTGAAAAATGAGCTGACTTTTATGGACATGCATACATACTTCTGTACAACTGAACTGAATTACAAATTTTAAACTTAATGCCTATGGCATGAAGCTGAGAGTTAATATGAAGCTGAGAGAATGAGATACAATTACACGCTCAAAACATCTGTTTTTAAACATGGAACAGATAATTGGGAAAACATCACAGAACTTAATTATTCTTTATCCCAATGGGGAAAAAAAAGAGAGCGATGTTTCAAAATAAAATAAAAAAGCTAGGAGTTAAAATCTTAATTTAACAGGGGGAAACGGGGCCCGCCGAATCCATGTTTATTGATGTAATTTGCGCCACTGAAATTAATGTGCGCCTTCTCCCTCTATTTTGCATCGGCTCATGTCAAATGACAAACTGAGACAAAAGATGAAAAGCCATCAATTATATAATTACACACAAGATGTGACTTGAGGCAAATTATGTCAATTGTCACGACAGACTGAAACAACAGAGTCTATCCACTATTTGTTGAAGATTTGAACCGTGGCAGCCCTGTTCAATACGGAACTATTAAGTTGTGGTTAACAGAATAATAGAGTTGGTAGGGAACTTGAAAAGGTCGTCTAGTCCAACCACCCCGATTAAGCGGGAGACCCTATATCCGTGATGGTGAACCTATGGCACGTGTGCCACAGGTGGCAAGCAGAGCCGTCTCTGCGGGCACGCCAGCCGTTGCCCAGCCCAGCTCCACCACAGTTGGTCTTCAGGTCTCTGCTGTGTATGCATCCGGAAGCGAGGATCCTCCCACTTTGAATTGTCTTCTGCTGTTTGAGAAAGGGAGGGGTCAGAAGGAGTAGGCCCGAGTAATTCCAATCCGTGGCTGACTTCCTCTGATGGCTGAGCCAAAGGAACACACGCCTCAGGGCATGGGGCCAGGGCCGGAGGCTGGAGGCATGACAGGCCGTTCATCTTCATTATCAGACTCCGAGTCTGATAGCAGGCCCGGAAGGAGACGGGAGGGGCCCGGCTGAGGAGAGGAGAGAGGACGAGGCACAACAGTGTGTGTGTGTGTGTGTGTGTGTGCACGCGCGCAGGAGGCTTTCCGGGCCCAAAACGAGATGTGGGGGGGCTCGTGTAGTGCCCCCGTGCCCCGTTTTGGGCCTGGAAAGCCTCCTGCACCAACCTGGAAGCCAAAATGGGGCGCAGGGGATGGGCACGCATGCGTGCGGGCGAGTTGCATGCACGGGGCTGTGGGTGCTCGCATTGCATATTGAGGGTTTGGACACTTGGCAGCAAAAAGGTTGACCCTCACTGACCTATATCCTTCTAGACCAGCGGTTCTCAACCTGTGGGTCGGGACCCCGTTGGGGGTCGAATGACCATTTGCCAGGGGTCGCCTAAGACGATTGGAAATATGGGAAGTATACTTGCGAGTTGAAGAATCGCGCTCCAATGGTTGACTCCACAAGCCAGCTGCAGGCTCTTCAAATCGCTAGCCGAATTCGGCGTCAGGCGCGATGAATTAAAAAAGAGAGAAATCTTTGCTCTGATGTCTCCCTCTCAAGCCAGCTACAATCACTCCCAATCGCTAGTCTAATCTGGCTTCGGGCACGATAAATTCAAAATGAAAATAATTTTATGGTTGGGGTCGCCACATCGTGGGGAATTGTATTAAAGGGGTCGCCACATCGTGGGGAATTGTATTAAAGGGATCGCAGCACTATAAAGGTTGAGAACCACTGTTCTAGACAAAGTACAGCCTCCGCTGTAATATTATAGAGATGTTTCACAAGTTACTTTTTGGGGGAAACCACCCCCCACACACACACACAAAAAAAGAGCACACCCACATACACCAAATTAACTTACAGTGGCTTTATCTAAAACCTTTACTGAACCTTTGTCGGCCACGTTGTGCTTTCGAAGTGCTTCTTCCAGGGTCCATAGTGGCAAAGTCTCCCATTTTCCAAACACCACTAAATCAATATCGCTGGAACGAGAAGGCAGAAGATTAATACGTCGTTCAGATACGTTTGGGGGGATCAGAAGGGATAGATTTCTGCCATCTCTTACGAAAAGATTCCGAGTTTTCTTACTAAGGGTCACCTACTTCAGATAGCCTTAATGAAGGCTATTCTCTAGTCTCCGAGTTACAGAAACGCTAGTACGTCACCCCATCTTAGTCATATATCCGATGACTAATCTCAAGCCTTCCCGGGCCAAGGGCTTTTCCCAATCCGCAAATACTCATTGCCAGTTAGTTCCCACCAAATGTTGTTAGAATGAGGTAAAACTGAGGAATAAATTGGGAAGGGAGACGACAGATGGGAGACAAATATAGTCCTCATTTAGTGCGATTGGCAACTCGATTAAGTGAAGCGATCTCAAAATGAAATCACAATTATTCAGATCTTACTCAGGCCTAAGATCTTACAATGGTTGGAAACTAACCAAAGGGAGAAGAAACCTGGAATTAAGGAAAAACTTCCTAACAATGAGGACAATTAACCAGTGGACCAGCTTGCCACCAGAAGTTGTGGGTGCTCCATTACTGGAGGTTTTTAAGAAGAAACTAGACAGCCACTCATCTGAAGTAGTATAGGTTCTCCTGCTTAAGGAGGGGGCTGGACTGGAAGACCTCCAAGGTCCCTTCCAGCTCTATTCTATTCTAATATTCTAATTCTAATATTCTAGATCTAAGAACTTAAAAGTCACTTCAGCTTTCTTTTGCTTTACAGACCCGTGAAAGACCTAAGTGTGCCAGCAAGTCATAAAGTGACTTTTCCATAACTGGGAACAATTGCCAAGTGAGAACTACCTGTACTCAAGAGTTGCTCGGAGGAAAGATAAAATGCAAATGCAATAAATGAAACTTACTAACCTAGTAGGTAAATATAAACCAGTCTTAAAACTTCCAAATATCTGCACCTGGGGGAGAGAAGAAAATCCAAACAGACAAATTCAAACCTTTCACCATAAGTGTTAAAGAATAAGCAGCAAGGCAGGCTCTGGCTGCCCTCAACGGACAGATTTTAGGAGATCATCCAGCATGCATAGGATTAATCTAGAGATCAAGCTAAGCCATAAGCAAGCAGGCATTTAATGGGCTGTCTGAATGTATGTTTCTGGCTTTCTCTTGACAAGGAGGAGAAATCAGAGAATGAAGCCATTATCTGTTTTAAGTTTATCCGTATCTTCACTTAATTAGCCACTTGCTGTAGGAGAATAGAATAGAATAGAATAGAATAGAATAGAATAGAATAGAATAGAATAGAATAGAATAGGGTAGGGTAGGGTAGGGTAGGGTAGGGTAGGGTAGGGTAGAACAGTACAGAACAGAACAGAACAGAATTCTTTATTGGCCAAGTGTGATTGGACACAAGGAATTTGTCTCTGGTGCATAGGCTCTCAGTGTACATAAAAAGACAAGATACACTCGTCAAGAATCACAGGGCACAACACCATAGTCATAGGGTACAAATAAGCAATCAAATCATACTAGGAAAAAACATCAATATAAATCGCAAGGAACAAACTAAATCTAGATTTAGACAGTTCGCAGACTCTTCTCTGCTGCGTCCACTCGTGGATATTTGTTTGCTACTAGGTCAGACTTTGTTAGCAGAGAGCTTTCTAAATTTGCAGACAACTTTGATCGTTGCAGGAGCTTCCACAAATCCTAGCCAAATCTCTGGCTATTACTTATCTGAAGCTCCTTTAATCTTGTCTCTTGTGATGGACCCAGGACAGAATCCCTGGGACAAACACCCTCCAGATGACCCACCTCAGAAGGATGGAAAGTTGAGTCAACCTTGAGCCGGTCAAGATTGAACTCCTGACTGTGGGCAGGAGTTAGCCAGCAATACTGCATTCTAACAGTCTGTAGAGATTCTCAGTCATCCAGGTCATGGTTGTCCCAAAGGTGCTTTTTTCAGGAGGCAACTGGAGTTTTTTCTCTTTGAAGAAGTTTCGCTTCTCATCCAAGAAGCTTCTTCAGCTCTTGACTGGATGGTGGGGAAGGGAAGGATTTATATTCCTTGCAGACAGCTGGTCATTTGTATCCTTTTAGAGGGTCCTTGAAGCACCTGGAGGTTTATCTGTGTCCTCAGGATCACCTGAGTAGCACTCCTGGTTCCTGTAGTCTGCAATTTTTTCTCTGGAAATCCATTCATACTCCCACACTATTCACTATTTAGTTCATCCCAAATTATATAGGTAAAAGCACCATTCAGGTGACCCCTAAGGACACAGATAAACCTCCAAGTGCTTCAACGACCCTCTAAAAGATGCAAAGGACCAGCTGCCTGCAAGGAATATTAATCTTTCCATTCCCCACCATCCCGTTAGAGCTGAAGAAGCTTCTTGGATGAGAAGCGAAACGTCTTCAAAGAAAAAAACAACAACAACCCAGAAAGTCCAGTTGCCTCCTGAAAAAGCAACTTTGGGACTGTGTTCTATTCACTGCGCCACCCCGGTTCAATAATCACAAGTCTCTTCAAGGAAGTTTCACACTGATGGGAACTCTACGCTGGTCATACTTTTCAACAAGGGCTGGCTTTCTTTCCCAAAAGCAATCGAAGTCGCTTCCTTCCTTCGGGAGCTGCGTTATCCCGGTTCTAGGATAATGAAAGCCTCTCACCGTCCCCTTAATGGGTGAAGCCCGGCTGATGCCAAGAACGGTTCTCACTTGCTAGGAATGTTTGTGTCGAAGCACATTACTCCCCCCCCCCCGGAGTAACAGAGAAATGACACAATTGCTGGCTTCTATAAATACTTTAAGAAAAGCATGCTGGATGCCAAGACTTCTTTTAACTCACATACATTCTTACAGGATCCGTGGTTGTTTTTTTTAAAAAAAGGACTCTAATTTTTCAGATGTACTACGAACAAACCCAATTATTATTATTATTATTATTATTATTATTATTATTATTATTATTATTATTATTATTATTATTATTATTATTATTATTTAAATTTCTAGACCGCCATTCTCCCGAAGGACTCAGGGCGGTTTACAGCCATATAAAAAACAGTATACAAACATTAAAATAATTTAAAATGAAATATTTAAATTTAGGCTACTCCTTAAAACCCGTTAAAAATTCCCAATTAAAACTATCAGGCCAGTCCTGCGTGATGAAACAACCATGTTTTCAGCTCGCGTCGGAAAGTCCGGAGATCGGGGAGTTGGCGAATACCAGGTGGACATTTTGCAGATGTAAACAGATGACCGTAATTTATTTATGTATTTATTTTATTATTTTTTATTTGCTTCCAGTTTTACAGTCATGCCACAAAGGCAGCCGGACGCGAAAAGAAAAAACTAAGCACGTCCACAGCGGTGTCTTTCCCGCCGTTTGGAGATTTGGTTCCCTAGCCCCTTCGTTGGGGTTCCCCCCCCAACGAAGCGTCCAAGCTATTCAGAGTTCCGACTGAACGCGGAGGAGAGCTTTGTGATCTCTGAACTTTGCTTACACGGTTTACACGTTGGCCTTTGGCAAATTATTTCGGTCACTGATCTGACTCCAAAGCTCATCGGAGCCAAAAAAACATGTCAGCGACGTGTTTGCTTTGAGGTTATGTGGGGAGACTTCCAGTTCCCCTTTCCCTTTCCTTCTTTCTGGACTCCCTTCCCACGCGCTGAATTGTTGAGGGAAAGGACTAGTCAGGGATGCTGCTGATATTTACAAGCCGGAAATGAAATCCGAAATCAGCCAAAGAGACTGGCTGATCTAGAACAGGCAACAGTTTTAGGGCAGGGGTGTCCAACCCTTGGCCACTTTAAGACTTGTGGACTTTAACTCCCAGAATGGCTGCCTGGGGAATTCTGGGAGTTAAAGTCCACAAGTCTTAAAGTGGCCACGGTTGGGACACCCCCTGGTTTAGCACAAGGTGCCAACTCATCTCAAAAAACGTTTTGCTGATCATATTGTCTGACATGGCTGGCTGGGGAATTCTGGGAGTTGAAGTCCACAAGTCTCAAAGTGGCCACAGTTGGGACATTCCTGGTTTAGCACAAAGTACAAACGCATCTCAAAACTTTTTGCTGATCGTATTATTTGACACTGCTGGCTGGGGAATTCTGGGAGTTGAAGTCTTAAAAGTTATCAGGTTTGGAGACCCTTGGTTTAGCACAAGGTGCCAACTCATCTCAAAAAACGTTCTGGTGACCGTATTGCCTGACATGGCTGGCTGGGGAATTCTGGGAGCTGAAGCCCACAAGTCTCAAAGTGGCCAAAGTTTAAGGCAGTGATGGCAAACCTTTTCGGCACCGAGTGCCCAAACCAGAACTTGCATTCATGTGCGCGTGCTGGAGTGCCGGAAACCCGAAGACCAGCTGGCCGGTGCGCCAAAAACAGTCTGAAAATGGCCCAAAAAAGTCCCGAAAATGGCCTGTTTTTTGGCCGTTTTCCAATGCTCTGGCGCCCGCAAAGGCCCACGTGCCTTCAGAGAGGGCTCTTCGTGCCACCTCTGGCATGCGTGCCGTAGGTTCACCATCATGGGTTTAAGGCATCAATCTTGCAGATTAATTGGACAAGGAAACCTGGAAGTCTCTTTATCGATAACATTTGCTCCTCCTGATCCTTTTTGGCCAGGGTGAACAAGATGAAAATGCAAAATGGCTGAAACGTCAACCAGACCTGACCAAAGCTATGCAAACGTACAATAAAGACTGAACCATTTTAATACCAGATTTCCCTATTTTATTTTTTTTTAAACTGCAGAATGGCGGAGTTTCTGTCTAAAGTCTACAACAGGGGTCTCCAACCTTGGTCCCTCTAAGACTTGTGGACTTCAACTCCCAGAGTTCCTCAGCCAGCTTTGCTGGCTGAGGGTCTCTGGGAGTTGAAGTCCACAAGTCTTAAAGGGGCCAAGGTTGGAGACCTCTGGTCTACAACCATTGGAAAAAGAAACACCAGCGTCTTTCAGCAAGGGAGTTAAAAGAGTTTGCTAAACTTACATCCGCGTTGGGCCAGAGTTCCTTTATGACATTTTGTATCCTGTTCACCACCTCCATCCGCATTGTTTCTTCTTCAGGTCGAGGAGACATGTACTTGTAGAAGTCATTGATTTCTTCGTGAAGGCTGGGGGGGAAAAAAAGAGTGCTGAGTTAGCAAAATTATATAATCAGGAGGAAAGGAGAGAGGGTGGTGCAGTGGCCTAAAAGTGGAGCTCTCGCCTCACAATCAAGAGGCTGTGAGTTCGATCCTAGGTAGAGGCAGATATTTCTCTCTCTGGGCACAATGAGAATATAGCTGCCAAACAAAGCTCCTCATTGGCGACAGGAAGGGGATCTGGCCAGTAAACACTCAGCTGAGGGGTGAAATGCTCCCTGTTCAGACCGGATCGGCCGATCCGGCAGCAATGGCAGCGGGTGGTTCAGAGAACCGGTAGCAAAAATCCCTCCCCGCCCATGCCCACCCAATGCTCAGTCGCCCGCTTCCCTGCTTGCCACTTCTTTTAAAAAATGCTTTTAAAAGGTAAAAAGAGAGGCACTGATGATCCCAGCTGAGCCGCGCAATTGTCAGAGCCTTTTTTAAACTTTTAAAAACATTTTTTACAACTATTTGGCCGAATAGGTTGTAAAAAAATGCTTTTAAAAGTAAAAAAAAAAGATTGCGTGCCACAGTTGATCACCCCCCCGCCGCACACTATTCTACTTACCCCATACCTCCTTTTGGTGTGCATTGTACGTGCGCGCACACCTTGCATTTGGTGCATGGTGCGCATTGCACATGCGCAGCCAGAGAACCGGTAGTAAACCGGTTCAGATTTCACCACTGACTCAGCTCCATTCAGTTGCCCACCCCACAAGGGAGTACGGGGTCTTTAAAAGGGCTTCTGTGGCTCAGGCTGGTAAGACAGTCTGTTATTAACAGCAGCTGCTTGCAATTACTGCAGGTTCAAGTCCCACCAGGCCCAAGGTTGACTCAGCCTTCCATCCTTTATAAGGTAGGTAAAATGAGGACCCAGATTGTTGGGGGCAATAAGTTGACTTTGTATATAATATACAAATGGATGAAGACTATTGCTTGACATAGTCGCCCTGAGTCTTTGGAGAAGGGTGGGATATAAATGCAAAGAAAAAAAAGAAGGTGAGGAGGAGGAGGAAAGTGGGGAGGAAGACTTGAAAGAGTTTTATCTATGGCTTACTCAGAAAGCATTTTAATCAAGCTCGATGGGAAATCAGACCGCTGCATGTAGGACTTTTTAAGTCCCATCCTATAAAAAATACATCTGAGGGCCCGGAAGGAAATCCCTAAGCCAGCCTTAGCCTCGTGACACATTAGTTAAGAGAGAAACAACAGGCCTGAAGAGACACTGTTTAATACTTCTACCACCCCCAGGTTCTCTTTGGCCATCTGTTCTGCGGCACAGAAACGGAAGAGAAGAAGAATTTGAGGTGAGAAGAATCTGGAAGGCAGCCTGGAGGTATTGGAGAGAGATGGCCTCAAAGAAAATAAGTTGCCCAAGAAAAGAAGGAAAAGGGTGAGGAAGAAACTCAAGATGGCCCCATCTTGATGCTCTTTGGTCTAAGAGGGAAGGGAAGGGGAAACGATGTCAGAGGCTCTCAGAATTGGTACTATAAAGGTAAAGGTTTCCCTCGCACATACACATACGTCCTAGTCGTTCCCGACTCTAGGGGGTGGCGCTCATCTCCGTTCCAAAGCCGAAGAGCCAGCGCTGTCCGAAGACGTCTCCGTGGTCATGTGGCCGGCATGACTCATCGCCAAAGGCGCACGGAACGCTGTTACCTTCCCACCAAAGGTGATCCCTATTTTTTCTACTTGCATTTTTTTACGTGCTTTCGAACTGCTAGGTTGGCAGAAGCTGGGACAAGTAACGGGAGCTCACCCCGTTACGCGGCACTGGGGATTCGAACCGCTGAACTGCCGGCCTTTCGATCGACAAGCTCAGCATCCTAGCCACTGCATCCCTTAATTGGTACTATAGATAATCCTCAATTTCCAATCACAATTTCCATGGCTAATCAAGGCGGCTTTTGAACTTGTTATGTCTGATTTTACTTCCTTTTTGCCCCCGTTAAGGAATCACTTTAGTTTTTAAGTGAATCGTGTGGTCATTACGCAAATCTGGCTCCCCTCCCCCTTCTTAACTTTGCTTTCAGAAGTCAGCTGCGAAGCTCACAAACTGCGGTCGTGTGACCCCGGGATGTACAAGCATAAAAAAATTACACGCCGATTTGCCAAGTGGTTGAATTTTGTTCACATGATCCAGGGGATGCTACAATATTCGTTAAGTGTGAGGACTGGTCTCGTCACTTTAGTTAACTTCGAATAGTTGCTAAGCAAATGGTTCTAAGTCAAGGACTATCCGCTGGATCAATAAAACAAGAGATCTAGTATTTCTTGCCGGGCCTGTTTCCTGACCTGATTTACCTCGAAAGCTGACAGATTTAGATACAAGCGATCGACAGTGAAAAACGTTTAAGAGGAAGGACGCGGAATGCACTTCAAACCCAGGCAACGTGCAAAAGGCTTTCTCGTTGCTGATAAAACGAGAACATTTGTAGCTGAGGGTTGAAACGATTCATCGCAGGCGTTTCATTACCCAACTCGGCAACATCATCGGTGTTAGATGATGATGATGATGTAGCACCGATGATGCTATCCAAACGGGTAAGGAAACGTCTTCAAGGAAACCACCAAGCTCGGAGAGTACCAAGGACCCCTCACTTTGTCGACTGTGACAGTTTAGCACAGGGGTCCCCGACCCCCGCGCCACAGCTGGACACTGGGCCGCAGCCCGCTCGGAACCAGGTCACATAAGCGAGCGGTGGGTACTTTTGGGAGCGGCGAACGCAGACGCCTGCTGCTCACATAGAACCGTTTCCTCTCCCCCCCCCATCTCCGCCAGTCCGTAAAGCCAGAATGGTTGGGGACCACTGGGTTATCAAATGACACAGGGCAGTTAAAATGGAGTCCGAACCTCCATTTCGGACCGGACCATTCCAGGCTGCAGACGGGAAGACCCAAACCCCTTAAAGTCCCAAACGGGCAACTCACACACTTTCACCGAAGGATGACATCCTGAATATCAGCAAAACACTGCTCTCTCTCTCTCTCTCTCTCGAAAGCTCCGGAATATCAACAGCACACCATGTTGACATTAATAGTTAATATTAACCGCTCTGATAAATGCAGGCGACATACTGTACAAAGAGGCCAACCTGCCCTTGGTTACATTTATGATGTTTTTTGAGATACCTCCGGCAGCGACTTGATTACAAGGGTTGGTTTGGGGGTGGGGGGAAGAGGAGGAATTGGTATTGCTGGGTCTCTATCATGATGTACAGCGGGCCTTAAACCCGTGACTCTCAATCCCAATCCCTTTTAAGATCAGGGGTGGGCTTCACTCGCATCAAGGGGCACCTTGCCGACCTTTACTCGCCCCTCCCTTCCCAGCCACTCCTCACCTGTCCACCTGGGCTCCTTAGGGTCCCAACCAGAAGCAGTTGTTGGAGCTAAACAGCCACCAGTTCAAATTGGATCTGGCCGAGAAGGAGGCTCAGCAGAAGCACCTACTGAGGACTAGGAGCATAGGCTTTCCAAGCAGAGGGATGGTCTGCAGGAGTGCAAGGCCAGGTACCGGCGCCTGGAGGATCAGCGGGCTGAGATGATCAACCAGTTTCAGGCCATAATGCAGTCCCCACTGGAATGAGGCTCTCCGGCTCTTCGCCATCAGTGGCACTTCCCTCCAGCCTTTGCCCAATGCCCCGCACCAGGAGGCTGAAGCAGACCCTGAGTCGGAATGTCTGCCCCCCTCTGACCCTCAGAAAAAGATCCTGAAGGGGGAGACTTTGCAGCAACACAAACGTTCATTGTACGTATCCGGCCCAGGAGCATAGTTTGAGGACCTCTGATTTAGTGCAATATAAAAAATGCAAATAATTTTTCTGCGGACCACCAAAATTTTCTCGCAGACTATCAGTGGTCCATGGACCACCAGTTGGTGACTGCTGATCTAAAGCAGGGGTCTCCAACCTTGGCAGCATTAAGTAAGCCCGGAGGACTTCAATTCCCAGAATTGAAGGGAAATTCTAGGAGTTGAAGTCCTCCAGGCTTAAAGTTGCCAAGGTTGGAGACCATTGGGCTAAAGTCAACCTGAAGGATGAAAAAACTAGGAAATAAAGCAAGACTGACTCCCAAAAGGAGCTTCAGAAAAGAAGCTCCCAAACAGAGCTTCAGAGGCTTTTTTTCTGAAATTCTGTTTCGGAGGCTTTCAGAGGCAGAAAAAATGTTTTTTTCTGAAACGGAATTTCAGAGGAAGAAAAAAAAGCAAAAAAAAACAAGGCACAGAGTTCACAACCAAGGAACCTGTTGCTAAAATTCACCTCTGGGAACAGCTGATTGGGGGTACTCCGGAAGGCCGATCCACCTGCCAATCAGCTTTTTTCTTATTTTCCTCCCCAAAAACTAAGGTGCGTCTTATACTCCGAAAAATACGGTAATTCCAAGTAATAAACTTTTTTTACGTTTTTAGCGGTTACGATATTCTCTGCCATATTCTTTAGCTGGCTAGGGGAAAAAGGATGCCCCCACCCCTCCAACTGAAACTAATGGTTAACAGAACATTCCTGCACTCAATTCACTTCAAGCTGAGTATTTACTAAAAAACAAACAAACTTAAGCACAAATAGAAATTTATCCCCCATATAGTCTGCATTGGAGTAATGGTTCTAATTTTAATCAGTCACTCTACCTGCAAGAATCTGTTCTGGGCGATAACGGATCACAGGAAAAACACACAATCCTACCCAAATAATTGTATCATCACTAATGCTGTGTGCAACAGTAGCAACAGAGTAATGTACCGTGTATTAACAATTATTACTAGTGCTACATTTGCAAAGTTTGGGAGAAAAATCAAGATACTCCTTGTGTAGGTGCTAAAAATGTCCCATTGGTGTTAATGAGTTCACTCACATTTATACAGCAAGATTTGCAACCCAAATAATGATATAAAATAACGTTGAATTCTCAAGAATCTCGGACCCTAATATCAATGCACAAAAATATAGGTATCCACTTCAGTTATCTACAATTAAGTATGACATATCGGTACGTTTTATTTTAGGACCAATAGAATGTACAAATTCCAACATAAACATTGAAAAGTTTATGAAAAATTATGAAATTCAATTCTGCATGTTAGCCTAATCTGGCTCTTTAACTTCATTATTGTATTGCATTACCAAAGGCCAAGATTATGTAATCAATGGTTCAAGCAATCCATGTGAAGAGTATTTGGAATTTGAGAGCAAGTAATTTTTTCAATGATCTGGTTATAACTTTGATAGTCAAATACTCAAATAAGCCCCTTAATACTACTGTAGACTTTCAGATAAATATAGCTCTTTTTTCCTTCAAAGAACCTATCAAGTTAATTTTGGGAAAAGCGTTTTCCATCCCTGGGGATACAAGGATTAGAAAACAACACAGCTCAAAGAACTGAAGACTAAAAATTGGGATACGGGCAAGAGATTATGGATAAAGGTGAAAGAAAGGGAAAATAAAGCAAAAGAGATTTTATGAAAATATGTACATTAATATTAGAACTATGTAAGTTGGATAATTACTTTGTATGTAGTGTGGAAGTTAAATATGTATAAAAATATGGCTAATAGTGAAATGCTAGAATTAAGTTAACAGGTGATTAGATAATGGAAGAATATATTTTAATGTAAACGTGTATTAATAGCAGAATTTCAAGGATGGGAAATATGAACAGAGGTATGAAGAAGAATTAAGTTTTTAACTGGTAAATTAGAATTTGAATGATAGTATTATCAAATAAGTATTAAAAACATGCTAGAATTAAATAATGGGTGATTAGAAAATGAAAGAATGTATTGTAAGAAAAATATGTGTGGTAATAGGGAACAGAAAAGAAATGCTATTTTCACATCTTTCAATATTATTGTGACGGGGAGGGCTAAAACAGAGATAGAAATAGGAGAGGAATTATAGTATATGTGTGTGTGTGTGTGTATATATACACACACACACACACATATATATATACATATAGATACATACACCAAAATATTAAGATATATGGAAGAGTAAGAAGAAAGTTTAGAACTGAAAGAATATGTGCAAATAATATGAAACAATGAAAATGAAATGTAATAATTGTGTGTAATGATGTTTATTTTTATTGAAATGTAGGAAACTCGGGTATCATACCATTCACGCATCGATATGTACAAATAATATAAAATAAAAAAAGCTTGGGATTGGGGGAAAAAAAAGAATTGCTTGGTAAGCCAAGTGGGTAGTTTCACATTTTTTTTTACCAAGCAAAGTTTCTTTGAGAAGAGAGAGAAATAAGGCAAAGGTTTAATCTGAAAAAAATGTCATGAAAAATGACCTAGAGTTGCTGGAAACATCAAGGCAATAAATGACCACGGAATTCACTCGCACTTTGCTACGCGGAGTTGTGTGCTCGGATGGGCGAAAATTCTGATGTGCTGCCTCCTTTCCTTTCTTTTAAATGCAGGACTACTGGAAGTGCCACAAACTTATTTCCATTCCTTATAAAAGTTTAGAGGCAGGAGGAAAAACAGAAGGGAATTATTTTCAGGATCATTAAAACCTGCCACAATTACATTCCCAAAGATAATTACTGTAATGTTCATAACAAGAGCATAAGAAAACACCTGTACAGTTATGTAATCTTACACAACAAGGTCAAAAGCTGAGCAGCGACCAGGAGTCCATGCAATCAAACAGGGAAGGGTGTATGAACTTCAGTCTGGGATGGCTGAGACCGAATCTTTCCCACAGATGTGTTGACATCAGCTCAAACCCTGCTCCACAACAATCAGTAACCATTAGGCATGACAATAAAAACAGGTATCGTCTGGGCTGTTTTTTAAATTTCGGCTACGAGTAGCAGATCCATCAACCAGAACCCAATGCAAAAAATAAATTAAAAAAAAATCCATACGCCCAGCCCATGGTTCTTTTTAAAAAATTAAAAAGAAACACATAATTTACACCTATCTCAGTGAGGTGATTTAGGAAAGGAGAAGTAGAAGGTTTATGTGTATCTCATTTTGCTGCTGCTATTTTTAAGCAGTTGGGGTGAGATATCCTTACCAATTTACTGCAAATCATCCATGGATTTAAATAAATCCAGATTTAATGTCTGCTCTCTTCTTTAGGGGTAGGACAGAAGATTCCCAAAATAAATTTTAAAAAAATTGTGGCCACCTCACCTTAGCATCCTACTTTTAGATCCCGAGGACTAGAATTTGAGGACTTAATACAATACAAAGACAATCCATCACCTACCTATCTCCCCACGGGCACGATTGGAAATTTTTATTTGATTTAATTTTTTTATGTATTTTATTTTGATTTGATTTATATTAAGGAAGCATTTTATTTTATTGTCGGCTTTGTTCAAAATTGAGACTATGAAAGGATCCAGGTAAGAGAGGTTTAATTCTGTAGTTTATCTGTTATCAGTTATCACAGAGACCAAATATAATAATAGAATTGTTATTCAGGAATTCCATTACTGTCTGGGCCAATACTAACAAAAGATTTATATATATGTATGTGTGTATGTATATATGTAAGTATGTATGTATGTATGTATGTATCTTTTGTAACTCTCTATATAATTATATATAGTTCCTGACTCTAGAGGGCAGTGCTCATACCCATTTCAAAGCCGAAGAGCCAGCACTGTCCAAAGACGTCTCTGTGGTCATGTGGCTGGCATGACTAAATGCCAAAGGCACACGGAATGCTGTTTCCTTCCCACCAAAGGTGGTCCCTATTTTTCTACTTGCATTTTTTACATGCTTTCGAACTGATAGGTTGGTAGAAGATGGGTCAAGGAATGGGAGCTCACCCCATTATGCGGCACTAGGAATTCGAACCGCTGAACTGCCGACCTTTTGATCGACAAGCTCAGCATCTTAGCCACTGCGTCCCTAAAAGATCCAACCCTAGCTTCTTTCACTGTGGGAAATATAGGTTGCCAAAAAGTCACATTTCTCTCCACCAAATTATGTCCATCGAATTTTTAAAAATCAAGAGTAACAAACCAGTAACACAAGGAGGGGAAACATAATACCTAAAAGTTTCACAATGCTTTTGGAAGTTTTAATCCCCAAACCTCTCAACTATGCTGAAGACAGAACATACAGTAGGCAGAGAACTGAATACAGGATTAGTCAGATAATAAAAGAACTGCATATGGGAACAAAGTGAAATATCCCTTCCAATTTATAGCAAGAAGGGAAGAATCTAAGAAGGTACAAGAGAGATAAAGTTGTTCAATGGAAATGTCATGAAAAGCAATTTTTTTTAAAAAAACAAGCTCCCCAAATACTATCCAGAACAAGATTCAAATATTATTCATTCTGCACTTCCCTGTATGCCCACAAGGGCCGAAGTTATGATAAGTATTCCCTTATCAGCGAAACGACATTGTTAAATGGGGACTGGCACGGGTATTAAATCAATCATAAATTAAGTGTTCTCTGAAACGCACTAATGGAACATTAATAGTACATAATTTGACTTCCTTGGCATTGCAATATTCTCTTGAAACATGATGTGAAAGAATAATTCACACCATCTGTTGAGATATCCATGTGGGAGTGGCCACCTTTTCTTTTCCGCATGCTTCCTACTTAAAAAAATACAACGTTGGCACTGGATTGTGACCTTTTATTTGAGGAATCGCCACCTAATAAAGAATGTTAAAGAGTAAGGAAAAGGTGTAAAACTACTACAGGCAGTCCCCGACGTACAACCGTTCGTTTAGTGACCGAAGTTACAATGGGACTGAAAATGTGAGCAATGACCATTTTTCACGCTTACGACTGTTGCAGCTTTCCCTGTGGTCACGTCATCAAAAGCAACTGACTCATATTTATGACGGTTGCAGCGCCCCAAGATCATCTGATCCTCTTTTGCGACCTTCTGACAAGCAAAGTCAAAGGGCAAGACAGATTCCCTTCGTAACGGAGCTACTAATGTAACACCTGGAGTGTTTCGCTTAACGCCTGCGGCAAGGATGGATGTAAAATGGGGCAGTACTCACTTAACAAACGTCTCGCTTAAGCCACGGAAATTTTGAACTCAGTGGTGGTCGTACGTCGAAGACTACCCCGTACTAAGGCATGGCCTGACTAACTGCCAAAGGCTGGCTCTGTAGAAGACATGAAGCCTTCACACCTACAAATGAAACCAACTGTGCTACGCAGGTCTTGTTTTCCAGAACGGGATACTAGCCAGAGGTGGTATTCACCTGGTTTATACCGGTTCGGGCAAATCGGTAGTGGAAATCGCGGTGGACCCACCCACCTGCCCTGGCTCTATGCTATCCTATTTAGGCACATTTTTGAGGCCGGGCGCATGCATGGAAGGCACGCGATTGGGCAAAGCACATGCGTGGAAGGCCGGGCGCATGTGTGAAATGCCAAGCGCATGCACGGAAGGAGCGCACACCGAACTAGTGGTAAGAACATTGGAAACCCTCCGCTGATCCCAGTCCATCCTCAAGGCAAAGCCAATAAAAACTGAGCTACAGAAAATAAAATATCCTTCCATTCAGTCAAATGCAACCTTTCATGTTGTGATCCAAGCTAGCTAGAACCTTTGGCCAAGGATTGTCTTCTTTCAGAAGAAAACTGTGGACGGGGTGATACAAGCGTGTTATTTAACACAACTAGGTCTGTAACTAGACTTATTGCTTTTTAAGTCAGATGAGCTCAAAACCCCTGCAATTCCAGACTTTGGTCCTTTCCCTTACTTCAACTGCCATTTCCATTTCCGAGATGTTTATTTCTCCTGCTGCTTTTGGTGTCAACAACCAAAGTACAAGTTCAAAGGCAAGGAATGGTCCCCTGGCTTGCAACGGGGGTATATATACACACACTTTAATACTGGGTTTACTGCACGTCTATAAAGACAACCATAATGGTGACAAAATTTGCACGTGCATAAATAACCTGGAAAAGGTTCCTTTAAAAAAAAGAAGATTATTTCTAATATGGATTGGAGATTTTCTTCATAATGCAAGAATGAGCTATGGCGATGTGATAGCTTTATTAATTTCTTCGCTGAACTGTACAGAACACATCGCCCCCCTGTAGGATTTTTACAAGTTTGTGCACGTGCTAAATCAATTAACACTGCTCTCCCAACCCGTTGCAACATTTAATCTGTACCACCTTGGAACATAAAACTGAGATTAGACAATTATGCAAGAATCAAATGGAAGAACCAAGAACAAGATTGCTGAAAAGCCTTTGTAATTCTGGGTGGGGGAAAAAAAGAGGGTTATCATTGTGTCTACAACTGACTTACTAGTTTCACTGCATGAATATGCTATATCAGGGGTCTCCAACCTTGGCAGCTTTAAGCCTGGCGGACTTCAACTTCCAGAATTCCCCAGCCAGCTTTGCAAGGACACGGTGGCTTAGGGGCTAGGATGTTGAGCTTGTCGATCGAAAGGTCAGCAGCTCAGCGGTTCAAATCCTTAGTGCTGCCGTGTAACGGGGTGAGCTCCCGTGACTTGTCCCAGCTTCTGCCAACCTAGCAGTTTCGAAAGCACGTAAAAATGCAAGTAGAAAAAATAGGGACCACCTTTGGTGGGAAGGTAACAGCGTTCCATGCACCTTTGGCGTTGAGTCATGCCGGCCACATGACCACGGAGACGCCTTCGGACAGCGCTGGCTCTTCGGCTTTGAAACAGAGATGAGCACCGCCCCCTAGAGTCGGCAACGACTAGCACTTATGTGCGAGGGGAACCTTTACCTTTTTAACTTCTTATCACACATCAAACTAATATCTGTATTTCAGACATCATTACGTTAGAGAGGGTCCAGAGATATTTTACTAGGAGAGTTCTCAAATCTTCTGCTCGAAATAAAATTCCCTATCCCACCGGGCTTGAAATCTTAGGTCTAGAAAGCTTCAAACTACGTCGTCTACGTTTCAACCTATGCTTAGTTCATAAGATTATTTACCAAAATGTCCTACCTGTAAATGAGTACTTTAACTTCAACCATAATAATAATACAATGGCCATCAATAGATTTCAACTCAATGTAATTCGCTCTAATCTTAATTGTAGGAAATATGACTTCTGTAATAGAGTAGTCAATGTCTGGAACACGCTACCTGATCCTGTTGTTAGTCTCTCTAATCCCCATACCTTTTACCGTAAACTGTCTACCGTGGACCTTTCTTAAGAGGTCCCTAAGGTGGATGGGGTGCATAAGCGCATCAGCGTGCCTACCGTCTCGGTCCTACTGTTCCAAATTATATGTAATCATTCTAGGTGTTTATGGCTATGTTTTGCCTATTTATATCCTTTTTTTTTTGTGCCAAAATTTGTTGATGTGTCCATGTCTGTGTCTACTCTGTTACTTGTTTTCTTGTACTTGTTGACAAATAAATAAATAAATAAGCCATAATGTGGCTTCATTTAGATCTAGTCAATTAACTAAAGCAAACCATAGCTTAATGCGTTACATAAACCAAGCCTCTTGACTATAACCATGGGAAAAATACACTTTCTGGAGTTAACTAGACAAATTGCAGTTTCAAAATGAGACAAGAACTTTTTTATCAACTACTGATGATTAAAGTAGGAAATCATTTACCAAAGCCAGTTTCTGGCATCTCTGCTAAAACAAGATCACAGATCGCAGAAAACAAGAGCACAAAATCTATGCTAAAAGTCTGGGAGACATACTGTCAGCGGATCCATACAAGAAGCATCAGATGAGAAGTATAAACTTAGTGTAAAGCTGGCTGGGGAATTCTGGGAGTTGAAGTCCACAAGTTTTAAAAGTTGCCAAGGTTGGACACTCCGTAGTACACTACTACTAATTGAAGGAAACCAGCAAACGAAACAACCTCATTAATTACTTAATCCAGTGGGTAAATCTAACCATACAGTTATTACTTTTTTATGCCCCAAAATCGTTTCACATTTTTTTTAACAATATACTTGAACCCGTTATTCAGCAAAGTTTACTTTATTTCCAATCTCTATTGATTCGGCTCAATTAAAAGATTCTCCCAGCAAGCTTTCAGCTCATAATTTAACTGTTCATTGTATAACACAAATGTCAACACTAGCCTTGCCAGGAAGGGAAATTATGTGAATGGACCCACTTTCAGCCAAAAATCATGGTATGATATGACATCTTTAAAAGTTTTGGCTACAGCTGTATTCACAAGCATGTGGCCGACAAATAAAACTTAGCTGCTTTGTTAGTTCCCTGAACAGCATCATATTCAGATGCAGCTTAACGACAATATAATTAAATTCTATCATCCCTCGTTTCATTCTCTGAAGTTGCAAGAGTTACAAATTTCACCTTACGGGCTATGCACAAACACAGCCATCTGTTGCATTCACAAATCATGCTAAGCTAAAGATTTAACCGTTGTTAGATGGTGAACCACAGTAGCCAGGTTCACACAGATGTGAAGGCATTATGGCTGAGTTACTCTTCTGCGTTAAATAAACATTATCAAGTTAGTTTAACGGATCAAACTAATTTCTGATATATATGGGATTACAATAGAAGTGGAACATACTAAAAGAAAATGGTATTTTGAAGCCCATTAAAACGGCTTCTAATAATAAAATACTCCAGGAACATTATGGTTTTCTGCTGTATGTGGAATTCTATCCTTTCGCTCGAATAGTTTATACAGACCAGTAAAAAAAAATAATCTAAGGACAATGAAGTTCCATTAGCTGGATCGTATCCTGATCCACAATGCAGTGAAATAGGCTTTTGGTTGGGCACTGGATGGGTAAATGCGTTGTTCATAAAATAAGGGAAAGAAATCGCAGGATGAACACTGCAGTTTTTAAAAACTGAAAACAAAATACATGAATTATACAAATAAAAAAGTATAAGCTGCCTTGAAACTCTCCAATAATCTCCAAAGAATAGAATGTTGACAGATTTGACATTTATCATTATGAAACCGCTCCCTACAAGAATATAAAATCCCATTTTGATGCTGTTAAACTGATGCCAACCGACAATGCACAAGCAACACAGTTTCTTTCTGACCAAAATAAAAAAAAAAACCCTTCACATAATTTGCTGAAGGAATGAGAATACAACAAGGCAAAGACGATATGCATCTAAAACGCTGTAAGACCGCCTTAACCTTTCTTAAATCAAGTGCAACCTGCCACAGAAGAGTTGTGCATCCGCTGTGTTCAGAAGACTTCCTTCCACACCCTGCAAAAGGTCCATTTGTATTCAGAAAGACACCCTTGCCCTGGAATCCTGCATAATGTAACACCAAGAGTGACAACGACTTTTGTTGAGAAAGACAAAAAAAATGCATACCTTTGCAATGGCCAACTCAAGAAGGTCATTACAGCACAAGAATCCCAACTCCACTGAATGCACAGGCCATGTGTCTTTTGTTAGGTATAACGTGGTGTGCAATATGCCTCTTTGCTCGCTCACACACTTCCATGCACTGAAACACATGTTTCGACCGCACTGGGAGGTGCTTAAGATCAGAAGACACCGACCTGATTGTGCCCTTCCGTAGAATAAGTGGATCAGTTCCTGTCTAATTTCAAAATGCACATATACACCCTGGTTTCTCCCCTTCTCATGAAAAGCCTGAGCCTACTTAAACTTCTTAACAACCCCCCTCCTCCTTTCACCATAGTGTGGCCCGGGAAAATACCTACATAATACTGTTAAAGGAATGCAAACTGTGTAAAGGTCAAAGCACATCTTTGCACAAGCCACATTGGGGTGGGGGTGGGGGGAGGTGGTGTGGCATTCCATCGTGACAGGTAAAGTGTGCCTTTCTTCTCAGGCCACGTGCTTCTAGAACCGGAGTACCCAAGCACTCTTAGGGTTATCCCTTATTACGTGCTTCGCCATAGTGTCATCCACTCATTCGTCCACTCAATTCACATCAAAGCCTATGGGGTGAGGTTCCTAAAGCAACTTAAGAGCCACCCCGAATTGTCTCTAGATGCCTCTTCCCAATAAACACCCCCTCCCCTCAACCAGTAACTTTATACCACCAATTCAACACAGATCCTTCCTGATCCATAACTAATTCTGGCCAAGCCTTTGCTTTGCCAAAAGCATCCAAACCGACTGCTGTTTTGAACCGGATCCCCATGCATGCAAAAGGGGCATCTCAACCCCTACCCCCACCCCGAAAATGTCCAATCTGGGCTACTCTAGGGGATGAGCATCCAAGGCCCCGTTCTAGTCTATCCTTGGGACTCAACCTTTTCCAGTCTTCAAACCACAAATGCCAGAAAAACCTCCCCTCACGGAAGGCCAAGGGGTTACCCCTGCAGCCCCTGGCCCTGAACACCTGCAGATCCCAAACAATCCCAGCCTGCCTTCCCTATTTCAAAAGCCCCCTTCGTGCTGCCATTCACCAAAGACCCGTTGATCACTCAACTTTCTGGACCAGGTGCAATAATAACCTTGACTAGCCACCCCATCTCCTCCCCATTTACTACACCCCACTGCAGACTAAAATGCGACCTTTCCCCATAGATCTCATTTTGCAAATGTTTCCTTTGGGGAGGGGAGGTTATAAAGGTTTGCAAACGACCCCCTCCTCTCCTCGCCACCTCAAATCCTGCCCCCCAAAGACGCCCCTCTGCTCCCTTCCCCCACCCACACCTCCAGACCCCCCTCTCCTGCACCCCCCCCAAGCCCCGACTCCAAAGAGCTGCCCTCTGCTCCCTCCTCCCACCCTAAGTCCTGACCTGGAAGACCCCCTGTCCTTCCTTCCTCCCCCCAAGTCCTATTCCTAAGAGCCCTCCTCCCTTCGCCCCTCCAAGGC
Organism: Ahaetulla prasina; assembly: GCF_028640845.1. Taxonomy (NCBI): domain Eukaryota; kingdom Metazoa; phylum Chordata; class Lepidosauria; order Squamata; family Colubridae; genus Ahaetulla; species Ahaetulla prasina. The sequence goes on from NC_080550.1 coordinate 7,275,109, forward strand.
CTGACTACAAAGACCCCTCTCCTGTCCCCCATGTCCTGCCCCCACAAGACCCTCTCTGTTCCCTTCCCTGCATCCCTCCTGCCTCCAAAGACCCCTTCTCCTGCCCCTCTGCTCCATTCCTCCCCACAAGTCCTGCCTCCGAAGACCCCTCCTGCCCCTCCAAAGACCCCTTCTCCTGCCCCTCTGCTCCCTTCCCCATCCTCTCCTGCCTCCAAAGACCCCTTCTCCTGACTCCCCCGACATGCCCTTCCCCAAAGACCCCTCTGCTCCTTCCCCACGCTCTCCTGCCACCCCCACATGCCCTTCCCCAAAGACATCTCCCCCCACCGCCCCACGTTCCCCTCGCCAGACTCCCTTCCTCACCCCACCACGCCGGGGCTGTAATTCGTCTTCTTCCACGGGGTGCCGGTGTAGGCCGGCTCCTCCGGCCCGCCCGGCGGGCTCCCCAAGGGCCCGTTCCCCAAAGCCGGCCCGCCGCCGCTTTCCCCGGCGGGGGCCAGCAGCAGCGTGCAGTTAAAGCCGAAAGTGCTGGCCTTGTTGTCCCGTTTCCTCTTGTTGCTGGCGGCCGCCGCCCCCGCCGCGCCAGCAGCGGCGGCAGCAGCAGCAGCCGAGCCCGCCGGAGCAGCGGGCGAAGCCGCACGGGGTGCCGAGGCCGCGGCGGCCGGAGAAGGCCCCGTAGAAGACGACGCGGTAGCGGAGGAAGACGACGACGACGAGGAGAAGGAAGAGGAGGAGGAGGCCGCCGCGCCCAGCGGGGCAGCGGGGGTCGCTTGGACGCCGGGCCGGGCCGCCCAGGCGGGAGGCTGCGGAGAGGCCTGCCGCCGCGGGGGAAGCGGCTGCTGCTGCTGCTGGTGATGGTGGTGATGATGGTGGTGGTGATGGTGGGGCAGGCCGGCGCTCTCCAGCGGCAGGAAGTCGGGCTGCGGGTCGCCGCCACGCGGGACGCGGGACATGCCGGGCGGCGGCGGGGGGGACGAGGCGGCGGCGGCGGCGGCCACGGGGGTCGACGGGGAGCTGCTGCTGCTGCTGCTGCACGAGGAGGACGACGACGAAGAAGAGGAAGAGGAGGAAGACGAGGCCGGGGCGGCGGCGACGGCGACGGCCGGCTGGCTCTGCTGCTGCTGCTGCTGCTGCTGGAAGTAGAGGTTGCGGACCCCTTGCGTGGTCTCCCAAATCTGCATCCACAGGCGGTTCGAGGGGCCGAGCTGCTCTGGCTGGAACCAGGCGATCCGGGGATCCATCAAACGGCGAGCCGGCCCAAGAGCAACGGGGCGGCGGCGGCAGCGGCGGCTCCTCCTCCTCGCCCTCCTCCTGCCCGCCGCTGTTGCTGCTGCCGCCGCCGCCGCCGGGCCGGGCAGGCCCAGCCCCGCCGGCCTTCTCGGGAGCGCGGCGCCCTGCGGGAAGCGGAGGAGCCCGAAGGAGGAAGACACACACACACACAGCCCCGCGCGCGCGAGACCGGCCGGCCGCCTCCTGGCAAGGACGGCGGGGAAGCCGGCCGACCAGGCGGGAGGAAGAGCGGGCGAGAGAGAGAGAGAGAGAGAGAAGCGGCTGCGGCGGCGGCTGCTGCTGCTTCGCCGCCCCTCCCGGCCAAGCAGCAGCGCGGAGCGAGAGGCGAGCGAGGCGGGGCCCTGTCGAAGAGGCCGCCGCCACCGCCGCCTCCCGGGCCGCGCGTAATAAAGGCGTGGGTGGGAGAAGGAGAAGGCCGGGGCGGTGGCGGCCTCGGCGGAGAAAGACGGTCGCCCACGCGGGGGGGAAAGGGGGTCCTCCCCGCTTCTGGATTGCCTCACAGCCCGGGATGGCGACGGATCCTCCTCCGCCGACTGGGCCCCGAAGAGGGAGCGCGGCGGAGCCCCCGGAGGGACGCCGACCCCGAAGGGCCCTTTCGGGGTGCTGGGGAGGCCTGCTTTGCAGGGAAGCCCCGAGCTTTCCCAGTAGATTGAGGGGACGGGTGGGCGTAGGTGGTCATGAGGGGTTTGGGACGGTTTATCTTTCTTTTGAACCTGAGGGGATGCCTGGTTTATGACACCCATCTACATACAACGTTTGTATATGTATATGAAGGTAATGTGTATGTGTTACATTTATATACATACACAAATACATACAAATATAGGTAGATGGGAGATATTTTTTTATTTATTTGTCGATGATATATAACAGGTAAAAGTATAATTTGGATACATGAGAAGAGTAAGTAAAAAAGGAACATTAGGACAGGGACGGTAGGAAGGCAGGTGCTCTTATACACACCCCTTACAGACCTCTTAGGAATGGGGTGAGGTCAACAATAGACAGTCTAAGGTTAAAGTTTTGGGGGTTTTGGGAAGAAACTACAGCATCAGGTAATGCATTCCAGGCATTGACCACTTCTGTTACTGAAATAACATTTTCTGCAATCGAGTTTGGAGATAAATATGAGATACAGATATAAATACACACAGCCTGGCAAGTGTGGGCTATTTTAGAAATAGGGGGAAAAAGAAAGGAAGGAGAGAAATATGGGACTTTTCATAGAAAGGAGGTTCATCCATCTATTTATTTAATTTATATTCCACCCAATTCCGAATGACACTGGACCAAGAGAAGAAAAATGACAGAAGTACTAAACCTTCATAGAAGGGAGGTTTTGTTCATTTATTTATATTACAATTTTTCCGTAGGGCATACTCTGGGCAAATAACAAAAATGGAAGAATATGTATTTTTCTAAACCTTCCTAGAAGGGTGGGGAAGGGAAGGTGTTCGTTCATTTATTAATTTATATTACATTATATAATTCATTGTATTACCAGTATCTACTCTGGGTGAAGAGCAAAAATGACCGAAGCCCAAACTTTGATAGAAAGGAGGGCGGTTACTTGATTCTATGTAGGTAATCTTTACGCTTTTTACCTCTGAACAGGTGTGCATACCTACAAAAAAAAACGAGGGCAGGACTCCAGCCATTTTTAACCTTCTCAGAATGCTTCAGGAGACCGTCTGCAATTGAAGACCATTCTTAGAAATCTTTGGGAATACCCATAAAATAGAATATTTGCAGATCGGGGTTGAACTGCGGATCCTTGGTGCTCTCTGAGCTTGATTTTCTTGCAGACGTTTCATGGCCCAATTAGGTCACATCATCAGCGCTAGCAAGATGATCCTAATTGGATAATCTAGTACACTCCCTTCTAACACTGATGATGTGAGCTACTTTGGTAATGAAATATCTGCAAGGAAACAACCAAGCTCAGAAAAATACCAAGGACCCCACTGTTGATGCTTAGCTTTGAAGCCTGTAACCTTTCTCTATTTTTTTTTCCAAACTAATCCTTGAGGTTGGGAAGAGTGCAACAGAGGGCCGCCTTCTTAAACATTAAGATGTCCTCCAGGCATTTTGGTGGATCTCAATAGGATCCCACACCTGTGACTGGTCCACATTAAATGCAGTAGCTCAAACTCATGCGCTCGTTACCTCTCGCTTGGATTATTGTAATGCTCTCTACATGGGGCTCCCCCTGAAGTGCACTCGGAGGCTTCAGTTAGTCCAGAATGCAGCTGCGCGGGTGATAGAGGGAGCTACGCGTAGCTCCCATGTAACACCGCTCCTGCGCAGACTGCACTGGCTACCTGTGGCCTTTCGAGTGCACTTTTAAGGTGTTGGTTACGACCTTTAAAGCGCTCCATGGCTTAGGGCCTGGGTACCTACGGGACCGCCTGCTGTTACCACATGCCTCCCACCGACCCGTACGCTCTCACAGAGAGGGACTTCTCAGGGTGCCGTCCGCCAAACAATGTCGGCTGGCGGCCCCCAGGGGAAGGGCCTTCTCTGTGGGGGCTCCCACACTCTGGAAAGAGCTTCCCACAGGTTTACGCCAAATACCTGACCTTCGGACTTTTCACCGCGAACTGAAGACACACCTTTTTATCCGCGCGGGGCTGGCTTAAATTGAATTTTAAATGTCAAATTTTATTAATTTTAAATGGGGTTTTTTAGTGTATGGTAAATTTTTAAATTGTCAGGCTAATTTAAATAAGTTTTTTAAATTGCATTTTAATTGTATTTTGTATTGTTTGTTTTATTTTGCCTGTACACCGCCCTGAGTCCTTCGGGAGAAGGGCGGTATAAAAATCAAATAAATAATAATAAATAAACTATTGACTCAACAAAACGTATCTTCTTGGTCCAAGCTTAAGGTTCAAAGTTAAGATAATTAAAGGTATTTTTTCACCCCCTCAACTCTCCTACTTTCCTTCTTTTGCACGTACATCTCTGCATACACAAAATAAAAGCAAATCTGTAAACATTTTGAGAATCTCAACCGATCTAAGCCAATAACTGCTGCACACCACTGCCAAAATTCCAGGGATGATCAAAGCCACCACAAAGTAAACTATCCTTATTTCAAAGGTCATGTTAATTGTGTCTCCTAATCCAGAGTATCAAAGCCTGATGTCGGATTTATTTAATGTAGCTTTTTCTTCCCATTTTATAGTGCATTTGTGGTTAATCACATTGAGGGAAGATTTCCATTTACAACTTGTCTCTTGGACAGTATCTCCAAAATCAAAAAGGCCGCAGGAACATCTATTAAGTACACATTTAGTCTTTTCCACCTTTTCACCAAGTAAGAGCTGAAATGTATCTGCGTAATCATGTATATTATGTACACATGCTAGTTACATGTGTGAAAAAGAGAATTTTGCAATCACTGATGTCTTTCAACATCTTTACAATAGGTAATAACTTTAAAGATCATATTACTTAGTACAGTGTCTACTAAAGAAAGCAATAACATTTTAGCAATACATTTCAGTTTCCTAATTGGTTTCCAAAGGGTTGTTTTGGAGAGCTCATGTGTGTCTAAATTTGTCCCAAATCTAAATTAAGCGGGGGAGGGGGGAGAGAATTATGTGGTTTTCCTAAGTTCCTTTATTCCCATTCTGATTTCAACCTCTCCAAAATCCTTTTCCTGAGATATGATTAAAATTAGTCTGAATAGCTGGAAAGCAAATGTGTAATTGCAACGATAGAATAGAATAGAATTTTATTGGCCAAGTGTGATTGGACACAAGGAATTTGTCTTGGTGCATATGCTCTCAGTGTACATAAAAGAAAAGATACTTTCATCAAGATACAACAGAACAATGAAGCTCCATCTGTGTCCCAGATTATTTGGAAGCGGCTACTTATTACATGTTTGCATTGTACAACATAGAAAATCAAATATTTAGTATGATTTGAAAAAATATATATCAGAGGATGCCATTAAATCGGTGACACCGTCGGACTGTGTGGAAATATCCATATGGTTCTCTTGGCAGCCATTTTAGAAGTCCTTCCTAGGGCTAAGAGAACTGATCAAGGATATCCAAATGGAAGGAACAGGACTTGGTTCCCCCACTCCCAGTGCAGCAGCTTAGCCAATGGACCAAACGGCCATGTCATCATTTCCCAGCACAAAATATTATGATCTGTTCGATTTACCAGATTTTCTAGAGCAAGTTAAAAACAAGATTATTCTGCAACTTTCATCTCAAGCTATACTTCATCGTGCAAATCACACTGGTTGCAATCATTCAGTAACTCGCTTCTGATATTGTCTTACTCTTGAGTGCCTGGAGGAGAAGGAGAGGCAGAGGCTGGAGGCAGGTTCAAGTGAGGACTCGGCCTGGAATCACGACCTTCTCACAAGTGGTCTAACTCCTTGAATTCCGTTCATTCTTATCTAGCGCCAATTTAGTGCTGAATGTTGACAAAATTCTTGTGCATATGAGCAATAAATCAGTTCGACTGGAGCTTAATGCATGGTCCTGATTCTTTGCGCCTGATATTACCACCTCATCCCTGTTGCAACCCTTCCCCGATAGCCATTGTACTAGTCAACTGAGAAAGCTCGATTACGCTGAATCAGGCCAACTGGCTGGCCACAGCTCTCCAGGTTTTAAGGGAGGAGTTTGTTCAACCCACTTGGAAAATACTAGGATTAGATCAGTTCACCGCCTGGCTGCCGAACAGGGATTGTACCCCTGGGCTATGACTCACGTGAGAGTTCTCGCAGTCAGTGAAAGCAAAATGATAGTAAATCCCGAGTTGCAGAAACGAGGGAGGTAGAAACTCAACGGGGTGGGGCAGCCCACGCACAACAAACAAGAGGGAGAAGCATCCATATTGATTGTACAGAGACTGCTTGATCCTGAACCTTATTGGTTGCTGGAATTAGTTCATTAAGGCTTCTTTATTTTCATTAGAACTGCAGAAACAATGGCTACCAACCTGCCTTCCATTGAGGACCTGTATACTGCACGAGTCAAAAAGAGGGCTGTGAAAACATTTACAGACCCCTCACATCCTGGACACAAACTGTTCCAACTCCTACCCTCAAAACGACACTATAGAGCACTGCACACCAGAACAACTAGACACAAGGACAGTTTTTCCCCGAATGCCATCACTCTGCTAAACAAATAATTCCCTCAACACTGTCAAACTATTTACTAAATCTGCACTACTATTAATTTTCTCATCGCTCCCATCACCCATCTCCTTCCACTTATGACTGTATGACTGTAATTTTGTTGCTTGTATCCTTACAATTTATATTGATATTGTTTCCTGATTCCTTATTTGTACCCTATGACTATCGTTAAGTGTTGTACCTTATGATTCTTGATGAACGTATCTTTTCTTTTATGTACACTGAGAACTTATGCACCAAGACAAATTCCTTATGTGTCCAATCACACGTGGCCAATAAAAAATTCTATTCTGTTCTGTTCTGTTCTGTTCTGTTCTGTTCTACTCTACTCTACTCTACTCTACTCTACACTACTCTACTCTATGTGGCCTTCCTTCAATCCAGCGTCTTGGCTGAATGCAGACAAATTTGGCTAGAAGGCTATTTAATCAGAATACAGTAAAAGGCTTGTTCAAAGCAAGAAGATATTTGACTGCCCCAAGTTGTGTCAATTTACCCAGGGTACCATAATTTATGATTTAGAGGTTCTGTTTGATTATAGTTCATCCAGTACAATTATCATAAATTATGGTAATGTCAATTATTTCATTGCTATCATTCACCAGCATTGAATCCAAACACAGCACATAGCTTCCTTTTGGTAAAAAATGTAGTTAGTTTGCATTTTAACATCTTTTGGCTGAAAGGATTTCAAACACAATATGAAGAAATATACTTCTGTATATATTATGTATATTAGCAAAATACAATGTGTGAACCTTGCTGTTATCTATAAAGCGTTTTTAAAAAGAAGTAGGAAAAGTGTCCATATCTGGCCACTGAGAAAATTGATATCATCCACGAACAATGTTTTATCCTGTTGGGTTTTTTTTACATTGTACTTTTACTTTAAAAAAAAAAAATTGAAAACCCTGAAATATATAATCAAGTAATCGAATTATTTTGTCCACATTAAGAAAATGGGCACTTCCATTATAATCTTTTATTTTAGATTTTTTTTGCTCATTCTTTTTCTAAGAATTGCAAATCAAAACACTTCACCACGTTAAGGACAAATTTTGACCCTTTTGTGGTGCTGAATTCATTTTCACACTTTTCTCTGCCTCTCCCCCCACTCCACAATATAACACATACAATATGAAAAGCAGACCATAACCCTTTCCTCCTACTAGCTGTTGTTACAAAGTCCTATAGAATTAATGGCTAAAACATTCAATAAAACTATATAAAAAATAGAGCTTTCCATCCTATTTCTATTCCAAAACTTTTTTCTTTCTGCCCAATGTTTCTTGATAGGCAATAAATCTTCTTAAATTCAGCTTCACGTTGTCTAGAACACATAGTTGCTCCGTGTTATACTGTCCTCTGCCTTCCTTTCGCATCTGCAGTTAAAAAAGAAATGTGGAAGCTCTAAATGAGCTGAACTCCAATTAATAGCGATAGATAGATAGATAGATAGATAGATAGATAGATAGATAGATAGATAGATAGATAGATAGATAGATAGATAGATAGATGGATGATAGAGATGGAGATAAGATGGATAGATGGATGGATGGATAGATAGATGATAGAGATGGATGGATGGATGGATGGATGGATGGATGGATGGATGGATGGATGGATAGATGACAGAGATGATAGAGATGGATAGGATGGATGGATGGATGGATAGATAGATAGATAGATGGATGGATAGATAGATAGATGGATAGATATGGATAGATAAGATAGAAAGAGGCAGACAGACAGACAGACAGACAATCTAAACCCCTTATCCCAGGAAATAAAATGAAACAGAATCAATACCCATAACCAGCCTGTTTCTATATCTTTCTAGCCCTTCCCCCAACTTTCTATTTTAAAAAAAATCAAGCAAAGTTGTCAATGACAAAAAGCCTAGCCATCCCATTTCAAAATGCATTGCTTGAAACCACGAGGACTAGTAATGTGGGGATTTAAAAATAAAGCCGATGTTAGGATTTTCAAGAAATCAATGAATGACCGCAACCGGGCAAGAAATGTTAGCTGTTTAAATGTGCAACCCAGGTGCTTCCCGTCTGCAAACTTGGCTCTTTGAAGACTTGTGGACTTCAACTCTGGGAGTTGAAGTCCACAAGTCTTAAAAGAGCCAAGTTTGCAGACCCCTGCCCTAAACCATCTTAACCCTCTCCATCTTCTCCCCATTCGCTAGAAAACTCTATGCTTACCCGTGACTTGAAAACGGGCTGGAATTCCTTAAGCGCATAAAGCAATTTTATTTCCTCCGCTGCCCTTTCCGCTTCTTTGCCATCGGCAAAAACATCGAAAAGGGCATCCAAGGCTTCTCCCACCACCACAAGAGAAGGGTCTTTCGTCGCAACGTTGAGGAGGAATTTTCCGATGTTCTGGAACGACACAAAGAAATGCAGAATCCAAAGGAAAAAAACACGTAATAACGGAGTTGGGAGGGACCTTAGCGGTCTTCTAGTCCAACCCCTCTTTTCAAGCAGGAAATTCTATATCAGGGGTCTCCAACCTTGGAAACTTTAAGACTTGTGGACTTCAACTCCCAGAATCCCTCAGCCAGCAAAGCTGGCTGAGGAATTCTAGGAGTTGAAGTCCACAAGTCTTAAAGTTACTAAGGTTGGAGACCCCTGCCCTAAACCATTTCAGACAAATGGCTATTCAATCTCTTCTTAAAAGTCTTCAGTAATGGAGCACCCACAACTTCTGGAGGCAAGACGTTTCACTCAGTTATTGTTCTCACTGTCATGAAATGTCTCCTTAGTTCTAGGCTGCTTCTCTGCTTGATTAGTTTCCATCCATTACCTTCCAAACAAAATGACACCCCCATTAAGAGCAAGACAGCAGCTGATTTTACCTTGAGGGTCTCCGTGGTGTCTTCCACTTTGGCAAGGACACTCCCAGCAATTCCCAAAATGCTAACCACATTGATTCGGACGCTGATGTTTGTGCTCTGAATTCCGGTTTCACACAGAGTCATCAGCTGCTCCGGGGTCATGGACTGTTTAATAGAAGAGGAAGGAAAAGAAATCACAGCCTTTTGAGTCAAAACATCCCTCTTGGCCATCTCCAACCTGGAGCCCTCCAGATGTGCTGGGTCGACAGCCACTTTGGGAACTACAATCCCAATGTGCTGGAAAGCAGTTTTTTTTTAGGAATGTTTTCGTTCCGAGTGAAAAAAACAAAACGGTCACGGCTTTTAAGAAGCCATCCACAAGCAGAAGCAGCAATAAAATATATTTGCAGAACACAAAAAAACAAGAGTCAGAAGGGATCTTGGGAGGTCTCATAAATTAGAATAGAATAACAGAATTGGAAGGGACCTTGGAGGTCTTCTAGTCCAACCCCCTGCTTAGACAGGAAACCCTACACCACTTCAGACAAATGGTTATCCAATCTCAACCCGCTGCTCATGCAGGAGACCCTTCCAGACAAATGGAAGTCCAATCTTTTTTTAAAAAACTTCTAATGATGGAGCATTCACAACTTCTGGAGGCAAGACGTTCCACTGGTTAATTGTTCTCACTGTGTCAGCTTTGGAAGCCATATTAGGCCGGAAGCTTCCATGCTGCCACCTTCTCATGTGTGGGAAAGTAGGGGGGGGGATTTAATAGAGGGGTTGTCTTTAGGCATAATCTTCCTGTCGGTCAAGGTCAGGCCGATCTTGCATCTGGAGAAGGAGTGGTCGGAGTGCTGTCTCGAGATGGGACGGATGGCGATTGGAGCATGTGATCGACTGAGGAGTCGGGATGGTTTTGGGGGTTTTGATCGTTCCCAGCATTAGGCTCTTCTCCAGTGAGTCCTTCCTTCTCATACTCCTTTCCTAAATCTCTTCAGAACTAGTGGGTCTGACCCCCTTCCTATTTAACTCAAAAGATCTTCCAGAAATCGCAGATGTGCACAATTTTTAACCGCTTCATATGATGTGCATGTTCTATAATCAGATTGTGGAAACTTTCTTTATTCATGTCAAAAGCCTTTTCAAACGACAGACATTAAAACCTTCAACTCCGAGCGAATAAAACAGGCCATTAGAAATATAGCATGTGCAAAAAAAAAAAAAAAAAAAGAATGTAAAATAAATAAGATTAAAACCAAATGACATTCGCCCAGTATGGGGCCACATTGGCAGCTTTTTCTCTCCCCAGCATGTTGAAAGACATTGTGGGAAATTAGATGCCAACACGTCCAGAAAACTCACCTGAGGTATATTATTGGATGCCAACGTTTGCAAAAGAGCTCGCAACGCACTGGTGACGGCTTCTAGAAATTCCACTTCTTTTGAAAATTCTGCCCAAAAATTTTAAAAAAAGCACATTTTCTTTTAAGCTCAAAACACAAGTTATACAGGTAAACCTCAATTTACGACCACAATTAAGCCCCAGATTGATGTTGCTAAGTGAGAAATTTGTTAAGTGGTTTTTCAACTTCAGTGACTTCTTAAGATACATAGAGTTCAGCTCCCAGAATTCCTCAGCCTACAAGGCTGACTAAGGAATTCTGGAAGTTGAAGTCCCGCCGTCTTCAAGTTGCTGAAGTTGAGAGACACTGGTTTAAGGCTCCAGATTAAAAACCGGAAGGCCATGAATTCTAGTCCTCCCTTAGGCAGGAACACCATCTGGGTATTGTGGTCCGCCAGCAGCCTGCGGACCTGGCAACAGAGTCAGACAGTGAGGAGGCTGGGGAGGACAATGGGTCAGTCCTGGAGTTGGGAAGGCCCGAACGAGGGCTCTGCGTCGGAGGCAGAGATGGGGCCAGGGCCAGCTGGGAGCGATGCACAGACTCCGGAGCCTCCAGAGGCAGACAGCAGAGAGGCAGAGGAACAGGAGGAGCCTTTTCTTAGTGCACGCATGCGAAGAGCTGCCAGAAGGCAAGAGCAGCTGAAGAAAAAAGGACGACTCAGGAGTAAGGCCAGGAGATGATCGGCCCCTCCCAGAAGGCTTAAAAGAACAGCAACGAGCCGTTGCTTCTTGTCAGCGTTTCTTGAACTTTGTGGGGGTTTTGCCAAGAAAAGCCTTTGGCAGGTTGCCAAAGACATCAAAGGTTGGTGACAAGACCGAGGGACTGGTTATTAAGAATTTTGTTTTGGACGGAGCTGAGAATGAATGAATTCTCAGCTGTTTTAATAAAATAACTTCGTTGAGGACTGAATTGTGTTTAGTAATCACTACTTGGGCCTTGGTCACAATGCTAGGTAATTTGGGCCAGTCCCTCCTGACGGCCCCAAGATGATAGCAAGAGGTCGCCATTTCTGAAAAATGCTGGCCCCCAAAGCCCACAGAGGCTTGTTCTGGCAATCACCAAGAGTCAACACGGATTCAGAGGTCTCTGGCATGCCATGCCAGGAGGCCGACTGCAACATGTTCACTCATGCCTTCCTTAAATGAATAAGTCTAGTCTACAGGGGTCTACAAAGAGAAAACAGCAGGAAACCCAGTCATTAAAAGGTAGAGCTATCGAGTAGCCAGTGCAATTAGCAGGATGATTGGGAAGAATGAGCAACGGTGGCAGCTGGGAAGAAGGAGTCCTACCAAGCTGGAAAGAGCCTAAAAATCAAAGCCTGAAGCAAACCTGGCTGAGAAAAAATCAACTGAGACAGATGCTGTGAGAGGGATTGAAGCACTGGAGGGCCCCCCAGGCTATCCACATCCGACACCAGTAAGATGCTGTGAAGGCAGGTTAGCGCTCTGTACTGGATCATGTTCAACCTGAAAGAAAAGTCAAGACAAGGGTTGAGGTTGAGGGCCAACCTGAGGTCAACCCTCCTATTTGGCTTATTGGTTGAGCTGCCCAAGTCCATCAGCTGGTTATCATGTCACCCCTAATTCTTCTTTTCTTTAGACTAGCCAAACCCAAATTCTGGGAGTTGAAGTCCATCCCTCCTAAAGCTGTCAAGGTTGAGAAACACTTGCCCAGGCAGATCAACAGAGAGTGTTCTCCAAAGAAGGAGGTAACAAGGAATCGAATGAAAACAAGTCACTTACTTTTTAATCAGAGGCTTCCAAGATGGATGTTGCATACAGACATCAAGAGTCACTCCACTAGGGAAAGCAGTTTTTTCCAGGATCTGCACGAAGCAAAAAACAGCTGTGGGTCATTGTGAAGGTTCAAAGAAGGACCACAGGCCCCAATTCTTAGAAGAGCAAAACATCCCCACAAAATGTGGAAGTAACCTCACATTCCTTAAGACCATCACATTCCTTTTAACTTATTTTAAAGGCTAGGAACCTTTACTGCGAAACTGCAAAGATATCTTCAAAATCCTTTGGCCACCCATTCCTTCATGTCATGGCCAACAAAACTTCAACACATTACACACAAAGTCAAAAAAAAAGGGAAGAGGATTATGCAGGGATACAACGGCTACCTATATGAATTCTGGTTATGACAATTCTCCAAACAGTGGTATTAACATACAGGTGAAACTCAAAAAATTAGAATATCCTGCAAAAGTTCATTTATTTCAGTAATGCAACTTAAAAGGTGAAACTAATACATGAGATAGACTCATTACATGCAAAGCGAGATAGTTCACGCCTTGATTTGTCATAATTTTGATGATTATGGCTGACAGTTCATGAAAACCCCAAATTCTGGGAGCTGAAGTCCATCCCTCCTAAAGCTTTCAAGGTTGAGAAACACTTGCCCAGGCAGATCAACAGAGAGTGTTCTCCAAAGAAGGAGGTAACAAGGAATCGAATGAAAACAAGTCACTTACTTTTTAATCAGAGGCTTCCAAGATGGATGTTGCATACAGACATCAAGAGTCACTCCACTAGGGAAAGCAGTTTTTTCCAGGATCTGCACGAAGCAAAAAACAGCTGTGGGTCATTGTGAAGGTTCAAAGAAGGACCACAGGCCCCAATTCTTAGAAGAGCAAAACATCCCCACAAAATGTGGAAGTAACCTCACATTCCTTAAGACCATCACATTCCTTTTAACTTATTTTAAAGGCTAGGAACCTTTACTGTGAAACTGCAAAGATATCTTCAAAGTCCTTTGGCCACCCATTCCTTCATGTCATGGCCAACAAAACTTCAACACATTACACAGAAAGTCAAAAAAAAAGGGAAGAGGATTAGGCAGGGATACAACGGCTACCTATATGAATTCTGGTTATGACAATTCTCCAAACAGTGGTATTAACATACAGGTGAAACTCAAAAAATTAGAATATCCTGCAAAAGTTCATTTATTTCAGTAATGCAACTTAAAAGGTGAAACTAATACATGAGATAGACTCATTACATGCAAAGCGAGATAGTTCACGCCTTGATTTGTCATAATTTTGATGATTATGGCTGACAGTTCATGAAAACCCCAAATTCACAATCTCAGAAAATTAGAATATTGTGAAAAGGTTCAATATTCTAGGCTCAAAGTGTCCCACTCTAATCAGCTAATTAAGCCATAACACCTGCAAGGGGTTCCTGAACCTTCAAATGGTCTCCCAGCCTGGTTCAGTAGGAATCACAATCATGGGAAAGACTGCTGACCTGACAGTATTTTTTTGTTGTTGTTGTTTTTGGGTGGGGCACTGGGAGACTATGACCTGATTCACCCATCATGCTAAACCTTAGCATACTGCCACCTGACCCAACGTATCTGAAGGGCACCAAGCTGGAGAAAGGAAGCCTACTGTACTGCGTGACCTCCACCCTTCATTTGTAATCCACGTTTTTCACATCCATGTGAACTCAGCCAATGGGGCGCTTATTCAATGAACCCTAAGGAAGTAAAATGCAATCACAGGTTTGGGAAATAGAAACCGCTTTTGGAAACTCAAAGAGGTTTGTCGTCTGAAGTCAAAGAAGAACTGGTGACCTTCTTTGGGATGAACTGGTTGACCAGGGCGGTGTGAATTTCAGCTGAAAGGCACAGTGGAGAAAAGAGCTTTCCCTCTTCTTCGAAACTGTTATCCAGAAAGGCATCGCTTTCATCGCTGCTGGATAACTCTTCCCATTCTTCGTCAGAGGAATCTGGAAATAAAAGCCCAGGCGTCAACAACATCCCAAAGGAAGTGCAACAACTTTATTTGTATGCCGCCATCTTGAATTCTTCAAATGCCAACCTCTCAACCAAATTCCAGTTTCTTTGTTTTCCGTGCTACAGAGGTTATAGATGCAACCATTATGAGAATGTTTTATTTTTGCACGGATTGTTGCGATAAGCGTGAAGGTGTAAGCCAAAACCATTTGAGTAACATTCACACAATGCATGATCCGCTATCCAACAGACTGGGTTCACACAACATGCAAAGACCCAAGAGCTTCACCACAATTCAACTGACCCAGCTTTATATCATCATCATCTTCATTTAATGACCCCACAATCCCTTGTGGGGTGGAGTCTGGGCAACTGAATGGAGCTAGCAGTGTGTTTTAATGGCTGGATGCCCTTCAAGCGCCAATGCAAAGTTTTGTTCAGCAGATATTTTCTCAAGAGAGCCCAGAGAGAAAAATATCTGCCTCTACCTAGGATCAAACTCACAGCCTCCTGATTGTGAGGCGAGGCCTCCACCTCCAGACCACCGCACAGCACCACTCCAACTGGCCCAGCTTTCCAGGTGTGTTGGCTCACGCAATTTCTCACATGCAAAGACCCAAGAGTTACACAATTCAAATGACCCAGTTTTACATGCTGTGTATATAGAAATTGGTTCACACAACATGCAAAGACCCAAGAGCTTCACGACAATTCAACTGACCCAGTTTACATGTGTGTATATACACTTAGTAGGGTTTTAACTATTCCACAGGGCCTTTAACCAAGATCAAAAGTTTCTGGTGGCCATCCATGGGATTTCCATTCATTTTAGGACTTACTCCACTGCCACACTGTCTGTGGATTGGGGTGTGGGACAACAAATGTGGTATAAATAACGTCCTTAAGCGTCACGTATTAAAACAGGGAGGGAAACTACATTTGTTTTATTTATTTATTTCTCTCTCCAACTTCTACTGTCCGCTTCACCTAAGCGCCCAGCTTACTTCACCCAAGAAAAGAACCACAGATATACCTTCATTGCAGCACATGTTCACGATAATTTCCAGGGCGGTTTGTTGAGCCAGAAGTAACGCACTCACTTGCTTCAACTCCTGCTGGCTGCGCTAGGAAGCAAAGAATGCAGAGAAGAGCAACAAAGATGATTACTGTAATGCTCTTTACATGGGGCTCCCCTTGAAGGGTACCCGGAGACTTCAACTGGTCCAGAATGCGGCTGCGCAGGTGATAGAGGGGGCTCCTTGTGGCTCCCATGTAACACCCCTCCTGCGTAATCTGCACTGGCTCCCGGTGGTCTTCCGGGTTCACTTCAAGGTACTTGTTATCACCTTTAAAGCGCTCCATGGCTTAGGGCCGGGATATTTACGGGACCGCCTACTGCCACCATTAGCCTCTCACCGACCAGTGCGCTCTCACAGAGAGGGCCTCCTTCGGATACCGTCAGCTAAACAATGTCGGCTGGCGACCTCCAGGGGGAGGGCCTTCTCTGTGGGGGCTCCTACCCTCTGGAACGAGCTCCCTCTGGGGCTTCGTCAACTCCCCGACCTCAGGTCCTTCCGCCGCGAGCTGAAGACGTTGCTGTTTCGAAGAGCAGGACTAGCGTGAACGTAGTTTTAAATTGGGGTTTTAAATCAGGGGTTTTAAACGGGGTTTTAAATTTGTATTTAAAAGTTTTAGGCCATCAATTGAATTAATTTTCTATTCTTTTTGCTATTTTATATGTATTATATATTTTCTGTTGTTTTATTGGCTGTGAACCGCCCTGAGACCTTCGGGAGATGGGCGGTATACAAATATAATAAATAAATAAATAAATAAATATGAAGAACAGTTGCAGGAATTGGGTAATGAAAAGAAGGACTAGGGGAGACATGATAGCAGTGTTCCAATATCTCAGGGGTTTCTGCAAAGTAGAGGAAGTAAATCTATTCTCCAGAGCACCTGAGGTTAGGACAAGAAGCAATGGGTGGAAATAATGAAGGAGAGAAGCAACCTAGTACTAAGGAGAAATTTCCTGACAGTGAGAACAATTAATCAGTGGAACAACTTTCCTGCAGAAGTTGCAATTTTTTTTTTTTTAATTTGAATTTATATCCCGCCCTTCTCCAAAGACTCAGGGCGGCTTACACTATGTCAAGCAATAGTCTTCATCCATTTGTGTATTATATACAAAGTCAACTTATTGCCCCCAACAATCTGGGTCCTCATTTTACCTACCTTATAAAGGATGGAAGGCTGAGTCAACCTTGGGCCTGGTGGGGCTTGAACTTGCAGTAATTGCAAGCAGCTGCTGTTAATAACAGACAGACTTAGTCTGCTGAGCCACCAGAGGCTCCAACACTGGAAGTCTTTAAGAAGAGACTGGACAACCATTTGTCTGGAATGGTATACAGTCTCCTGCTTGAGCAGAAGGTTGGACTACAAGACCTCCAAGGTCCCTTCCAATTCTCTTATTCTGTCATTATTCTATTAACACAAGGCCTCGTCTCAGTGGTGAATTCTGAACCGGTTTACTACCAGTTCGCTGCGCGCACATGCACAATGCGCACCACGAACCAAATGCGAGGTGCGCGCGCGCAGTGCACGGCAAAAGGAGGCATGCAGTAAATAGAACAGCACACAGGGGGGTGATCAGCTGTGGTGTGCGATCTTTTTTTTTTACTTTTAAAAGCATTTTTTTTACAACCTATTCGGCCGAAGAAGTTGTAAAAAATGCTTTTAAAAGTAAAAAAAAAAAAACCAGCCTCTGATGATCAGGCAACTCAGCTGGGATCCTCAGAGCCTTTTAAAAGCATTTTTAAAACCCGGATTTTGATCCTGTGGCCAAGCAAACTGTTGTAAATCGAGGATTACCTGCGTTTTTGTCAACCCTGAAGCTGAGCTGACCGAAGCCATGCCGGGTCTTCAGTGTTGCCACACCGGGAGCTGAGGGACAGGGAGGGGGGAACAGAGAGAACTGGGGTTTTGTAGCCAAAACAAAACACTTTCCCCTGGGAACCAAGGACATTCCCACAGGTGGCTGGAGAGAGGAGGAGTGAAGTTACCAGGCGACCAGACAGCATCGTGATTGGACCGTGTGACTGATTTGTTTGGGGAAGGGAGAAAACTTTTACTTTTAATTAGGCGAAAACCACGGGAACATTCAGAGTTGGTTTTCACCAGCCTGTGCCAATATGATATATCCAATAAAACTATTCTTTGTGGAATCTACCTGCCTCGGAGTTTTGTTTACTATGGATGTATTATTTGGAACCCTGACATTTTGTCTTATCCTCATAAATCAGCCCCTGGTGCTCCCTTTTGAAAGAACGGATCGCCCACTTACTGGCAGTAGATCCAACAGGTCCTTCTCTCCTCGGGCGATCCTTCCAGTTCCCTCTTCCATGCTATCCTCTCCTACGTGGACGGAGGTTCCTCCGTTCACTCCGTTTCCTTCAACTGAAGTCTTCAACCTTTCCGTTTCGGCTTCCTTCATCCGAACGACCGCCTCTCCAGCATCCACAGCTAGACAGTCTGAGAAAATCTTCAGGATGGCATTGATGGTACCCGCCTGGCTCCCCGAAGGCATGGTGCTCTTGATGTTCCATGCTACCCCTGAAGCCACGAAAAGGATACGGTAGAGATCAGCCCAGGGGTAAAATGTAAAATTTGTTACTACCGGTTCTGTGGGCGTGGCTTGGTGGTGGTGGGGTAATGTGACTGAGTGGGTGCGTCCAACTTTTTTTTTCCCTTTTAAAAGCATTTTTTCTACAACCTCTTCGGCCAAAGAGGTTGTAAAAAAATGCTTTTAAAAAGCCTCTGACGATCAGGCAACTCAGCTGGGATCGTCAGAGAAGCCTTTAAAAAGATTTTTTTTCTACAAGCTCTTCGGCTGAAGAAGTTTTAAAAGCCTCTGTGTCAGCATTCCAGAAATCCCCTCCTGCAGAAAAGACTCCAAAATCAGCATCTTTCAAAGTTCTTTTACTAGCATAGGTAATCTGGCACAGTTGGATGAAAACCGAAACTGGTGTTTTCGGTTCATCCCTCAGTAATACAAACCCCAAAATCTCCACTCTCATGACCCTACTCCAATCCCTAACTGTCCCATTTCGAAGCATCACTCCGGCCACTCCTTTCCCAGATGCGAACCCAGCCTGACCTTGACCGGCAGGAAAAATATGTTGTTATGTCTAATCATCCCTTGCACTACCACCCTCCTTCCCTCCTTTCCCACAGAGGAGAATGTGGCAGCGTGTGGAAGACTTCGGCCTAGTACGGCTTCCAAAGCTGACACTCTGACAAGCCCAGCTGAACCGCGCGATCCAGCTGAGCCTGCCATGTTATTTACCTGCCACCAATGTCCGCAAAAGGATGTGTTCCATATCTTTCTCCGATGATAACATGACCATTTCCAGCACCTGGTGCGCAGGTGCATCGAAAGACGAGAGTAGGTCTGGGTTATCTTCTGTCACGGTTTGTAAGCAGGATGCTGTCCGGGCAGAGGACATGTTTAAGTCTAGGCCACACATCTGAGTCGCAAAGTCATAAATCAACCTTCCTTTACCTAAACCTATGGGGTTAGTTAGTGGAACAAGAAGGGGCAAGCAAAGAACAGGCTGGCTTGATCACATCAAATCTGGTAACCAAGTCGAACATCCAAAACAATGGAAAGGAGCTGTGTTTGGCAGGGTAGCATGGAGAGCATTCAGCCTATAAAGTCGCCAAGAGTTGAACATGACTAAACAAACAGCTTCCCTCTACCAATGGCCCCTTCTCTTGGTAAATTATACAGACAGCCTCGTGCTAGCAAGGAGAAAAAAACTATAACAAGCACCTCCAAGAAAAAAAAAGGAAAATATCTGCCCTTTCTTACCCACAGCGATAGCCAGGTCAACATTTGTATGAAATTTCTTCAGATATTGTAGAACAACATCTAAGCATCCTTCTTTGTTGAATATTGATACAGCTGTGCTGTTGCATTCGCTGATAGAGACATTAAAGGAAGATTTAGTTGGTCCATCTCCTAAAAGTCTATTGCAGGGGTGTCAAACTCAAGGCCCACGTCGGGATGCTTAGATCTGGCCCGCGGGGCCGCCCTGGAAACAGCAAAGGAACAGGGCTCCGTTTTTGCTGGTGGAGGGTTGTAGGCAGTGGTGAAATCCATTTTTCTTTTACTACTGGTTCTGTGGGCGTGGCAGGGTAAGGATACTGCAAAATCTCCATTCCCACCCACTCCAGGGGAAGGATACTGCAATATCTCCCTTCCCACCCCACTCTGGGGCCAGCCAGAGGTGGTATTTGCCAGTTCTCCGAACTGCTCAAAATTTCCGCTACCGGTTCTCCAGAACCTGTCAGAACCTGCTGGATTTCACCCCTGGTTGTTGGAGGCTATTGCAAGCCAAAAACAGAGCTCGGGAGCCCATTTTCACTGGCCGAGCACTTGGGCCGCCACAGGCGCCCCCGACGTGAGCAACGTCAACCTAGCCAACACACACCCTGCAAGGTCAAACACAACCCTGTTGCGGCCCTCAACAACATCGAGTTTGACACCCCTGGTCTATTGCTTTAATAGCAAAGATGGCAATCTTCAATGTTATCATGATTGAGCGCAGTTCCAAAATGATAGCAAGAGCAAGAGCAGTTAGACTTATATACCGCTTCACAGTGCTTTTACAGCCCTCTCTAAGTGGTTTACAGAGTCAGCCTATTGCCCACCCCTCAACAATCTGGGTCCTTTACCCACCTTGGAAGAATGGAAGGCTGAGTCAACCTTGAACCTGGTGAGATTCGAACTGCCAAATTGCTGGCAAGCCGGTGATCAGCAGAAGTAGCCTGCAGTACTTGCACTCTAACCACTGCGCCACCATGATCACCATGTTTGTTTTTGAAATCAGATAAGCATAGTGGATCTCTTTTGATATGCAATGAAGGGAAGCAAGGCAGGATTTCAACCCACACACCCCCTGGCGTCTATTCAAGTCCAAAAAAAAGATGATGCAGCTGCTTTAATGAGATCATGCTTCTTAATGCAACCACATCACTTTTCAAGCCTTGAGCAGAAGAAGCTTGGGTGGGAGGGGGAGGGAAAAAGCCAGACTTCCTTCTTCCAAACAATGTTTGAAATATCCCCAGTTTCGGCATTGGTTAATTTCCAATCGAAACCGATTAAACGTTTTATACCGTAAATGACACAAAAAGAGGACCTTCTGCCAACTGGGATCTGGTCATCCTTCCCTAACACACCCGTGCAGTGACACCCGCGCAAATGTTAATGAACTCGTTTTATTTGGAATGTGCTTCCACTTTTTTTTTTTTTCAAAAGAGGGCTGAGCTCATCCATCCTGGCCAATTCCACCAACTGGAGAAGACATGGTCAATGGATTCCCTTCTTCTCACAAATACAACCCCCCCCTCCATTGCTGACCCTGAAAACAAGAAATGTCACGCCTCTACTGACCACACGTTCCAGAGCAAATTCACAGCTTCATTAGTGATGTCTTCCGTCTGGTTCTTCTCTGTCTGCTTGTCTTCCTTCAAGGAACCGTTGTTTTCTATAAATCCTGCCCTGCACTGTTTGGATCAGAATAGGCCAAAAATAAAAAAAAAAAGAACAAAAATTAGAATCAATGCATTCTGAAATGGCCCTGATAGGAAGAACGCAAGATATCCTTCATAGAATAGCCGTGGTGAAGCGGTGGCTAGAATGCAACACTGCAGGCGAACTCTGCCTACAGCCAGGAGTTCGATCCTGACCGGCTCAAGGTCGACTCAGTCTTTCATCCTTCTGAGGTTGGGAAAATGAGGATCCAGATTGTTGGGGGCAACAGGCTGAGTCTGTAAAGCATTTAGAGAGGGCTGCAAAGCACGTGAACCGGTATAAAAGTCTAAGTGCTATTGCTCTTCCTTCCTTCCTTCCTTCCTTCCTTCCTTCCTTCCTCCCTCCCTTCCTTCCCTTCCCTTCCCTTCCCCTTCCTTCTTTGTACAATGGTTAGAATACAGTATGGCAGGCTCTGCCCACAGCCAGGAGTTTGATCTTGACCAGCTCAAGATCAACTCAGTCTTCCATCCTTCTGAGATTGGTAAAATGAGGACTAGCCTGTTGCCCCCAACAGGACCTCTGTTGGGGGCAACAGGCTGAATCTGTAAAGCACTTAGAGGCTGCAAAGCACTTGAAGTGGTATAAAAGCCTAAGTGCTAATGCTACCTCTGCTTCCACAGATCTCTTCCAAGTTCATTCATCCTTCAAAGGACTTTCTGGGTACCACTTACGATATGCTATTTCATCCATCACTTTAAACTTAAAAGAGGTTGTTTCTTTCTGCTCCAGTCTGTTAATTGAACCTAACTTATTCTGGTTTGTCAGCTGTGGTTGACAGTTTAGGGTCAAGTGAACACAGCAAAGTGTGACTATGATTTATTATTAGCTTAGTGGTCAGGTAATGTAATTTAATCAACCTTAGAGGATCTTGAAAAGCAAAGCCTGGACAAACCTAGTTATTGGATAGTAGGCTATCAGGAAGGCCTGTACAGTAAAATTGAGGCTGGAGTGGAATGTAGCACAATATCTGAGCTCATTAAAGCAGCTCCCTCTTTTTTCAGGTTTGCGCTGAGGTCTGAAAAAAAGAGACAACCGCTTTAAAGAGAAGCTGTGCCCATGTACCCATGCATTACTGAACATCTTTCAATGCCTGCACAGATCTGTATTATGATAGATATGCCCATTCCAATCTTGTATTTGCTCTGAAGTGGTTGGCTTTACTCTGGCTCTACTCAAATATTTCTCAAAACTTTTAAAACATATTTTTGTTCGTTTTCAATTTATGCACATTCTGTAATGAGTGAGTACATGAGCACAGCATCTCTTTGAAGTAGTCCTTTCCTTTTTTTTTCCTGAAAAAGAGGCAGCTGCTTTAATAAGACTTTTTTGTTTTCCTAGAAGAAAAATATACGCTTCTTTAAAGAGAGGCTGTACTCAGGCTCCTGTACTTCCCAACTCACCTCTGCAGAATTATTTTCAAAGCACGCACAACATACCTCCTTCAATAAAGCAACAAGAGGAGTCATGATGTCTTTAGCGACCATATCATTGCAAACTTCAAATCCTCCACAGGCGCTGAGGTTTCTGCAATGAAGCCAAAATGTATCCCACATTAGTTTGCTAGGTTGTTTTTAATCAGCCATTTATAAATATAAAATATAAATATTTTAAATGTTTAAATATTTCAATTAAATATTTACAGACCCCTCACATCCTGGGCATAAATTATTTTAACTCCTACCCTCAAAACGACGCTATAGAGCACTGCATACCAGAACAACTAGACACAAGAACAGTTTTTCCCGAACGCCATCACTCTGCTAAACAAATAATTCCCTCAACACTGTCAAACTATTCACTAAGTCTGCATTACTATTACTATTAATTTTCTTGTTCCTATCACCTTTCTCCTCCCACTTATGACTGCATGACTGTAACTTTGTTGCTTGTATCCTATTCTAGAATAGAATAGAATAGAATAGAATAGAATAGAATAGAATAGAATAGAATAGAATAGAGTAGAGTAGAGTAGAGTAGAGTAGAGTAGAGTAGAGTAGAGTAGAGTAGAGTAGAGTAGAATAGAATAGAATAACAGAGTTGGAAGGGACCTTGGAGATCTTCTAGTCCAACCCCCTGCCCAGGCCGGAAACCCTATACCACTTCAGACAAATGATTATCCAACATCTTCTTAAAAACTTCCAGTGTTGGAGCATTCACAACTTCTGGAGGCAAGTTGTTCCACTGGTTAATTGTTCCAACTGTCAGAAAATTTCTCCTCAGTTCTAAGTTGCTTCTCTCCTTGATTAGTTTCCACCCATTGCTCCTTGTCCTGCCCTCAGGTGCTTTGGAGAATAGCTTGACTCCCTCTTCTTTGTGGCAACCCCTGAGAAATTGGAACACTGCTATCATGTCTCCCCTAGTCCTTCTTTTCATTAAACTAGACATACCCAGTTCCTGCAACCCGTTCTTCATATGTTTTAGCCTCCAGTCCCCTAATCATCTTTGTTGCTCTTTTCTGCATTCTTTCTAGAGTCTCAACATCTTTTTTACATCATGGCGACCAAAACTGAATGCAATATTCCAAGTGTGCCGTTACCAAGGCCTTATAAAGTGATAAGAACACTTTAGGTGATCTTGATTCTATCCCTCTGTTGATGCAGCCTAGAACTGTGTTGGCTTGTTTGGCAGCTGCTGCACATGGCTGGCTCCTATTTAAATGGTTGTTCACTAGAACTCCAAGGTCCTTGTCAGTTACTACTACTGAGCAAGGTACCACATATGCTGTACCTGTGCATTTTGGGGTTCTTTTGCCAAACTTTGGTGTAGCCAAGCCATCCTAACTCCAACCACAACTAGGTCTCTTGCCAGTACTAGTAACGCCAGGTTTACTGACTGTACCCCCAATTTCTTTTGCACAATCTATTCAGGACTTTAAAGAGTCTATCTAAATTTTGCCCTGAAACCATCATTTCCTGTGACCTTCTGTCTATCATCCATCACTCACCGCAGAGCTCCTGCTGCCGTCTCCCGAACCACTAAGCTTGGATCCAGCAGTAACGGACCCAGCCGCCGAACTACGTCTCGTTGCACAAAAGCTGGGATCGTTTGTTGCTGCTGCAACATCTTGGAAATGTTGGCGCAAGCAAATTCACGCACGTCGGCACTGGGGTGCTGCAGCTGGAAAGGCAAAGAGAAGGGGAGGCCGGTAAAGAGGGTTAATAAACCGAATGATTACGTCTCGATAGAGGAAAATGTTTGTAGCTCAAGGTTGAAAGGAGAGGTCCTTGGGGCTCATCTAAAATAGCTTTGACTTGCATGTGTTTGGATCCGAGGTGGAGGAAATGCGCTCTGCACCTGCCCAGGAGGGTATGCATAGATTTAAATCCTGCTGGAAAGTGGACTTGGTGATTAGAGATCCTTGGTGCCAGTGGGGTAATGTAAAATTTGTTACTACCGGTTCTGTGGGGGTGGCTTGGTGGTGGTGGGGTAATGTGACTGGGTGGGCATGGCCAACTTTTTTTTTTTTTTACTTTTGAAAGCATTTTTTCTACAAGCTCTTCCCTCCCCTATCTCCTCGTCCTCCTCTCTCTCCCCATGATGCCAGACCCTTCCCCAAATTAGAATAGAACAGAACAGAGCTGGAAGGGAGGGACCTTAGAGGTCTTCTAGTCCAGCCCCTGCTCCAGCAGGAGATCCTAAACCAGTTCAATCAATCAATCAATCAATCAATCAGAAGAGCTGGAAGGGAGGGACCTTAGAGGTCTTCTAGTACAGCCCCCTGCTCCAGCAGGAGATCCTAGACCAGTTGGATCAATCAATCAATCAATCAGTCAATCAATCATAATAGAGCTGGAAGGGACCTTGGAGGTCTTCTAGTCCAGCCCCCTGCTCCAGCAGGAGATCCTAGACCAGTTGAACCAATCAATCAATCAATCAATCAATCAAACAGAAGAGAGCTGGAAGGGACCTTAGAGGTCTTCTAGTCCAGCCCCCTGCTCCATCAGGGGGATCCTAAACCAGTTCAATCAATCAATCAGAATAGAGCTGGAAGGGACCTTGGAGGTCTTCTAGTCCAGCCCCCTGCTCCAGCAGGAGATCCTAGACCAGTTGAACCAATCAATCAATCAAACAGAATAGAGCTGGAAGGGACCTTAGAGGTCTTCTAGTCCAGCCCCCTGCTCCATCAGGGGGATCCTAAACCAGTTCAATCAATCAATCAGAATAGAGCTGGAAGGGACCTTGGAGGTCTTCTAGTCCAGCCCCCTGCCTGCTCCAGCAGGAGAGCCTATTCCCCATCCCAGCCTTGCCTTCTCCAGCAGCTCGGCGGCCGGAGAGTTTTCCTCTTCTCCTCCCGCTTCGGCTTCGGCTTCGGTCGCTTGCTCGCTCAGGCTGCCGGCCGGAGCGAAAGCCGGCGGGCGAAAGCGACGGGCCTTGGTCTTGCCCATCGCAGCCGGACGGCTCCTCCACGGAAGAGAGAGACACCCCCCCGCCCCACGTGTGCGGCTGGGGCGCAGGCGCCGCTCTCCCCCGCCCCGGATGCAGGCGGAGAAGGGGGCTCGGCTTGCGGAAGGGGCCGGGGTCGCTGAGTGGGTGGATCGGGGCCTCTACGGATCTCTTCCCCGGCCGCCCCTGCATTGCATTATTGTTCCCACCCCGCGGAGATGCGATCGACGCCCAACTCGCCCTTTTACGGCGCGATCTAAAGCAAGGCTCTCCAACCTTGGTCCCTTTAAGACTTGTGGACTTCAACTCCCAGAGTTCCTCAGCCAGCTTTGCTGGCTGAGGGACTCTGGGAGTTGAAGTCCACAAGTCTTAAAGGGACCAAGGTTGGAACCCCCTGCTCTAAAGAATAGAATGGAATAATACTAGATTGAGAGGGAATAAAGATAGAATAAGGATAGAGAGAACAGAACAGAACAATAGATTGGGATGGAATAGGAATAGGAATAGAACAGAACAGGAAGAATAGAATAGAATAGAATAGAATAATAGATTGGGATGGAATAGGAATAGGAATAGTACAGAACAGGAAGAATAGAATAGAATTAGAATTAGAATTAGAATTAGAATTAGAATAGAATAGAATAATAATAGAATAATAATAGATTGGGATGGAATAGGATAGAACAGAACAGGAAGAATAGAATAGAATAGAATAGAATAGAATAGAATAGGAATAAAATAGAATTAGAATAGAATAATAATAGATTGGGATGGAATAAGAATATAGAATAATAATAATTTGGGATGCAATAGGAATATAGAATAGAATAGAATAGAATAGAATAGAATAGAATAGAATAGAATAGAATAGAATAGAAAGCTGGAAGCGACCTTGGAGGTCTTCTAGTCCAACCCCCTGCCTCAAGCAGGAAACCCTACACCACTTGGTTATCCAACCTCTTCTTAAAAACTTCCAGTGTTGGAGCATTCACAACTTCTGGAGGCAAGTTGTTCCACTGATTCATTGTTCTGTCAGGAAATTTCTCCTTAGTCTAAGTTGCTTCTCTACTTAATTAGTTTCCACCCATTGCTTCTTGTCATCTGCTTTGGAGAATAGCTTGACCCCCCCACACACACACCTTCTTTGTGGCAGCCCCTGAGATATTGGAAAACTGCTATGTCACCTCTAGTCGTCCTTTTCATTAAACTAGACATACCCAGTTCCTGCAACCGTTCTTCATATGTTTCAGCCTCCAGTCCCCTAATCATCTTTCTTGCTCTTCTCTGCACTCTTTCTAGAGTCTCAACATCTTTTTTAAATCATGGCGACCAAAACTGAATGCAATATTCCAAGTGTGGCCTTACCAAGGCCTTATAAAGTGATATTAACACTTCACGTGATCTTGATTCTATCACTCTGTTTATGCAGCCCAGAACTGTGGGCTGCATAATGGTTCTAATTATATAATAATACAATATAACAATTGTTCTACATTTGGTAGAAATCCCACCAAATTCTTCTGCCTACCTAGTAGGAAGGCCTTCTTTTTAACCTACTATATTTTGAAATCTCTACATTTGAACAATCTTTTTTCTGAAATCATGAAAGAGTAAAAGACCCACCTATATTCAGCCGTATCTTAAAATACATACCGTAAAAGTGTGCCCAGAATCAGATAAGACATTTCTATTGTATAATATTTAACCCTTGGATAATAAATGCAAATTAATCTTGCTTAAAACGATAAAACAATGTCTTTCATACCCGATTGTGGTGAGCAGTCCATCTATCCAGAGGATGAGAAAGTAGATGAAACATTTCTCCATTACGGAGATGGGTGCCCGCCAAATTTTCCCCCAAGTTATCCAGTGTCTCATCTTGATCGAGTTTCATCTCCCATATAATCCATAGAGTTACTATTAAAATCTTCCTCGTCAACAGGTTGTCTGATCTCAGTTCAGAGTACAAAGCTGCACTGGGGTCTAAAGTAATCTGTTTAATGGAAAGGATCCTTTTTTTCTCATAGGTTAAATACATCCAGACAGGTCCAGACTAGTCCGTGAAATCAGTGAGGGGAGGGGACAGATGGAGGGGATCACTTCCGCTGCTGACGTTTATTGGAAGTTGAATAGGCGGATGTACGTCCAATACATATTCTTTTAGTATCACTAGATTGCTAATTTTCATTCTTTTCCAACAAATTTTGCCTTAAATCGATAAGCTGTAATGATTCCTTAGATTTTAAGACGGAGCTCCCAAGTGTAGAAATACACACACACACACACACACACACACACACACACACGCAATGAGGGACGCAGTGGCTCAGTGGCTAAGACACTGAGCTTGTCGATCGAAAGGTCGGCAATTCAGCGGTTCGAATCCCTAGCGCCGCGTAACGGGGTGAGCTCCCGTTACTTGTCCCAGCTTCTGCCAACCTAGCAGTTCGAAAGCATGTTAAAAAATGCAAGTAGAAAAACAGGGAGCACCTTTGGTGGAAGGTAACAGTGTTCTGTGCGCCTTTGGCGTTGAGTCATGCTGGCCACATGACCACGAAGATGTCTTCGGACAGCGCTGGCTCTTCAGCTTTGAAGCGGAGATGAGCACCGCCCCCTAGAGTCGGGAACGACTAGCACATACGTGCGAGAGGAACCTTCACTTTTATACATACATATACATACATACATACATACATACATACATATATCAGAATTTGGAAGAGCTGTTGTGGAAAGTTTTTCTGACTTCCAAAGTTCTAGTTCAACTTGATGACGTGTGGACTTCAACTCCCAGAATTCCCTTGCCACCATGCTCTAATAATCAATGGGAACAGCCCATCTGCAGAATGGTACAGCATTGATCCTAGAATTGGAAAGATGGACTGAAAACGCTGGAATTTATCATGCCAATAAAAAAGATCTGGCTTATAATTTGGGAAAATTATGGGTGAGCACTGGGCGTGCACTCTGTTATCTTGTCAGCTAAGAAATTCTTTTTTTTAAAAAAATGGAATGGGGCCGTAATGGATAATCATGTCTATAATTAAGTCTTGAGGAAAGAGATTATTGTTTGGTGACAAAGCTCACCAATTTTATGAAATGCATTGGTTGGGTAAGGTGCTACCATGTTATTCCTGATTATAAGACATTTTACAACAAATAGGAAAACATATAAATCAATATACTTTACTTTTAAGATTTTTTGCTGTAAATTCATGCAGCATGGCTATTTGTAGAACTATTATGGAGACCCCAACCGCTGGTTGGTTTCAAGCATTTTTTTATTGCAGAAAACAACTGTAGTTTGCCATTTTTCAGAGGTTAGTGATTTCAGAGGTTTTACTTCCAACAAACACACTCTTGCATTTTTTTTAAAAGATCAAACAATAAAATATTTATTTAAAAGGCAATTTCCAGTTTTGCCAACCAATGTACAGTTGCTTAAAAACCACGGTGGTGTAAGGAATAAAGAAGACACTTCCAAGAGCAAAAGAAGAAAAATCAGACTTCGATGTGCATCATTAGTAAATACAAAAGATTTCTTCTCCTATAAATTCTTGCACAGTTGAGGATCCTTTTGGTATCAGCTGCATCTCAGAAGCGCGATGCACTTATTAAAATAGCTTGTACGTTTTTTTTAAAAAAAGGCGCGTGGATTTAAAATTAAATTCCTGGGTCGGTATTTTAAAAGTCACACTGTGGGTAACAGCCACTTTTTTGAATTTTATTTTAACACTCCCGTGTAACAAGGGTAATTAAAATAGTTTGTAAAAAAAGGGTTTTTTTAAATTTCCTATATGGAGAAACACTAGAGCCACTAAGCAATCTAGAATCTGACCTTTTGTGGGTACAAAACCTTTTCGTTAAGCAGGTATTTTCAGTGAAAAATACAACCAAAGAGACCATTTCCAACATCAGAGTGAAAGCTTCATGTCTCCAGTACTTCTACTAGATTAAACCATGATCAACACCGAGCACTATGGTTTGAGAGCATCTTGTATGGTTTCAATGATGCTGTTTATGATGTGACTTCTAGCATGGAGCCACATTTGCAGCCATCGCTAGACAAGGTTCTGCAAATGGCTACTGCAAATACAGAAAAAACCTAGCTACCCATCAAGCTGAGTTTGGATGTTGTGGGTGTCCAATACAAGGCTACAAACCTACTCCCCAAATTCTTCAATTTTGTTAGGTCCGTTGAGGGCATCCTCAACGAAACCCCCAAAAGCAGCAAAATGGTTCGGTTACATTTCTGGCACTTCTTTTCGTCAAGTAATAATGAAGACCATTGCATCACGTCCGGCAATACTACAATTTCACGGCGGAGTTCTCCCGGCGTCAATTTCAAATCCAACATATTTCGCGGAGAAGAGAAAAAGAACAATTCGGGAGCGGAAGAGCCAAAAACAGCAAGCTGTGGATAACAGAGCTTGCATAAAGCGAAAAACTAGGACTTTTAAAAAAAAATTAGCTTCTTGAATCCTGACCAAGTATTTTGTGTGCGATGTTCCGTTGTTTTTCCTCCGCTTTTTTTCAACGTGCGGAGGCCGAACGTTTTATAATTATTAGCAAGAAAATGCAAAACTCTCGAGTCTCTGGGTCCAAAGAAGATCCAAAAAGGAAACCAACTTTTACACTGTATAGTACCTGCAGAGCTGTGGGAGGCAGCTAACTCAAAATCACGACCTGGACGTTACTCTAAAACGTTCTGCTGATAAGATCTAGGCGACTGAGGTTGCTGCCATCAAAAGGAAGGACCAATGGCAATGAAACATTAGGCAATGTGTCAACGCGCTCATTCGTTGAATAAACCACGGACGACCTCTGGATGCGACCTGTCAACAAATCGGGATGTGGAAGAAGGTAAAGAGCTCGCGATCTACAAACACGCGCACCGGTTTTAAAAAACAACAACAACGCTGTGGAGAATGGCAGTACCAACACTGTAGCTGTTTTTCTATTTACAATGACTTGTGTATTGTCGATGCAGACGAGTTTCCGCAGGGGCCTGCCTCGGCGCCCCCCTCGCCATTAGAGATGAGGAAACGGTAATACTGTCCGAGGAGAAATCGATAACACAAAGTTCGGGCAGAAAAGATGGGGAGATGCCAAATGTTTCATCCACCTTCCATCCAAGGTTGAAAACAAAACCTGGTTTTTCGGTCTCCTTTGGCCTCGTTGTAGTGAAGAAACAAAATGGTACGTGTAAATCCCACGATCCCCTATACAGAAGCGATGGGTTATTGGACGTGGAGCCGAGGTTTCAAGATTAATTTTCCAGTCTGTGTGTGGGGGGAAAAACAACAACAACAACCAGCCTTAAATGGTAAGATAAGGCCCAGCAGAGATTATACTACCTGAGACTTCTAGGGAAATAACAACAGAATGAAAAATTGCTGGTGACCCTCTACCACTGCACCATAGAAAGTATTTTAACTTCCTGCGCCTGTGTATGGTTTGCCAATTGCACAGTGGCAGATAGGACAGCTCTCCAGAGGGTCAACGTCATTGCCCAGAGGATCATTGGTTGCCCTCTCCCCTCTTTGAAAGAGCTTTATAGCACCTGCTGCCTTAAGAAAGTTCAAAACATTCTTAAAGATCCATCTCATCCTGGGCACCCCCCCCTTTTTTTTTTTGAACTATTACCATCCGGCAGATGGTACAGGACAATAAGAACAAGGACAAATAGGCTGAAAAACAGCTTCTATCCCAGAGCGGTAACTATATTGAATTCTACTGTATAGTGCAATATTAATGTAACATCAGGGGTTTTCAATTCAATTGTATAGAATGTGAAAGATGTGTGCTTTTATTTTATTTTATTTTATTTTTATTAAAAAGTTTTACCACAATTTTAACAAATAATTACCCTCCTCCTCCCTCCGGCCCGCACCCTCCACCCCCTTCACCCAACCCCCACCCCGGACTTCCCAGAGCAAATACAAGGTATAGCATTTACCAGTCGTTTTGTTTTATTTTTTATGTATACTGAACACTGAAGATGGCATTTAATTTCATTGCACGAGGTGCAATGACAATAAAGTAAACTAAACTAAACCAGCAGCTCTCTCCCACCAGAAGTTTCATTTCCAATGTCAGTGTAGTTATCCAAGGAAAAACAGAGTTACTTACATCATCGCATGACATGTTGTATTCTGCCAAAACAGTTCGACATCGAGCGGCTATGCTGAAGAGGGTGTCAAAGAAACATGCTTTCTCCATAGTCAATGGACCTGCTTTCCTAATCCATTTAGCAAACTGATTAAAAATAATATTCCTAAACGTCTCACCAAATCACAGGGCCGCGGTGTGGCTCAGGCTGTAAGAAGCCTGTTATTAAACACAGCTGCCTGCAATTACTGCAGGTTCTAGTCCCACCAGGCCCAAGGTTGACTCAGCCTTCCATCCTTTATAAGGTAGGTAAAATGAGGACCCAGATTGTTGGCGGAGCAATAAGTTGACTTTGTATATAAATATACAAATAGAATGAGACTATTGCCTTATACAATGTAAGCCGCCCTGATTCTTCGGAGAAGGGCGGGATATAAATGTAAAAAATAATAATAATAATTTTCTTTCTCCAACCTTGGCAACTTTAAGACTTGTGGACTTTCAAAGCTGGCTGAGAAATTCTGGGAGTTGAAGTCCACAAGTCTTAAAGTTGCCAAGGCTGGAGACACCTGTTCTATATTATGATTTATATTGATATTGATTGTTTCCTAGTATGATTTGATTGCTTATTTGTACCCTGTGACTATCATTAAGGGTTGCACCTTATGGTTTCTTGACAAATGTATCTTGCCTTTTTATGTACACTGAGAGCATATGCACCAAAGACAAATTCCTTGTGTGTCCAATCACACTTGGCCAAGAAATAATTCAATTCAATTCAATGCAATTCAATGCAATTCAATGCAATGCAATGCAATGCAATGCAATGCAATGCAATCCTATCCTATCCTATCCTATCCTATCCTATCCTATTCTATTCTATTCTACTCTACTCTATTCTATTCTCCTTTTCTGTGGCTTTTTAAGAGGGAAAAGTTTTAGTCTGGTACAAAACCTACGCTAGAGTTAAGAGCTTCTCACACTTTAAATTACTCTCCTGTAAATATGGTTAAACAGCATACAGGTAGTCCTCAACCTATGACCACACTTGAGCCCAACATTTCTGCTGTTAAGTGAGACATTTGTTCAGTGAACTTTGCCCCATTTTTTGACCTTTCTTGCCTCGGTTGTTAAGTGAATCACCGCAGTTGATAAGCTAGTAGCCCAGGTGTTAAGTGACTCTGGCTTCCCCTTTGACTTTGCTTGTCTGATAGTCGCAAAAGGGGATCCCCTGATCTTGGGACACAGCAACGGTCATAAGTATGAACCGGTTGCCAAGCATTTGAATTTCGATCATCTGATCATGGGGAGACTGGAAAAGTCGTAACTCTGAAAAACGGTCATGAATCATTTTTTCCAGTTCCGTCGTAACTTTGAACGGTCACTAAATGAACTGTTGTAGGTAGAGGATTACCTGTATTAAATAGCCATGCATTGCACACATTCACTTGGTCCCTGTATAAAACCCTTGAAAAAGGATACATTGAGGGCGCCACTACTCTTTTATGTATTCCAGCAAAAAATAAACCAATTAATGTGATGCAACTAATGGTGAAGAATGGATGGTTCCATAGGGATGTGAAAAAAGATACCTAGGAGAGAATCAAACAACTAATTTTTATTTTTTTATTTTTTTAAAAGCACTCTTACATTGGACGAGTAAACACAAAACTGAAAAACAGAACCCACAAAAACTGTAAGGAAGTGAAAATCCCTCCTGTACTTTCAATTTCCTTCTAAGCAAATTCTTAGCACACAGCAGCAAACCTGATTTCTAATTTTTCTCTGCTACTACGGTACATAGGGATTAGCAATCTGATTATTATTATTTATTTTTTTGGGAAGGTAGACAGATTCTCGTTGTTCGCTTCTGAAATCTAATCTAAAAGACCTCAAATTATGATGTAATCACAAATAGACATTTCCCCTATGCTTTTTCTAGACATGCTTCTAGACCAGTGCTGGAGAACCTTTTCAGCACCGGGTGCCAAAACAGGAGTGCGCACGTATGGGGGAATGCCAGAAACTGGAAGAGCAGTCCGCTGGTGCGCATGTGCGTGCTGGGAAGCTGAGCTTCCGGTTTCTGGCGAGCACATGTGCGCCGGTCACCTGGTCTTCAGTTTCTGGCATGCATGCACGCGCAAAGACCAGCTGGCCGGCGCACATGCGTGCCCCGGAAACCAGAACTTCAGCTTCCCAGTGTCTGCATGCGTGCCAGCGAGCTGCTCTTCCAGTTTCTGGCGCTCCCACGTGCACGAAGACCAGCTGGCTAGCGTGAATGTGTGCACCGGAATCCAAAAAAGCGATGGGTCATGGCTGGCATGCCTGGAGAGATGCCATAGATTCGCCATCAGGTTCTAGACTGTGCAGCATGGAGATTCTATTTTGAAAACGGAAACTGCTATATTGACGGTAATGACACCTCTAAGATATTGGTAGAGAAACGTGGCAATTTTCCAGACATCCTACAATACTTGCTAAAATATCCTAAACAACTTCCATGAATCTACAGGGCAAATTAAAAAAAAAACTGCTTAGGACATCACCCACCTTCTGTGTTTCGGGATCTATTAACCAGTTCCAAGCACCAGTGGCTGTACAGACTGATACCACTATAAGAATTACTAGAGGAAAATCAAAAAGGACAAAAATGATGTCGTTACATTCAATACATTGGGAACAAACCGTAACTCACTTGACTTAACAATCAAAAAGGACCCTGCCAATTACGGTCTTAAATTGTGACGGTTGTAAAGCACCCTATGACTGGATCCGGGTTTTTAACTACTTTTTTTGGAGGTAGTGGTTGTTAAGCAAAAATCACCCTTATTGTATTATTTCTCTTTCTTTAGGTATGTTTTCACTCTTCCACTGTTGGGCATAAACTATTCTCGCTGCTGTTATGATATGCAATATTAAATATGTTAACCCTTTACTTACATCTTCTTCTATAATTCCTAATAGGAATAATTCTTGTTTGAGTTCCAATCTCTGTCAGGTCATTTTTTTCCAACCACATTCGAATCTTTTGTCAGTATTCATTTGCTCTTCTTCATGTCCACCACATGTGGTACTAAGTGCCCGGTATTTGGTCACATTTCCAGCATTTAGGAAATCATTCTTATTGTAAAACTGTAAGCACTGTCATTATAATATACTTTACCCAATAATGCAAATTTCCATCACCTAGCTTTTCAAAATGAGTTTCTTAAAAGACACAGATAGCAACAATTTGATCAAGCGTTTAGTAATTGGGAGGCAGGCCTGTCACTTACTTCTCCAGCGTCCAGTAGCTGGCTGTAAACAAGCTATGTATTCAGTTAGCCTTCTTTCAAAAGCCTTGAGATCTAAAAACGAGAGGGAATAACCGGATTAGCCAAAGCCTGCTTTAGAATTTAGATTTAGTACCTTGAAACCATAGAAAGTCCTTTACAACGTGGTGGCTACAAAGGACATTCGTGTGATTATAAGTTAGCGCTGATTTCTGGCCCTACCTGGATAAATCTCTGCAGGGTTTTTTTTTCCTTCTTCATTCTAGCTGCGTTTTGTCTGTCGTACCAATAATTTTTTTTTTGTAAAATTGGATGACACAGGCACATAATACAATCCCATCCAGTGCCAGTAATCCTAAATTGAATACTTTATTAGCCAAGTTTGATTAGACATGCAAGAAATTTGTCTCCGGTACAGAAGCATTCAGTGTACTTGCAACAGAAATAATAATAATAAGTAGGTCCTATAGGTAGGCAAAAATGCCCAATTCAATCTGAACATCTGGCTGCCTCTGCAACGAACCATAATGCCATAATAAAAGGGGACAGTAAAGCAGATAATTTATAATATTCAAAGCACAAATCCTGTTCTCCCATATCTGAAAATCCGAATTACTTGTGAAGGCACACATAGGACTCCTGGCCCATCTAAGGGAGCATCAATCAATTTATTTTATTAAATGTATTGGCTGCCCATCTTACAACAGGATAACTTAAATATTAAAAGAATAAAACTATACAAAACCTATACACAATATCAATAAAAGACTATAAAAATATACAGGTAGTCCTTGAATTACGACCACAATTAAGCCCCAAATTTCCGAGACATTTGTTAAGTGAGTTTTGCCCTGTTTTACGATCTTTATTGCCACAGTTGTTAAGTAAATCACTCTAATTCTTAATTTAGTAACATGGTTGTTAAGTGAATCTGGCTTCCCCATTGACTTTGCTTGTCAGAAGGTTGCAAAAGGGGATCACATGATCCCAAAACTCTGCAACCCGTCATAAATATGAGTCTGAATTTTGTTCACGTAACCATGGGGATGCTGCAATGGTCGAAAATGTGAAAAATGTTCCTAAGTCCCTTTTTTCAGTGCTGTTGTAACTTTGAAGGTCACTAAATGAACTGTTGTAAGTCAAGGACTACCTGTACTCAACCCTGACCAAAAGGTGGAGAAGGAGGGATTAGGGTGGTGGTGGTGGGATCTGTTATTAATCTATCAACCACCACAATGGTCCAAATAATTGCCATTCATCTGTCCCCTCCTTGCAGGTTCACCGAGCAAGTTGGTGGGGATGAACTAGACCTCCTCCCACTATGACTGCAAGACTGTAACTTTGTTGCTTGTATCCTTACGATTTATATTGATCGTTTCCCGATTGCTTATTTGTACCCTATGGCTATCATTAAGAACTTTATGATTCTTAACAAATGTATCTTGTCCTTTTATGTACACTGAGAACGTATGCACCGAATACAAATTCCTTGTGTGTCCAATCATACTTGGCCAATAAAGAATTCTATTCTATTCTATGAACTGCAGCCAGCACACAGCCTATATATCCTGCTGAACTGTCATTCTCTAATTTATTGCAAACATAGATAGATAGATAGATAGATAGATAGATAGATAGATAGATAGATAGATAGATAGATAGGCAATGTGAATAAATTATTATTTTGAATAAAATAATTATGTTTTATATTGTATTTATATTCTATTTATCTGTTTTTAGTGCCTGTAAACCGCCCTGAGTCCCTTGGGAGATAGGGCGGTATATAAATACGATTAAATAAATAAAATAAATAAGATAGATAGATAGATAGATAGATAGGTGGATGATAGATAGATAATACAGAGAGACAGATGATAGATGATAGACAGAAGATAGATAGATAGATAGATAGATAGATAGATAGATAGATAGATAGATAGATAGATAGATAGCTGATTGATATAGATAGATGATAGATGATAGACAGAAGATAGATAAGTAGATTAGGTAGATGATAGATTGATACAGATAGACAGATGATAGATAGATGGACTGATGGATGATAGATGATACAGAGATGATAGACAGAAGATAGATAGATAGATAGATATCTCTATCATCTGTCTATCTTCTGTCTATCATCTCTGTATCATCTATCATCCATCAGTCCATCTATCTATCTATCTATCTATCTATCTATCTATCTATCTATCTATCTATCTATCTATCTTCTGTCTATCATCTATCTATCATCCATCCATCCATCCAGATAGATAGATAGATAGATGGACTGATGGATGATAGATGATACAGAGATGATAGACAGATAGACAGATGATAGAGATAGATGGATGGATGATAGATGACAGATAGAAAGATGATAGACAGATGAGAGAGAGAGAGAGAGAGAGAGAGAGAGATGATGACAGTTCAGGAGGTTCGGGGGGCGCCAGGTTGGGGAAGGCGGGGGAGTCTTGTGGATGAGGGACGTGGAATAACGACACAGACCAGCCCTGGAACGAAGCGAGGATGTTCGGACCCATCTTCTCCTGCCTTACCTTCCGCTTGTTCCAGGGAATTCATCGCTCCGGATGAAAGGGGACGAGACCGCTCAAAGACCGGCCGCCCACCGCCTCGCAAAGCCGGGAGCTTCCCTCCTCCGGCGCTCTATCCCGCGACGTAAGCTCTCGAACTTCCTTCACCGCCCTCGCATCATCGGCGCTTTCCATTGGGCAGGGTTCACCCAGACTCCACCCGTCGACCAACAAGCCTTTGGGCCATTGGGTCCACCTCCTTGTGGGCAGGAAGCTGGAGGAGGCTGAAGGGACGGGCAAAGAGGAATGCGCACGCGCAGCTTGTACGCGCGCGCGCGCGCTCTCTCTCTCTCTCTCTCCCCCCCACTTGGTTGTAAGTGTTCTCCAAGATTTTAGGAACGTTTGAAAAAGTTTAACAAACTTTCTTTCTTTCTTTCTTTCTTTCGTTCTTTCTCTCTCTCTCTCTCTCTTTCTTTCTTTCCTTCCTTCCTCCCTCCCTCCCTCCCCTCTTTCCATCTCCCTCCTTCCTTCCTCTCTTTCCATCTCCCTCCCTCCCTCCCTCCCTCCTTCTTTCCTCCCCTCTTTCCATCTCCCTCCCTCCTCCCTTCCTCTTTCCATCTCCCTCCCTCACTCACTCACTCCTTCCTCCCCTCTT
Source organism: Ahaetulla prasina (assembly GCF_028640845.1). Lineage (NCBI taxonomy): Eukaryota > Metazoa > Chordata > Lepidosauria > Squamata > Colubridae > Ahaetulla > Ahaetulla prasina. The sequence continues at coordinate 7,313,111 of NC_080550.1, forward strand.
TCCATCTCCCTCCCTCCCTCCTTCCTCCCCTCTTTCCATCTCCCTCCCTCCTTCCTTCCACATCTTTGTCTGATGTGCAGAAGTCGGGCTGCCGTAAATGTATTAAATTACCCTGTTGAAACGTGAGTGAACGAAGGATGAACGTACTCTATATCCCCAAAGGCTGCTAGGGTGGTGCAATAGCAATAGCAATAGCAATAAGCCGTTAGATTTATCTCCCGCTTCATAGTGCTTTCACAGCCCTCTCTAAGCGGTTTACAGAGTCAGCCTCTGGCCACCAACGTGCTTTAATATACTTTAAGGCTTTTCTAACTTGCCAATTTTAAGAATTTCCCAGGATGGATTGGATTGGATTGGATTGGATTGGATTGGATTTGATTATTTTATTTTATTTTATTTTATTTTATTTTTTTATTTTGCAGCCCGGCTCCGCGAACCCTAACGCCCGACCCCACCGGCTGCCGAATTTCTACGGGATACAGCTTCACGTGACGTCATTCCCCTTCCAGTTAACCACGGGGGGGGGGTCGAACTACAATTCCCGGCATCTCTATCGCCTCGGCAAACAAGCCGGCCACCGTTGCCTTGGAAACCGCGCCGGGCCGGCTAGGCCTCGCTAGGCCGCTGGGCGAAGTGTGGGGGGGAAGGAGGCGGGACTCGCCGCTCCCCGGAAGAGGAGGAGCCCGAGTGGGCGGGACCGGCTGCCCCCTTTACTACCCGCCCCCCGCCCGCCCCTTCCTCAGGGTCGCAGCCGCTCCGTGAGGAGATCGACGAGGCCTGCCTGTCTCGCGGGGCGGAGGGGCGCCTGGGCAGCCCGAGCGGGTGAGCGGCGAGGGAGGGGCGGCCGGGGTCCCGAAGGGAGCGGGGGGTGCGCTCTGGGCAGGCAGGCAGGAGCCCCTGGGAGGGAAGGGGCCGGAGGGGGGCGGTTGGCTGGACGGCGCGAGCTGGCTGCTGGTGGGGAGAAGGGGAAGCAGGCCCCGCTAGGGAGTTGGCCTAGATAGGAGGGTTTATTGATCGAATGTGTGTGTGTTTATATGGAGAGAGAGAGATTGAAAAAAAAAAGGGAACGTGCGTGTTTGTTTATGCACAGGGATATATATATATATGTATATATATATATACATATATACATACATACATACATACATACACACATACACACAAAAGAGAATGTGTGTGTGTGTCTGTCTTTATGTATAGAGTTATATAAAAGAATGTGTGTGTGTGTGTGTGTGTGTTTATAGGAATATATAAAAAGAACGTGTGTGTGTGTGTGTGTGTGTTTATGTTTATGTATAGGGATATATAAAATAGAACCGTGTGTGTTTATGTATAGGGATATATAATAGAATGTGTGTGTGTTTATAGGGATAGATAAAAAATTGTGTGTTTATGTGTAGGGATAAAAAAGAATGTGTGTATTTATGTATAGGGATATATAAAAGTGTGTGTGTGTTTTTATAGGGATATATAAAAAATGTGTGTGTGTTTATAGGAATAGATAAAAAACCCGTATGTGTGTGTGTGTGTGTTTCTATATAGGAATATAGAAAAAACGTGTGTGTGTGTGTTTTACATATAGAGATTTATAAAAAGGATGTGTATTTATGTATAGGGATAAATAAAAGAATGTGTGTGTGTTTATAGGAATATATAAAAACCTGTATGTGTGTGTGTGTTTATATATAGGAATATAGAAAAAAAGAACGTGTGTGTTGTGTTTTACATATAGAGATATATAAAAAGAATGTGTATTTATATATAGGGATATATAAAAGAATGTGTGTGTGTTTATAGGAATAAATAAAAAACTATGTGTAGAGATAAAAAAGAATGTGTATTTATGTATAGGGATATATAAAAGTGTGTGTGTGTGTTTATAGGAATATATAAAAACCTGTATGTGTGTGTGTGTGTTTATATATAGGAATATAAAAAAAAAGAACGAGAGTGTGTGTTTGTGTGTCAATGGTGTCTGAGTTCTCCATTCACTTTGTATGCCATAATTAGTGTGTATATATATAACGTATTTGTCTGTATGTATGCATATATGTGTGTGTCTCTCTCTCAAGCTTCCTCTTTCTGCTCTGTGTTCCAAGATGGACAGTGATTAATATTTATATATATTTATAAGTTAGAGTGTAGGTATATACATATGTATGAAGATAGCATGACTGTATGTGTGTTATGTGTGTGTATACTTTTGATATTAATTTTTTTAATATATATAATTTTACACACTTCTGAGTATAATTTGTACTCAATAAATACGGTATACAAACTGGATGGAAAGTGCATACACATGATATATACATATATAGAGGGAGGGAGGGAGAGGGAGGACTAGCTAGGCTACATATAAATGCAACAACAGAGAAGCATCCTGGACAAAGAACTCAAATTTTAGTCTTTAAGATATACACTGATAGGTATAAATTGTAAAGATGTAACTTTGTATTCTTTTACTTTGTTTACCATTAATGAGAGAAAATTAATTTATTTGCTTTATTTTTTTTTGTATTAATTTATCTGTCACATATTGTTTACTTCGTTGTTGGTCTGATGTTATCTTGGAGTTAATCTATGCTCCTCTGGGTGCTAATTGCTGGTGGGGAAGCAATCAGCAGCTTCAAGACAATCAGATGAGCATAGATTAACTCCAAGATTAACAGTCAGATCAACAGTTGAAATAATACCCCCATCAAGGATTTGCCAAACAAGCTAACAGGACACAGCTCAACCAAAGAACCTCTAAGACCACCCTCTACCAACACTGACAGGGCAAGCCACCAGAATACAAAGGGAAAGCAAACCCCATTTTTAATAGCACTGATGATGTTACCTAGTTTGTAATGAGATGTCTGCAAGAAGGCAACCAAGCTCGGAGAACACCCAGGATCCCTCAAGATGCGATCTGCATTGCTGCAGGTTCTCATTCCATGGAAAAGGATAAATTGATAGAAACTCAGCTAGAGGATTCGTGATTTCCCATCCTCATTTTCATTGTAATCTGCCTTTATTGCTATATTTGATGGGGTTGTATTATGTGGTTATTGTAGGAAAAGGAATGCTCTAAGCAGCTTGAAAAGAGTCAAGTGTTGAGAAGCTGAGAACATTCTTGTCTGCAAAGGCTTTTAGCAATAAATCAATTTAATGGAATCTTCACTTGTAGAATTATGCTCCTGACACCTTGTCATATGTTTTTGCAAAACCTCCAAAATGTTCTCACCATGTCATTTATTGTATTTTTTCCACTAGTATATATAATTATGTTGAACAGGCAGTCTATAATTATATATGTGGTTGAGGCAAAATTCTCTAGCGAAACATATTCAGTTTGTGATGTTCCTGATCTGGCGGAAAGTGGAAGGTGTCCTTTATCTGCGCTCTAGATTCACTGAGGTGGAAGAAAGTTAAGTTTGCTGCACATTCATCTATTTTGGGGCTTACAGTAACGCCAAGAATATTTAGCACAAGGGATATGATGGCTTCTGAGCAGAGCAAACAATCTTTCCAAATATATCAGGCTAGGAATACACCATAAGGGAAATGCAAAAATACAATTTACCTGTCACATCAGCCTTGTAATTATGCCTTCCAAAATTAATAACCTGGTACAAAAACAAAAAAGTGGCAGATCAGAAATGGAGAATTCTACCTGATGTCCCCCCAGTTGTTTTAGACTTTATGACCCAGACAAAGAATTGTAGAAATGGTAGTGTAAAATATATAGAAGGCACCAGATTTCTTATCCCTCCTGTGAGAAATCTTTTCTTGTAAAAAATGTTAATTATGGACAAGTCCATTTAACCCCATACCCTGTTGCTGTTTGGCATTCTACCATAACAACGTAAGGGCAATTAAGGGGAAGTGTTTAAAGTATTTGTATCCAGCGAACATGTTAATTTCATGAAGCAAAGCAACATTTTTAAGGGACTGAAACACTTTCCACTTTTTAACTTTCATTTTTTTTATAACGCATTAGTAGTTTGGGGAAAAAAACGTAACTGGCTTATTACTCTGAATATTTTCTGATGTAAATTTTCTTCGGGAAATATTTTCAAACTATTTTTTTTAATAAGATTTTCTTTTTCTAATTTAGAAACTAAAATGTCTTCATGGCCCAAAGTAACCACAGATCAAGCACAAACATCCGATCCTGAAAAAAGGTAAAAACACATTGATCCATGTTCTTTTTCCTGTTCTTTTTTAAATCTCTCTCTCTCCCTCCCTCCCTCCCTCCCTCCCTCTCTCTCTCTCTCTCTCCCTCCCTCCCTCTCAAAAGAGACTACAATATATAAATTTCAGTTCAGAAGTTTATCTCTTAACTAACTCTTCATTTAAAAATTGCAACCTATACTTGATGGATACAAACTAAATACTGTACTTGAATCTTTGCATTTAGCAATATAAGATAATTTGCCTAAATCATTGAAAATTCTGTGTGAAACTTAGCATTTTCAATTTGCATTGTATCCTGGTTTCCTTCTTTAGTACGGTTAGTGGCTACATTTGTGGCTAACGGCATGCCCAAATTCACAGCTAATCCTGCCTAACATAAACTAACTGTGTGCTTATGTGTTACATATTTGTTCTTTGTTTTTCAAGAAACAAAAAATTATGCATCACATCTAAACCTATCCTCTTAGTTTGTTTGTTTGCTTGCCTGCTTATTTATTTATTCATTCAATTTGTATGGCTGCCAATCTCAACAAATTATTCTGGGCTTGCTGTTCCCAAGCAAGCTGGTATTTCTAATTTGGTACCAACACTTGGCTTACCCTTTCTGCTTCTCAATCAGGATTCCAGTTCAGCTGAATCAAGAGTTATCAAAGAATTGTGTTGCTGTATTGTTCAGTCCCTAAGTTGTGTCCCACTCTTCATGACTGTATGGATTATAGCACTCCAGGGCCCCCCCATCCCATCCTCCAGTATCTCCTGGAGTTTGTCCAAATTCATGTTCATTGTGTCAATGACATTAACCATCTCAACCTCCTCCTTTTGGCTTCAATCGTTCCTAAAATCAAAAGTCTTTTCTAATGAATCTCCTCACTTGGTGGCCACAGTATTTAAGCTTCAGTATCTGTTCTGTTACTTACCAATAACAAAACCTTTAGCAACAAAACACTGCAGAAACAACGGCACAGAATGGTTGATTTCAAACCAGTGACACTCAATTCAAGAGTTCTCAGAAGAATTGTGTTTGAGATAAAGTTAGAGGAGACTTTCTATAAGTTGCCTTAAGCTTTTATAGAACAGGTGAGATATAAATGCAATAAATAATGCAAATCAAAATGCTTGGCAGAGAAATGGTTTCAAAGCAATATGGCCACCTAGGCAATTAATCCAGCTGCCTCATTAAGTCAGATTGTTGTTTACACTGATGGGCAGCAACTGTCTTAGTTTTCAGACAAATCTTTTCTTTCCCCAAAATATTCTGAAAATGGCAGATTTTGACCCTGAAAAGTTTGCTTACCAAGATACCCAGCTTCACAGAAATTTCCTGGGGTTTATAGTTACTGTCTATATGTTGAAATTTTCATATCATAATATGATATGAGTATAATATGGAAAAATAGGTGCTAGGACTACCTATAGTAATATATATCTGTCTAGTTTAATTTTTGGCAAATGATTGGTTTGTTTTTGTGGAATATCCCTTGGCCAAGCTGTTTTACAGATGGAAATATTATTTCCATCTTGTCTTCTGGTTGTTTGAGGATGGTACTAGTTTATCTACAGGTTCTCTACAATGTCAGGTCTAGACCAGGGGTCTGCAACCTTGGCAACTTTAAGACTTGTGGACTTCTGGGAGTTGACGTCCATAAGTCTTAAAGTTGCCAAGGTTGGAGACCCCTGGTCTAGAATGTTTCTACCCCAATTACTGGTAGTCCTCGACTTAACAACATTTCGCTTAATGACTGTTTGAAATTCCAACTGCACCGTGAAAAAAGTGAAATTTTTCACATTTATGACCATTGCAGCATCCCCATGGTCACGTGATTTGCATTTGGAGGTTTGACAATTGACTCCCATTTATGACCCTTGCAGCAGGGTCCCAGGGACATACAATCCACTTTTACGACCTTCTGACAAGGGGAAACCAGATTCGTTTAACAGGCGTCTTACTAATTTAGCAACTGCAGTGATCTGCTTAACAAACATGCTAAGAGAAGTCGTCAAATGGGGCAAAATTATTTCTCACTTAGCAACATAAATTTTGGGCTCCATTGTGGTTGTAAGTTGAGGACTACCTGTATAACAGAAATGATTTTTTTTTTTAGGGTAAAGAAAAACTATTTACTGTACTTGGCTCCACAAAAGTGTCTGGCTGTAATAAACCCAATCTTGGGTTTTGTGCTTGCATCTTTGTCGGCATTACACACTTCCGATTTTGCTCAAGGGTTTAATGTGCTGCATCTCGTATTCATAGTTAATCAGTGTAACCGAATTCAGTTTTTATCTGCGCCTAAGAAATAGTTAACAGTAAATGAGGCAAGACCAGGCAGCTGTTGTCCTTATGCTGCCTTTGCTCCTTGACAAGATCTTCCCAGACTCTACATCTGCCGGCTAGTTTGAGGGTTTTTTGTGTGTGTTTTGCTTTAATTGGTTTCTCTCTCCATATCTCGGTGAGTCCAAAGCCAGCAGCTTAAGCTTAATGTTTAGAATAATTAGATTGTTTAGCTGATCTAAAAGGAGGGAAAATTTGGCAGAACAAAAACCTTTATCTGTCGTACGACGTTGAGATTTTAAAAATACTGCTCAGTGTGTTTGGTTTAAAGGAATTAAACCACACTGCAATTTTCATCATCACTCCAGCTTATTTATGTTTTTCTTTTAATGCTGTAACACGATTAGAAAAGTCCTTTCTTAACCTTTTGCAAGTATAGCATGTTCTTTTTTGTTTGATCTGATGTCACCAAACTCCAGATGGCTTTGGATGGTTCACTATCAATCAAAACAATATTAAAAAAAACAGTGTAACAAAACAAAGAAGAATATAACTAACCTCGGACTAAGAAAAGAACAACAAACGGTAAAGTCAGCAACCCCAAAACATCTCACTAGCAACTGACCTCCAACAAAGGAGCGCTCGATTGGTCCTTGCACAGTTACATGTACACCAATTGTGCTTGTTTCTTGATCAGGAGACCCTGCTCATGGTCACCGATGCCTTGGTCACCTCCCATATGAGACATTGCCCTGTGTTCTACCTGGGTCTGCCCGTAAAGACCACTCAGAAATGGCAGGTGGTCCATCAGCTGGCAGCATGAGAACTTATGGGTGTACCTCACAATGCCCAAGACCTTTCTTCAGCCTTTTTAAGATACAGTCCACATCCAGAGAAAATCAGTATTTTTAACAATGGCGTTGACTACTTTTAACTTTAGTATAAATTAATTGGGTTTTTCTTTTTGAGTCTAGGCAGAGACCGGGGTGGATTCCTCGACTTCTGGAGTAAGTAATTACGTTAACGTTTCTACGGTTGATTGAAAGCCAGATCTGGCCATAACAGCATGATAAAAGATTATTGGGTGGTGGGGTGGATGGATGAATGGATACAGACAGACAGACAGAAGAGATGGATGGATGGATGGATGGATGGATGGATGGATGGATGGATGGACAGACAGACAGATGTTTTCCTTGTAATATATACACCACTCCACGCCCTGCCCTTGTCCCCCATTCGTCATATTTTTTCTGTTAGCATGGCCTGTAATAACAAAGAATTCTTCCATGCAGTGATGTTGGATGCTGTCATGTCGTCCCAGTTCTCTAGGGATTTGCTGAAATTGCAGCGGGGGGAGGGGATTGTTTAATTTCTTGGCTGAGATCTTTGTTAATTCTGAATTAACAACAACAGTAAAAAAACAAAACAAAAAACTGTTTCGGATGTCTCCCGTCAACATTTCACCAGATAACAGATGTTTCAGATCTTATTCTGCAGGGTCTAAAATGTGGCTTCCAAATTCCCCAAAATGTCTGTCTTGCCACGATGTAGTTCAAAGGTTTGTTCATGCTCAGATTCTTTTGGCAATCCTTAACAGGCGTTCTTTGCTCCTTCTAGCATCAATCCTTACAAATCCATTCAGAAGAGTTCTTACTCTCCCCCAGATGGTTATCCAAAGGATCATGAGGATGGTAACAGGTGAGAAGGCCCTTTTTCCCTTCCATGCTCACTTTGGTTATAACCTGAAGTAACGGCATAGGGCAAATAATAATGGATTGAATCAAATAATTATGCATTTATTCTGTACTCCTGAAAACAATGCAGTCCCACGCCTTCTTTGGTGTAAACCAGTTCTTAGTTTCGGGGTTCCAAAAAACACCCCTAACAAAATAAAACTCCAAGGCAATAGATTCCTCAAAGTTCCACTTTATTAGAGATATCATGTGGGCACATCTGGGAAAACCTGGATCTGAAAGCTTCCAGGTTTTCCCCACCTAGTTGAAAGTTCACAACCCTGCTCCACATCCACAAGTTCATTACATGGTCTAATCCATCCTTCAGGCTTAACTGGACACAATCCCCAGTCACTCCCATCCAGGTGCAAGCAAATGCCCTTGACTCCCAGAGCAAAGAATGTTGTTATAGCTATTCTTCCACCACTCCAACAACAACAACAAAAAGTCCCAATTTCCCAGGCTAAAATATGTGGCAGGAAGCTAAAAGGAAAAAAAATGGTTTCCAAAACTGACACTTAGCATTTGTTCAACTTGAGGGTTGTGATATTTTGTTTTAAAGGGAGATAACACTAGTTCTTGTGTGTTTTTGGCTTAAAGCTTTGAAGAACTTTTTGGGCAGCAGTATCATCCTTCAACAGAGAATGAAGATAATTATGAGAGACACCAGTACCCTCAGAAAGGTAAGTGTTACTTGAAATTAAAGCTGCAGTAAGAATGTGCTTGCTCCTCCAAATTCCTTTAGTTTCAGTTTTGCATATCAGTTCCATTGGGTTCTCTGAAAGTTTTAGAAATATAGAATAGAATAGAATTTTATTGGCCAAGTGTGATTGGACACACAAGGAATTTGTCTTGGTGCATATGCTCTCAAATATCAGAAGTACCGTATTTTTCGGATTATAAAACACACCTCCACCCCCCAAAAAAGAGGGTAAACATTTGGGTGCGTCTCATACACTGAATGTAGCCAAAAACGCGAGGCATGGAGGCGGCAATGGTCTGTGGCAATCCCTTCAGCCTGGAACAGCTGATTGTGGGTATTCCGGGAGGCTGATCCACTCAGCTGCTCGTGCTGAATCGGGCTGCAATAATGTGCTGAAGCTGACCTGGCTGTTTGCTATTTGCTGCAAGGACTCAGAATTTGCAGGAGCAATCACATCCAGAAAACATACACAAGTAACAGATTCAGCAGGATTCAATAACTTCTCTTTATATATAATATAACACATGAAGTAAATATACAATACCAAAAGCAGGTTTTCCAACGTGGTAGTAAATACAAGCAAAACACAAGCAGATGAGAGGAGTTTCAGTTTCAGTTTTGAGCAGCAGACTCGTTTAGAACTCAGCACAGACTCAGAGCTGCAGAGCTAAGGTATTGTTGGTCTGCTTAATTGTTTGTCACCTTAGTAGTTGTTTGATTAGGGTATTGATTATCTGATGTTAATCCTCACACTCACCAGCACTGATGATGTTACCTGGTCAGGTAATGAAATGTCTGCAAAAGCCAACAACCAAGCTTGGAGACCAGCAAGGACTCCTCAGTTCAATCCTTAGCTACACATATAATCCCTTTTATTTATTATTTATTTTATTTATTTGCATTTATATCCCGCCCTTCTCCGAAGACTCAGGGCGGCTTACACTATGTCAAGCAATAGTCTTCATCCATTTGTATATTATATACAAAGTCAACTTATTGCCCCCAACAATCTGGGTCCTCATTTTACCTACCTTATAAAGGATGGAAGGCTGAGTCAACCTTGGGCCTGGTGGGGCTTGAACCTGCAGTAATTGCAGGCAGCTGCTGTTAATAACAGACTGTCTTACCAGTCTGAGCCATAGAGGCCCTTTCATTTTATTATTTTATTATTTCATTTTATTAGTCTTTTCATTGAGAACAAAGACACTTAAAGCTGGCTGTTTATAGAACGCTTCTTTTTTAAAATCAATGTGGGAATCAGGTTTTACTACTACTTGCTACTACAGACAAGTCACCTATAATCTAGTTCTGAATCTTGCCTAGATACTGAATTTACCATATTAACTGAAGAAAGAACATGTGTATTAAGCCTTGCTGCTGCTTTAATCTGTCTGTCTGTCTGTCCGTCCATCTGTCTATCCATCCTACCCTATCCTATCCTGTTGCTAATCAATTAGAGTTCAGCCCATTGAGATCTTATGCAGAAATTTTTATACGTTTCCCATCTCAAAATGTGAGAAATTATGACAACAGAAAATGTTGGCTGAGTCTTGGAGGTTTCTGCATCCCCCAGATCAATTTAAAAAAAAACAAGGAGTGCCCCCCCCCCCCGTCATCATAGATGCACATATCTGGCCAAAAAGGACTTTCTTTTATTCTCTCTCTCCATCTTCTCTATTTCTATCTCTCTATGTATCTCTTACCTATCTATCTATACCTACCTACCTACCCACCTATCTACCTATCTATCCCTTCCTTCCTCAATCTGATTATCTGCTTATATGTTTAGATGACAGCCACACCAAGGATGCTCATCGCGATAAATTGTACCTGCAGTTTTACCAGCAGATAGAGAAGGAATACAACAGACAAAGACCTTCGGACTGTGTCATCGTTTCCATCAGCAAGGACCAAGCGTAGGTCTTTTTTTAATTATTTTTTAAAGACGCAGTTACTGATGCTTCACTGAACTTGGAGCAAACAGTTCCCCATTTAATTTCACTTTTAGCAATACGGTTAACTCTTTTTAGAGATCTTGATTTTCCTGTTTTGTTTCTGAAGTGACAAAAGAGCCAGGATGGCGGTACATGTCTTTACTGCATGACCGAGCAACCAAAATATATCTTTAAATGTAACATCATCATTTGCATGGAGAAAAGGTTCCTCCACCCACTGCATTTTTCTCATAAACGCCTGTGTCCCAGAATAAGTCTCTAGAGCATAGGTGGGTCAATTATGGCACCTTTATGACCTGTGGACTTCAACTCCCAGAATTCCTGAGCCAGCCATGGTCGTAAAGGTGCCATAGTTTGCCTAACCCTGATCTAGAGAGTTGAATAAAAATAATAAAAATAGCAGTAAAATAGGCTCACCACCCATTATTCCCACCCTCTTTTGGACCCTCTATATTACATTTTTGACATCTGTTTCCCATGAATGGGAAACTATTAAATGGTAAAATATTTTGATTTCCTTCTGTCCCCTGTAACTTGGGCATGGTAAGACTATGACTTAATTAGTGTAGTTGTCGCTCTTGTAAGATGGTTGTAAGTTTAGTAATGATGCTTACATGTATGTTTTAGTTAATAGGGAGATCTCTTTAAAAGGGGTATGGTAACTATTTCTCATAGTAACTTCACCTGTGAGTTTTCCTGCCCATCCACGTCCATTTAAATCAAGATCCACCTCTCCTTTTTGCTTATGAAATACTCTTAACTGCTCGTATGTATGGATTATCATTTGGTGTTTTTTAAAAAAACCATTTTAATGCGGTCCCTTGTTCTTCTTTGCCCAGATATAACTTGAATATCAACATAAATAATGTGGTTAGTGGTTTAAGGTGAGCATTCTTTAAGGTGAAAATTTGTGTTAAGCTCTGTCAGTAAATGAAGCCAATTAAAAAGGCGTAATTTTGATGTTGTCACTATGGAAATTTATAATAATTAGCCACAGCATCACCTCTCCGTTCCTTTCAGTTGATTTTGAATGCCATGAAATTCACCGAGGGTCATTAAATTCAGCGTTCGGTATTGAACATTTCATCCTGATACTTAAAATAACGATTATTATTTCTCTGACGGAGTTCCTGGAAAAAAAGGCCCCCATAATTTGCAGATTTTCACACAAAAGTGCTTAGCATCTCTAAAATGCTCTGAGGGGAAAAAAATTTCCTTGAAGACTTTCCAATATAAAAACACACGTCAGTTGAAAGCAAACATGCTGCCTCCAACTTTGCTTAACCTCGAACTTTTGGGAGTTTCACGTGCTTTGATTCTTGTAGTATTGCTTTAATCAGGATTTCTTAATTTGCAGTCACAAACATTCCCTAAAAGCCATTCTCCAGTTCTCCCATACAACATCAAGTATATTATAAATAGTAAATAGCAGTCTCTATTGGAGTGTAGCTGTTCTATGTCTTTGCTAAATGAATTGTCAGTAATTTGGACGAATCGCTGTAATCGATTGTGTCATATTGTGACGTAAGAACGGCTTACAGAGTTGTTTACATTCTTCCTCGTTACTACATTGCCAAAATGAGGCCTGAACCCTGCATTGTTTTTTCTGGCAAAATATTTCTGTCATCTTTTTCCAGTTTCCCATCCAGTCAAAGTGGGAATTAAAAAAAACCCTGCCTTTTCATCTGTTTGCTCTTGTCACAGCAAGCGTGCTTAATAAACTGAAGGCGGTGATTGTTCATCTCACGCTAAACTTTTTCATGTAGTCCCAAACCTTTGGCCACCTTTTCTTTCTGGCTCTATAAACATCACCACTAAATGTTTGTCCATAATTAGCCTCACGTGTTCATATCCTCAGATGAGATGTTAATGCACCTATTTAAAATATTCTCATATCCTAGAATAAGTTTTGAGAATAAATTTTTGGGTTTGGCAAAATACAAAAAGTGTCTCCCACCCACCCACCCCGGTTTAAAAAAAAAATCTTTTTTATTCCAGAAAGGGCCTACAAAAACATGGCACACAAAATGGCTATGAAGCATAGGTAAAATTGCCAGTTAGTTGAAATTGTTTCATCTAATAAGATAAATTAGATCTAACTAGATAAATTTGGGCATCCATGCCTGTGGAATTTTCCATAAAGTAAAATTGCAGCCTCAAAAATAGAATGACCCATAATAGAAGCCTGTTTAAATTAAGCAATTCTGTAAAATGCCAGTACATGTAAAGCATTTATAAAATCTAAATAAGGTGTTCGTTTTTAAAAATTGCTTTGCAGTGTAGTCTTTGCTGCTTCACATCTGTTTATTTTTAAACTATTTCAAATCTGAGAAAAGAAAGCAGAGTTCTGTTAGGCTGTTCTTTGAGAGTCCTAATTGCCATTCTTAAAATAATTTCCACGTGTTCACACTTCTAAAGATCACTTTATGTCCAAAAATCTCATTTGTATATGTTAACTAATATTCACAAATACTAAGCAGTTTCTCATGGATACACACCTGAGGTTCCCTTGGAATTGTTGTTGAAATGGAAGCAACTTAAACGTTCTATGTCCTTAATGCAATTCAATCACCGCAAAGTTTTGCGAGAGTTAAGCCCAGGTAGCTACAATCCAGTCCAGTTAAGTGAGCTTAATTTATGTGGAAGTTCATATAAACACCAGCCAGTTTGATATTGTGGGGAAATCTTGTGTTTCCCATCAGGAAGTTTAGCCCCAAACCTCTGTACCTGTAATATATAATTGTAGATGTAGAGAGCTGGTTTTTCCAGCCTGTCACTCTCCAGAATTCTCAGTCAGCCATTGAGCAACTCTGAAAGTCATATCTGCAGGATACCCGATTGATGAACATCACTGTCTGCAGAGGTCGTAAAACGTAGAACACCGTATGACCCAATCAGCTCTCCTTTTTTTTGCTGCAAATTTAACCTCAATTTTTCTGTCAGCATTTCAGTCAGGAAATGTGTGGCCCACATTGAGGTGAAGTTTTATGACTGCTTAAATCTACATTTCATAAAGCAAGGACCCCCTCTGTTTCAGGTGACTTGGCGAAAAAAAGCCCACCGCTAATCTTATCTCGCTGAAAATTTTCCGTGAATTTTCTTGCCGCACACAAAAATGACCCTTACTAGGACACTGGCACTAATACTATATATTCTGAATTACTTGTCAAATAACTTGCTTCTTTTTTTTTTCTTTCTTTCTTTCTTTTATTTGTTTTTTTTTTTTTCCTTCAAGGGAATATTCAACAGCCATAGGCCATCGGTTGCAGGATCATGGCCTTGTGGTGGAAATGATATACCTTACTTCTGAATCAGGTCTTACACGTGCCCTCCAGGAAGTTAAAAACGATGGTTCTCCATTTTGCGTTCTTGTTGAACCATCTAATGTAACACTTTCCTCATGCACCGTAATCATGCTTCATCAGACTATCAAAAGTAAGTTTAGCTTACCTTAAGAACTGGTCCCCAATCAGAAAATGCGCTCTCCAGATCCATTCCTCCTCCTATTAAAAAACACATCAAAACTATCCTCTTTTGAGACACGATTGAATATGCCATAAGAGCAGTAAAACAATGGATTAAAGAATTCATAGTCGTTACGCCGCTACCGCACCTACCAAAATGTCCTTCATCCAAAATTTACCTTCCAGAAAAAAAACAGGCTTTGTTCGTAGTCGGCATTTTTTCCTGCATTTAAAACGAACGTTCCCATGTCAGTCCCGTCTCAACTCCCAATTCCTCTTTCCAGAGGTGGTTTTATAAAACGAGTCCCGCTTAGGAAATTAATTCAACACACAAAAGCACAGCGCCGAGTTGAGTCACCCACGACATTTCATAGAAACGGGCGTGTTGGTGTTGAATCTTGGACATGACTACATTCAGTTAAAAGTTTTGAGTCCGAAGGTAGCTTTTTAGCTCCGCGGTCGGAATGGTGGAAGGACGCGGCGGTTTTGTGTTTGGGTGTTTTTTTTGTTTTGTTTTGTTTTTCTTTTTGTCTGGATGTGACTTTTTAAAAAGCAAGGTGTCTCTCTTCTCTGTAGTCCACCGTAATATGCCCATGGAAGATGCCCTGGCTCTGATAGCTAAAGAGTTTGAGGAAATTTTTGCTGAGCATGAACAACAGCAGCGCACAGAGATTTCCCACAAAGCAGCTGATCTGGCGGATGGCTTTCTAGAACGGGAGCTTTATGAGAGTTACCATGTGCCTCTAGGCATTAGACACCTCCTCTTTGTGTTAAGTGAGGGAAAGCATTTATATATGGAAGAATTGAACTCAATAAGTGACTACCTGAAGACCAGGAGAAATAAGCTTGAAGGTATTCCATGTTCCCCCATCCCCCAACCCTCCTTTCTTCCTCCACAATATCCTCTAAATCCCACCCACAATCTCAAAATAACCTCGGAGGAGGGTGGGCGGCCAGCCTTCAAATATGAAAATACCCGGTGTGAAAAACGCCCCATCCTCCCTCGAACCGGGGAGCGGAAGAATCACATTCCGTGCATGAACGTTAACATGGTTAAATATGAGACTTTCTCGAGAAGGGGCTGCAATGTGATGACCCGTTATTTGTGGGTAACGGCTCTTCCTCTAAGAAGTGGGGTGGCTACTTAAGATGGATTCCCTGCATCTGTCTGCATCCGTCCCCAGCTCATCCTTTATCCCAGATTCCTTAACGTTTGTCCTTTCTTTGCGCTTTCAAATAAAGTCCCTTCCAGGTGAGTAGGGAACTTTGTCATTCATCCCTATTCACGGGCATTGGGAGAAATGCCACCTTGTGCTGAGTGCATGGGATATATGGCTCTTAATGATAAAAAGGGCAAAAAACATAGTCCACCATACCGTGGCTCAGGTTGGAGAGCCTCTCCCCACTTTAGGAAACCACAAAGCACCCTACCGATGAGTCCCAAATTTGTCACCTCCCACCCAAAAAAAGTTGCTTTCATCCGGCTGTTGTAATAAAAGAGTAACCCCCCCCCCTTCGCCTCTGTACCACTGTCCGATAAGTCACATTTCACATGGCGAAAGGCCGTTACGAGGTATAATTAGAGCAAGTGAAAAAAAACTGTCACACTCGCGGAAAAAAAAGACACCCTCCCTAACTGCTTTCTATTATAAAAGCCAATAACCCTACCAATTTACTACTTCAAATCACTTCCGTGACTCCTATAAACATGATTTTCCCCACCTCACATCCTTAATAATTTCCTAAGTCGTCTTATCCCTGCGTAAATGGACTGGCTGAAAAAAAGAGAGGACATTAAAATAAGCAGCCAAGTTGACTTCTTGGCTAGCGGCATGCCTGGCTAGCCGATTGTTTCCTTGCTAACTTTGGGCCCTCCTAATCCAGGTTTTGTTTCAGAAGCGAATACTTTAGCCGCCGCAGGTGAAGACGGCGAGTACCCGAATGCCAGGCCAAGCGGGAGCGCCCTCCCCCCGACGCTGAGCAAGCCACCACCCCTGCTGCCAACCCCTGGTCGATCTCCTGCATTAGGGCAATCTGCTGCGCCCTCGCCTAAGCCAGCTTTGTTGGGCAAGAGACCGTTGGGGGCTCTTCTTCCCACTCCAGGTTGGTCCATCAAAATATAACATTGTAGTGGCCGCACGGAAAACCACTCTTGTTTCAAGAGTTTAGTGACCTATTTGGATTTATCCAATTAAATATCCTTATCCTAAGGATATTAACCCTTGTAGTAGGGCTGTGTTACTATTATCCTTCACATCTTTCCCATTACCTTCTCCTATTCATGCCTTATGATTTATCACTTTGTTGTTTGTATGCATGCTGGGAGTTTATGCAGCAGAGACAAATTCCTTATGTTTCCAATCACACTTGGCCAATAAAGAACTATTCTGTTCTACTCTGCTCTGCTCTGCTCTCCTCTTCCATGATTCTACTCTACTCTACTATTCTATTATTCTATTCCAGAGGTCTTGAAACTTGGCAGCTTTAAGGCTTGTGGATTTCAACTCCCAGAATTCTCTAGCCAGCATAGAATTCTGGGAGTTGAAGTCCACAAGTCTTAAAGCTGCCAAGTTGGAAGACCTCTATTCTATTCTATTCTATTCTATTCTATTCTATTCCATGATTCTACTCTACTCTACTCTACTCTTCTATTCCATGACTCTGCTATTCTATTATTCTATTCTATTCCATGATTCTACTCCCCTCTAGTCTACTCTATTATGCTATTCTATTATTCTATTCTCTTCCATAATTCTATTCTATTCTATTCTAATTCTACTCTATTATGCTATTCTATTATTCTATTCTCTTCCATAATCCTATTCTATTCTAATTCTAATTATTCCACTCCATTCTCCTTTGTACTAAGAAAAATGTAAATGTTTAGAGCTAAAATTTCCTTGTTTCCCACTCTCATTTGCTAAATAGCGGTTAAGACACCTGGGCTAGAAAGCAGGAGACTGGGAGTTCTAGTCCCTTCTTAGGCATGAAAAGCCATCTGGGTGACTTTGGGGCCTGTCACTCGTTCTCGTCCAACCTACTTCACCGGGGGGGGGGGTGGCGCGTTGCTGTGCTGAAAACAAGAGGAGGAAGAAGGCGTGTTGGATATGTTCGCCGCCTTGTGTTACTTGTAAAAATAATTAAAAAATGGGATACAAATAAAAGAAATGAAGGAGAAGGCGGGAAGAAACATTGAAATAACTGCCAATCTGTGAGAATCTCAGACTTTGGGTTCCCATTCCGGTGTCATGTGCCAGCTAGTCCAGGCCAGGTCTTGCTGTCTCCTGACTATAAGCAGGGCCGTGAAGTCCTGGGGTCAGGTTTTGCTAAAAAACTTGGGATTATTGCTGACAGTGGGCAGCTTCTGAACAGATCCTAGCTCTGGATACTGTGGAAATCAGCCATCCTTAGGCTATCTTTACTATTATTATTATTATCAAGGAGCTCCTGACAGCTTATTAAGAGATTTGAGTATCATCTTGCTTGGTATCTGTGCTTTCTGTGTTAGGCTTTTAAATTTGTTCGCTTGAGTTAATAATAAAGCTACAATTTCTTTATTCGCCGGTCTGCTTTTATTGTCTCTGGATCCAAAAGAAAAAGTTTGCCTGGATACCGGATCACTGCCCTGTAACAGGTGGACTCTGGTTTTTTTCCCCCCTTCGGAAAGCATATATACGGATATAAGTTTGCACTGCATCTGGTATGTCGATACTGCTAACTACAGTGGTACCTCAGTACTCAGCTGTTTTGCAAGGTGTCGCATTTGGTATTCAAGGAATTCACACATTTGTCTTGGATCCACACATTTTGTCTTGGTCCTCAAGCTAGAACTTGACAATGTCAGCCGCCTTGTGGCTCACTATATGATTCCTTACGGGAAGCATTCATTTGGTACTCATCGCACCTCCCAGAAGCAGTTAACAATGAGTACTGAGGTAGAACAAGTTAACAAGGAGTATGTCAGGGTTCCAAGTAATACACGCATAACAAACAGAACTCCGAGGCAGGTAGATTCCTCAAAGAACAGTTTCATTGGATCTATAGTCTTGGCACAGGCTGGTGAAAACCGATTCTAAAGGTTCCTGTGGTTTCCACCTCATTAAAAGTTTTTCCTTCTCTTTTCCCAAACAAACAGTCACGTGGTCCAATCAGGGTGCTGTCCAGTTGCTTGGTAACATCACTCCTCCTCCTCCTCTTCAGCCACCTGCTGGAATGTCCTTGGTTCCCAGGGGAAAGTGTTTTGTTTTGGCTACAAACCCCCAGCTATCTCTTATTTCCCCCTCCCTCCCCCTCATCTCCATTGTGGCAACACTGAAGCCTCAAAGATGGCGTCGGTCAAGCCAGCTACAGAATTGACAAGAGTACTGAGGTTCCACTGTTACCAAAATCCTGTTTTCTGTTTTTCCTTCATAGTCGTGCCGGCTGGCCCGAAGGGGAAACCACCTCCACTTCTCACAAAGATCATCCAAAGACCGATGCACCTAGCTCCTCCACATCTCCCTGCAAAGCGACCACTGCTCGGGGGTAGACCTGGCCTGCTACCCACACCTACCTACAGGTGAGAGCCGGGCAAATCTGGGTGATGCTTCATGCCTAAATCTGAAAGAAGATGGTGGTGGTGTTGTTTCCCTCCACTCCGCATTAGTGGCTGTTTCCTCTATTCCTGTCGGTCTGGAGCTGCATAGCAACAAGGGGCAGCAGGCTGCACCGGCATTTCACTGTCCGTCATTTGGCTAAGGTGGCTTTCGAATGCCAACTGCTTTTGAAGTAGCTGTTCCCTTAGCAACAAAAAAAAAAAAAAAGCCATCCCCTAACCCCCCCCTCCCCCATCTGCCAGTATTTTTGAATGCCTCACTTGCCCAACTCCTAGTAGTTTCAGTTGTCTTTCCTCACCTCCCCTGCAGACTTCCCAGGTGAGACTGTCTTCAACTCTGTGGCTGGATTCACACCCGAACTTCGTCAAGGTTGGTTGAGTCCGCCTTAATGCCTGGGTTTGTCGACAGGCTAAGCAATAAACTCTGATTATAATAATATATGTATAAGCTGGATTCAGATGGCACATCCCATTGTAGTGTAGCTAATAGGATGAGCCTGGTTAGTCGATACACTTTTCCCCATCTTTGCATCTTGCCCCAGTTGAAATGAGACTGAGTTCAGCTCAGCTGGAAAGCTGGCTGGGTGACTTTGGGCCAATCACCAGGAGACGGTGAGTTCTAGTCCCGCCTTAGGCAGGAAAGCTAGCTGGGTGGTTTTGGGCCAATCACCAGGAGACAGTGAGTTCTAGTCCCGCCTTAGGCAGGAAAGCTGGCTGGGTGACTTTGGGCCAATCATCAGGAGACGGTGAGTTCTAGTCCCGCCTTAGGCAGGAAAGCTGGCTGGGTGACTTTGGGCCAATCACCAGGAGACGGTGAGTTCTAGTCCCGCCTTAGGCAGGAAAGCTGGCTGGGTGACTTTGGGCCAATCACCAGGAGACGGTGAGTTCTAGTCCCGCCTTAGGCAGAAAAGCTGGCTGGGTGACTTTGGGCCAATCATCAGGAGACGGTGAGTTCTAGTCCCGCCTTAGGCAGGAAAGCTGGCTGGGTGGCTTTGGGCCAATCACCAGGAGACGGTGAGTTCTAGTCCCGCCTTAGGCAGGAAAGTTGGCTGGGTGGCTTTGGGCCAATTATCAGGGGATGGTGAGTTCTAGTCCCGCCTTAGGCAGGAAAGCTGGATGGGTGACTTTGGGCCAATCATCAGGAGATGGTGAATTTTAGTTCTCACTTTCCTTAGGCAGGAAAGCCGGTTAGGTGACTGGGTCAGTCACAATCTCTCCCAGTGACGACGTTGTGGGGAAAATAGGAGGAATGTATGTTTGCCACCTTGAGTTATTTATAAAAATAGCAAAAGCTGGATTATGAATATATAAGGATGCTCTGCGGGCTAGAGGAAAAACAAGAGATGCAGAAAACAAAGAGTCATTTTATCCTATCTGCAATAATAAGCCAAAATAATATATATTTCTTCCTGTCTCTCGATGAGCGCCCTTTCAAAGAAGCTTAAGAGCACCATGCCTTAAAACCAGCCAGCTCCTGCTTGAAGGACCTTGTGAGCTAAACATGGGAAGAAGTATCAATCCTGCTATTCTTCTTTTCACAGCTGCTCGGCCAAGATCCACCCGTCATCCATGGGCCTTTAAACCAAACTTCCTGATTTAAGAGGACACCTGAACTAATAAGGAATTAAATAAAGAGTTGTCCTAGATGGCAGCATTTCTCTTTTAAGATAAAGCCGAGTTTGGCAAACGTATGTTACCACTCCCGGCCACGTTAAATGCATCTTATTTTCTGTTGTACACATTCCTAAGAACAACCTTTTATTTTATTTTATTTTTTACTTAACACAACATAGATGTTTGTAGACAATGGATATTGTAGATTCCCTAATGTTAACCTCTTCTCTAAAATCAATGTTGTTCAAAATAAATGACTTATTTCCACAGGTACCCCTTCTTTGTGATTCACACACCGCTTAAGTAATGAGGATTGTTTAACTATCTATTGTAACGCTTTTTGTTGACTGTGGCATAGTTAAGTACTACACAACACACACAAGGCCAAGATTGCACATTAAGCCCTAAGTAAGCAAGCTATGTGCATATTTGTTCCTTGATGTCAGTTGCTTGTCAGATCAAGCCGATATCCTTTTGGGTCCTTCCTAACTGCCCCAATTTAAATAGTCCAGATCTTCTCAGTGATTTATTGTTGTAAAGGAGAACAACAATAGCTTATTTTTACACTTTCCGCTATGCTTAAATAAGATGGAGTGGTTCTTACACAGATTTACAGGTCAGAAGATTTGCACTTCCCAAAGTTGTTCGAAATTCCACTATTTCCTTACGGCACAGGTAGTCTTCGACTTATGACCATTATTGAGCCCAAAATTTCTGTTGCTAAGAGAGACATTGGTTAAGTGAGTTTTGCCCCATTTTACGCCCTTTCTTGCCACGGGGAGTAACTGCAGTTGTCAAGTTAGTAAGACAATTATTTAGTGGATCTTGGCTTTCCCATTGACTTTGTTGTCAAAGGGTCGCAAAAGGGGATCACGTGACCCCAGGACACTCCAAAAATAAGTCACATGCCAGTTGCCAATCGTCTGAATTTTGATCGTTTGACCCTGGGGATGCTGCAAGGGTCGTAAGTCTGAAAAACGGTCATAAGTCACTTGGATCTGTGCGGTTGTAACTTTGAACAGCCACTAAATCAGGGGTGTCAAACTTGATTAAATTTGAGGGTCCCATCAGGGTTGTGTTTGATCGGGGAGGGGGGTGGCCAGCTCAATGTCACTCATTGAGTCTCCGTTTTTGCTGGCATGCAGCCTCCCCAAACTCCATTTTCTCTGGCAGAAGGCTGCAGGAGTCCATCGTGGCCAAAAACAGCCCAGGCAGGCTAAGCACAGCCTTCCCAAGCGCCATTTTCACTGGGCACCACAGGGCGGTCTTTTGCTGTTTCCAGGGCCGCCCTTATGGGCCAAATCTACCCCACGAGCCGGATCTGGTCCCCAGGCCTTGAGTTTGACACCCCTGCACTAAATGAACTTTTTTTTTTTTTGTTTACATTTATACCCCGCCCTTCTCCGAAGACTCAGGGCGGCTTACAATGTATAGGGCAATAGTCTCATTCTATTTGTATATATTTACAAAGTCAACTTATTGCCCCCCCAACAATCTGGGTCCTCATTTTACCTACCTTATAAAGGATGGAAGGCTGAGTCAACCTTGGGCCGGGCTCGAACCTGCAGTAATTGCAGGCTTTGTGTTCTTAATAACAGGCCTTACCAGGCAGAGCTAAACCGGCCCTTTTGTAAGTTGAGGACTACCTGAACAGATTGGGGCATCAGTTTAGTTATCCGAGTTAACTATTTTTTGCTGTCTTCTTTGGAGCGCTTCGAATCCCTAGAGCCGTGTAACGGGGTGAGCTCCTATGACTTGTCCCAGCTTCTGCCAACCTAGCAATTTGAAAGCACGTAAAAAATGCAAGTAGAAAAATAGGGAACACCTTTAGTGGGAAGGTCACAGCGTTCCGTACGCCTTTAGCATTGAGTCATGTCAGCCACATGACCACGGAAATGTCTTCGGACAGTGCTGGCTCTTCGGCTTTGAAATGGAGATGAGCACCGCCCCCTAGAGTCAGCAATGACTAGCACGTATGCGTGAGGGGAACCTTTACCTTGAAGCGCTGTTTAACAAAAATATTAAATAATAGCATGCGATGAAGTATTTCTAGGTTGCTTTTCCAACATTAAAAGTAACATGCCCTGTTAACAAGAGGGGTAATCATAAAATGACAAAAGGACAGCCCCAAAGCTAGAGATAATCTATTTAAAAGTAAAACCCAAAAGCCATTAACGTAATTAAAAGTAGATCTAAAAATTGGAAGTATAGCAGAATCACAATTCCTGTATCTATTCTGGAATTTTCTTCCTGTTGCATAACTTTGAAACGGGTGCCCCAAAAGGCGGGACTAATGCAATTGACGGTTCTCATACCTGGAAGCAGCCTGTAGAATAAATAACTGTCCAACACAGTCCTACAATTTGTGTATTTTTTATTATTTTAGCTTCATTGTATAGGGCCCAGAGTCCCTTGCTTTGTTTGATAAATAAACCCAACACTGCCTTGAAAATAAATTGGCCATTCTGCTAATGAGTCGGGTTATTCCATTAAATGCGCCAGCAATAGAAGCATTGAATAACAGAACAAGGTCTTTTAGTCCAACCCCCTGCTTAGGCAGGAAACCCTACTCCACTTCAGACAAATGATTGTCCAATCTCTTCTCTAAAACTTCCAGTGTTGGATCATTCAGAACTTCTGGAGGCAAGTTGTTCCACGGATTCATTGTTCTCCCTGTCAGGAAATTTCTCCTCAGTTCTACGTTGCTTCTCTCCTTGATTAGCTTCCGTCCGTTGCTTCTTGTCCTCAACTGAGGAACTCCACTAATTTGCAGACAGACACGCACCAACCAAAATAGCAATTAATCCTCGTCCCTTGAATTTCTGTCGGCTAGGAAGCTTTGTGTTTCACCAGAAGGGGGCATCAGTTACCTGGGAAAAAGTTGCTTTTCCTTGGATTATTATTATTTTTTCCGGAGAAATAAAAAGAGTGGACCAAACGGCCGAATGCTTCTTTGCCGACAGTCACAGTACGATGATAGGTGAGCTTGTGTTTAAAAGCAACAAAGAAGAGGCCTTATTTATTTATTTATGGCTTGCAGCCATCTTAAATGATATGGCTTTATCTTTAATTCGAAGCGACACAAAAGAGCAGGTAACGAATACAGATGAAGTTACAAAAAACCTACCAAAAAACTCATGGAACTGAGAAACTCCGCTAATTTGCAGACATGCGCCAAAAATAGTAATCTTTGTGAAAGGATATTATCAAGGAAAGGATCCCCTGC
Organism: Ahaetulla prasina; assembly: GCF_028640845.1. Classification (NCBI taxonomy): domain Eukaryota; kingdom Metazoa; phylum Chordata; class Lepidosauria; order Squamata; family Colubridae; genus Ahaetulla; species Ahaetulla prasina. The sequence goes on from NC_080550.1 coordinate 7,336,854, forward strand.
CTCGGAGAAAATACATATTTTTTTAACCTTGGAAATAACTATACAAAAGTTTTCCTTTTTTAAAAATTTCTTTCCCTTTTTTTAACAGAGAAAGGACCATTTGCTTTGGAGTAAATTTTCTACCGTTCAGATATGACCACAAGATGCCAAAATGCAGCAGCAAAACCATCTATTTTCAGTAGCATAATTTTCTGCCCCTTGCCAAAAACAAGGCAAACTCTTGCACTTCACTCTCAACCCTAACGGAAAAAATAAAGAAACCAAAGTAGCATCTCTGGAGACCTTCAGAAGACGCGGCAATTAAAAACTGAGGGTTCCCAAGGAAAATGGTCTTCCTGTGTTTTTAAAGATAACCAAATCTGTAAAGGAGAATATTTGTAGCTCAGGGCTCAAACGAGGAGTCCTTGGTACTCTCTGAGCTTGGCTGTTTTCTTGCAGACCTCTCATCACTCAAACTAGGTAACATCATCAGTGCTAGTAAGGAACGGGAGCATCCGAATGTAAATCAGGTGACCATGGGGATGCTGCAACGGGTCCTAAGTGTGAAAGACAGTCGTAAGTCCCTTTTTCCAGAGTGCCGTTGTAACTTTGAATGGTCTCTAAATGAACTGCTTTAAGTCGAGGACTACCTGTATCGCAGTTTTAAGAAGAGGCAAAATGAAGGCCACCGGATTCTCCCCACCCACATCTGTGATGCAGATCTACCCTTTCTCAACCTTCATGTCAGAAGGTTCAGAGACGGTTTAATGTCCAGGGTTCCAGGTAACATACCCGTGCCAAATAAAACTCTGAGGCAGGTGGATTCTTCAAAGCATAGTTTTATTGGATATATCATATTGGCACAAGCTGTGAAAACTTACTCTGAATGTTCCCGCAGTTTTCACCTAGTTAAAAGTAAAAGTTTTCTCCCTTCCCCAAACAATCAGTCACACGATCCAATCAAGGTGCTATCTGGTTTCCTGGTGACATTGCTTCTCCTTCCTCCGGCCAGGTGTGAGAATGTCCTTGGTTCCCAAGAGAAAGTATTTTGTTTTGACTACACAACCCCCAGCTATCTCTAATCCCCCCTCCCTATCCCTTATCTCTAGTGTGGCAACACTCAAGATCCAAGATGGCTTTGTCAGGTCAGTTTCAGGGTTGATACTTCAAAAATCCAGGAAGGTCCATTGGTCTCCATCTCCGCTTCCCATGAGGGCCAAGAAACCGCCAATAAAAAGAATCTAGTTGGATAGCAGTTCTTTCAGTCTGGAAGCTCCACATAATCTTAATTACTTAATTGCCATCAAGAGTCATCTCTTTTTTTTTTCTAATTCTTTTTTAAAAGGCCTCGCCGCCTTTCCGGGTAACAAATCCCATGCATTAATTTTGCATGAAGGGGAACTTTCTTTAGTACTTCCTGTGGAGAAAAGATTTCTCTCTCTCTCTCTCTCTCTCTCTCTTTCTCTCTGTTTTACTCTCTCTTTCTTTCTGTCTTTCTCTTTCTGTCTTTCTCGTTCTGTCTTTCTCTGTTCCTCTCTCTCTCTCTTTCTCTTTGTTTCTCTCTGTCTATCTTTTTGTTTCTCTCTCTCTCTCTCTCTCTCTCTCTCTCTCTCTCTCTCTCTCTCTCTCCCTGTCTGTCTTTCTCTCCCATGTAACAGCAGAGCGGGAATGGGAGAAACTGAAGTAAATTATGAATGAACAAGTATTAGGAATGGGTTGGGGGAGGACCTTTCGCAGAATCCCAGAAGACACGCCTTGTCCCAGATTCCTCTCTTGGCGTCTGCATCAAGCAGATCCCGGGAGCAAAGGCTGGCCAGGTTATCGGGACCCTTGTTTGAAGTGGCTGAAGGCAGTACAGGGAGTTCTCGACTTAACAACCCTTTGTTTAGTAACCGTTTGAAGAGACAAGCACTGAAAAAAAGAGACTTGTGGCCTTTTTCACACTTAGGATTGTTGTTGGCATCCCCCTGGTCGCGTGATCTGAATTTAGACACTTGGCAACCGGCATGTATTGGTGATGGTTGCATTGTCCCGGGGTCATGCCTTCCATTGAGGACCTGTATACGATGAACTGCTTCTCATCCTGATTTCATACGGGTGTCATCCTGAACATTGCCAGATAGATCTGTGGAAGATGCCGATCTAAACTTTAGGTTCTGACACATACATACGATACATGGAATCTTCAACCTATAGCAACAACATTTATATACCGCTTCACAGTGCTTTACAGCCCTCTCTAAGCGGTTTACAGAGTCAGCCTATTGCCACCCCCTCAACAATCTGGGTCCTCATTTTACCCACCTTGGAAGGATGGAAGGCTGAGTCAACCTTGAGCCAGTCAAGATTGAACTGCTGGCTATGGGCAGAGCCTGCAATGCTGCATTGTACCACCACAGAAGGAAGGGAAGGGAAGGGAAGGGAAGGGAAGGGAAGGGAAGGAAAGGAAAGGAAAGGAAAGGAAAGGAAAGGAAAGGAAAGGAAAGGAAAGACTAGCAATAGCACTTAGACTTATATACCACTTCACAGTGCTTTACAGCCCTCTAAGCGGTTTACAGAATCAGCCTCTTGCCCCCAACAATCTGGGTCCTCATTTTACCCACCTTGGAAGGATGGAAGGCTGAGTCAACCTTGAGCCAGTCAAGATTGAACTGCTGGCTATGGGCAGAGCCTGCAATGCTGCATTGTACCACCACAGAAGGAAGGGAAGGGAAGGGAAGGGAAGGGAAGGAAAGGAAAGGAAAGGAAAGGAAAGGAAAGGAAAGGAAAGGAAAGACTAGCAATAGCACTTAGACTTATATACCACTTCACAGTGCTTTACAGCCCTCTAAGCGGTTTACAGAATCAGCCTCTTGCCCCCAACAATCTGGGTCCTCATTTTACCCACCTTGGAAGGATAGACGGCTGAGTCAACCTTGAGCCCCATCAGGATCAAACTCCTGGGAGTGAGCAGAGTTAGCCTGCAATAGCAATAGCACTTAGACTTATATACTGTTTCACAGCGCTTTCCAGCCCTCTCTAAGCGGTTTACAGAATCAGCCTATTGCCCCCAACAATCTGGGTCCTCATTTTATCCACCTCGGAAGGATGAAAGGTTGAGTCAACCTTCAGCCGGTGAGATTCAAACTGCCGAATGCAGCTAGCAGTCAGCTGAAGTAGCCTGCAATACTGCACTCTAACCACTGCACCACCTCGGCCTCTTTACAGTAATAGACACTGCTCATTCCAGTTGCGTATGTTGTGACGGTAATAAAATGGGTTGATCATGTGGCAAAACTTGATTTTACAATATTTTTTTTTTTTTGCTATCTTCTTTTAAGCAAATGCGGCAAACAACAGTGTTAAACTAACAATGCGGTTGTTAAGCAAACCCACTGTTTGAGCACGGTTTCGCCAAAGACTACAAGTAAATTACAGTTTTTGGCAAAAACTGTCATAAAATACAGTCAGGTGACCATGGGATGCTGCAAACAGCCTTCATGGGACTTTGTGGCCAAACGCCCAAAGTCCAGTCACATGACCAGAGGTAGCAATGGCAACCACTGGATTTTCAGAACTGAGTCATGGTTCCTTTTTTTTTTTTTACAACCAATAGGTTGTAACTTCAAAGGGTTACAACTGGTCGTAGGTCAAAGACAACTGGTGAACTATGTCTATAAGGTTCTTAAATCCTTATGATTTATATTGATATATTGACCATCAATTGTGTTGTAAATGTTGTACCTTGATGAACGTATCTTTTTCTTTTATGTACACTGAGAGCATATGCACCAAGACAAATTCCTTGTGTGTCCAATCACACCTGGCCAATAAAAAATTCTATTCTATTCTATTCTAAATGTAGCCAAGGTATATTTTCATACTCTCAACTATGGTCCCACTGAGACAGTTTAACGATGAAGACCTCATGAAAGAGCAATCCAACCAACCTAGAATTGAAGAGAAATTTCCTGACAGTGAGAACAATCAGTGGATTGGCTTGCCTTCAGAAATTATGGGTGCTCCATCACTTTTTAAGAAGATATTAGACAGCCATTTGTCCAGAATGGTATAAGGTCTCCTGCTCAAGTAGGACTAGAAGACCTTCAAGGTTTCTTCCTTCTCTTCTCTTCTCTTCTCTTTTCTCCTCCCCTGTCCTCTTTTCTCTTCCTTTCTCCTCCCCTCCCTTCCCCTCTACCCCTCCCCTTCCATCTTTATCCTTATCTTTATCCTTTTTCTACTCTCTTATAAATTTCCACTTGCTTTGAACCAAACAGATATTACGGGGTCTCGATCTGCAGTTCATTGACAAATGCCCTTCATAGATCGTGCAGCTTTTATTAAAGTGGTGCTTGTGCCAATACTGCAGGACAACGAATGTAAGGAAGTCCCTGATTATGCAGATGCGAATCCCTTTGGTAGCCATTCCTACCTGTTGAAACAATGCACACCGGATGACCGGATGAAGGCTCGCAGGTATCCTCCGAAGATTCCATGATGAAAGGCAAAAGTTGCTTTTGACTGGCCAATATTAAATGTTTCTACTTCTTTGCTTCCACTTGGGAAGAAAAGATTCTTGAAGAAGCATCAGGAACACTAGGTTGCTAATGAATAGCCTGAGGCTGAGACAGGCAACTCACAGTCTTAAGGCTGCAGGTGACCCTGAGGTCAATTTCATATGGTCCTCTGCTTAATTTCCAAAGCTTTCTGTAACAAATTAGCCCAGACCCCTAGTAAAGGCTAGCTGTCTCCTCATCGTGTCTCTTGCTTGAGAGGGAGAGGAAGAGACGGGAGGGCAGTGGAAAAAGAGAAAAAGAAGGTTGTAAAGAAAGACAAAGGGGCCAGAAGACAATTAAATTGGTATTTTGCACTAACCTACCTTGGGTTTGAAAGGGACGCGATGGCTCAGGGGCTAGGACGTTGAGCTTGTCGATTGAAAGGTCGGCAGCTCAGCGGTTCGAATCCCTAGTGCTGCCGTGTAACAGGGGGAGTTCCCGTTACTTGTCCCAGCTTCTGACAACCTAGCAGTTCGGAAGCAGGTAAAAAATGCAAGTAGAAAAATAGGGATCACCTTTGGTGGGAAGGTAACAGCGTTCCGTGCGCCTTTGCCATTGAGTCATGCCAGCCACATGACCATGGAGACGTCTTCGGACAGCGCTGACTCTTCGGCTTTGAAACGGAGATGAGCACCACCCCCTAGAGTCTGCAACGACTAGCACGTATGTGCGAGGGGAACCTTTTTACCTTACCTTGGGTTTGACCCTAGTGTCCTCTGTAGTTCCCACAAAATTATCACGTGATGGCCAACAAATTAGCTATGAGGGATGGGACCTTTGAAATTAAAATAAGTCTTGTCTTATTTTATTATTATCACAGTGGCTAAGACGCTGAGCTTGTCGATCGAAAGGTCGGCAGTTCAGCAGTTCGAATCCCTAACGCCGCATAATGGGGTGAGCTCCCGTTCCTTGTCCCAACTTCTGCCAACCTAGCAGTTCGAAAGCAGGTTAAAAAAAATGCAAGTAGAAAAATAGGGACCACCTTTGGTGGGAAGGTCACAGCGTTCCATGAGCCTTTGGCATTCAATCATGCCGGCCACATGACCATGGAGACGTCTTCGGACAGTGCTGGCTCTTCAGCTTTGAAACGGAGTTGAGCACCGCCCCCTAACGTCGGCAACGACTAGCACGTATGTGCGAGGGGAACCTTTACTTTTATTGGGCTTGTAAGTCGAGGACTACCTGTAGAGTTGCATTTGCTGATATGAGATTGCCGATTGGTGAGCCAAATCATTTTCGGTTCAGTCCGCTCTTCTCCAAGCATATCTATGAAAATAAAAGAAAAAGAAAAAACGGGATGGAGGGAAAAAAGGAAATATCAATTCTGAATTTAGCAGAGAGTGACCTTTTCCAGCAGACTAGTTTTGCAGCTGTTGTAACCAGAGCTTTCTCCGGAGAAGCCTGACCATGAGTGACATCTTCTGCCAAGCTGACCTGCAAGAATGGGAAACCCTTTTCCATTAGCCCACCCTTTCAGCTCTCACAGCTGTCTGCAACTTCTACCCGAATTCAGGAGGGATCATTTTTCCCTGAATGCTGCTGCTGCTGCTGCTGCTCTCCAGAGCAATAACTCCTTCGTTACCGCTTGACTCGATCTTCTCTTAAGCTGCCCTTTGGAAGCTGCCTCTCTTCGGCTGAGTTCTAACTCTGGAGTCGCCTTCGGTTCTGCTTCAAAGCCCGGGATGCCATCGCTCACGGGTGGGCTTCAAAAATGTTAGCAAGGGATTCTCCGCCCGGTTACTGGGTGGGCGTGGCCATGGTGGGCATGGCCTAATTAGGCTCCTGCACCATGGCGGGCGGTGTGTGTGTGTGTTTGTCCTCCCCGGGCTCCGGAGACTTTCCTCGAACCTCCGGAAGGGCAAAAATGGCCTCCCCAGGCTCCGGAGGCCCTCTGGAGGCTTCCTGAACTTTCAGTAGGCCCGTTTTTCACCCTCTCCAAGCCTCCACACGCGCCCTGCACTTACCTGCATCCAAAAGAGGCTGCGTGGGGACTCCTGGGAGGGGTGGGGCAGGGTGGGCAGGGCGGGGCCAGCTAGGAGTGGGATTTGGGGCTTATTTATTTATTTATTTATTTATTTATTATTTAGACTTTTATACCACCCTTCTCTCGAAGGACTCAGGGCGGTGTACAGTGAAGTTAAAAATATACAATATACAATATTAAAACAACAAATTAAAATAACATATTATATAATGGCCGAAAAATTTAAAAGTTTAAATGTAAAACCGTCAAATTGACCCCAATAAAACACATTTCAGAATTTAACAATTAAAAGTTAAAAATTAAGCCAGTCCCGCTTGGATGAACAAGTACGTTTTCAATTCACGGCAAAAGGTCCGAAGGTCAGGAAGTTGACGCAAACCAGGGGGAAGTTCGTTCCAGAGGGTAGGTGCTCCTACAGAGAAGGCCCTTCCCCTGGGGGCCGCCAGCCGGCATTGCTTGGCGGACGGCACCCTGAGAAGACCCTCTCTGTGTGAGCATACGGGTCAGTGGGAGGCATAGGGTAACAGCAGGCGGTCCCGTAAGTACCCGGGCCCTAAGCCATGGAGCGCTTTAAAGGTAGTAACCAAAACCTTGAAGCGCACCCGAAAGACCACAGGTAGCCAGTGCAAACTGCGCAGGAGCGGTGTTACCCGGGAGCAGCGTGTGGCTCCCTCAATCACCCGCGCAGCTGCATTCTGGACTAGCTGAAGCCTCCGAGTGAAGGTCAGAGAAGTCAGCTTCTCTGACCTGCACAGAATTTTCGCTAGAGGTTCTCCCGAACCCCTGAGAACCCCCAGCAGCCCCACTTTGGCCATCGCTGAGACAATTCAAGAGGCCTCCAGAAGAGGCACCAAATCTTAATTTCAGCAGAAGAGATGACTCGGGACTCGAGCCCCTCATCAGCCCCCTACTCCATTTGTAGTCATACTTTTAGCAAAACGAAAAACGCTCCCTCCCCTGGGAGATGAGCAGTCGGGGAAGGGGGGGGGATGAGGAAGCACGAAGAGCAGACGTCGCAGGTCGTCCTCGATTTACGATCCCAGCAGAGCGCCCCCCTGCCCCCCAATTTCTGCTGCTAAGCGAGACATGCCGTAAGTGAATGTTGCCCCAGTTTACGACTTTCCTTGAAACCAGTTGTTAAGGGAATCCTTGCACTTGCTCAGTGAGTCACGCGGTTGTAAAATGAATCTGGCTTCCCTACTGACTTTAAGAAGATTTTAAGAAGAGACCGGACAGTCCCTTGCCTGAAATGGTGTAGGACAGTGACGGCAAACCTTTTCGGCACCGCAACTTGGAAGAAGAGCTGCGCAGGGTGCATGCGTGTGCCAGAAAATGAACTTCCAGTTTCCAGAGCGTGCATGTATGCCGGCTAGCTACTCTGCTGGCCAGCGCGCATAGTCATGCAGTAAAACATGCAGGAAAATAACAGCTTTTCCAGCCTCCAGCACTGCTGCACACAAAAAGGGTGACATGGCTACGTGTACCACTTTGGGCACGCATGCCACAGGTTCGCCGTCACGGGTCTAGGATCTCCTGCTTAAGCAGGGGGCTGGACTAGAAGACCTCCAAAGTCCCTTCCAGCTCTATTCGGATTCTGACTTTACTTGTCAGAAGGTCCGGTCCTGTTCATGTCGGAGGCACCGTTTAAGGGACTTCCGGCTTGAAAGGATTACCTGTTGATATCCCCACCACCACCCCTACCATTGCCCAGGAGACATCCGTGAGGTCTCCTTTCATATCCCAATCAAGGAGCTGGAGCGAATGACGGGAGCTCATCCTGCTATGCAGCAGCACTCGGGTCTTGAACGTGGGCTTGCTAACCTCTAACCCAGCATCCTAACCACGTGAGCCACTGTGCTCTTGCAAAACGGAGATCTCATGTCCCAAGGACACTGCTACAGTCATAAATATGGGCCAGTTGCCAAGCAGCTGAATTTTGATCATGTGACCATGGGGATGCTGCAACGGTCATAAGAGTGAAAAATGGTCATAAGTCACTTTTTTTCAATGCCATCCTAACTTTGACCAATGACTAAATGAATAGTTCTGCTTGCACTTGGTAGAGTAATTAATTGGAGGAATGATTTGCTATCGATGGAGTGGTTAGCACACCCATACAGTGATCTACTTAACCCGGGCTTCTCAACCATAACAACTAAGATGGGTGGACTTCAACTCCCAGAATTCCCCAGTCATCGTCAAGTTACTATGGTTGACCAACTTTGAGTTAACCAGTCCTGTATCCCAGCTAGATTTACGGTGAGGATGTTTAATTTTGGCCCAGCAAAATTTCAAATCGCCTCTTTTCTTAATTCAGGAGAAGAAAAGAAAACAGGGCTGCCCTAAACTAACATGGTTTCCTTTCTGAAAACATTTATTTGTGTGATGAAGAAAAAGTGTTGGGCAGGGAGGTTAAAAACATGCATCACAACACAAACTCCATGTTTTACATACTGGTCTGATAGTGGAACTGTAAGTATGAAAGGTCAAAGTTTGTATTTTACAACATGGTGTGTACTTCATCACCTTTTTTCATCATCATCATCATCATCATAATATATTAATAATAATAACAACAACAACAATAACAACAGAGTTGGAAGGGACCTTGGAGGTCTTCTAGTCCAACCCCCTGCCCAGGCAGGAAACCCTACACCACTTCAGACAAATGGTTATCCAACATCTTCTTAAAAATTTCCAGTGTTGGAGCATTCACAATTTCTGCAGGCAAGTTGTTCCACTCATTAATTGTTCTGACCATCAGGAAATTTCCCCTTAGTTCTAGGTTGCTTCTTTCCGTGATTAGTTTCCATCCATTGCTTCTTGTTCTACCCTCAGGTGCTTTGGAGAATAGTTTGACTTCCTCTTCTTTGTGGCAGCCCCTGAGATATTGGAACACTGCTATCATGTCTCCCCTAGTCCTTCTTTTATTGTCGTGGAGCCTAAGGATATGTCCATATAGTGCCTAGGAGTCAAGCTTTGAGGAGTTACTTAAAACAGAAAACAGTCTATTTTTTCTACCTTTCCGCAGAAGCTGTTTAGAGGAATTAAATTCCTTTGAAGTGTAACAGCGCAGATGCTAAGTTAACAGACCAAAATAGCCCTAATACGCACCAACCCAATATTTTGTATTAACTAGGCAACCTGAGTTGCGGCCTCTTTAAGAACTGGATTTATGCAGCACCATTAAATGCTCCTAGGAAATAATCTGAAAATACTCGGTGTTTTAATCCTCCTGGAAATTAAACATATTAAACTCTAACATTATCTTGCTTTTCACTAGCCAAATGGACTGGGAATTTTAAGGTCATCCCCTGAACTTACAGTCTCCAAGCATAACTGTTCAATAAATGGTTATAGCTTAGCTGCACAAGCTAATTTTGCCTAATTGATTTTCTCGTTCCACTGAGTTTGTGCCTAGAAGTAACGGAACAACAACAAAAAGGACCGCTTATTAAATGCATTTTTCAAAAACAGAAAACGCCAGCAAACAAAAGCTTTCCCAAAATCCTTCGGAAGCATGCCAGAGATCGGACACCATGCAAAGCACGAAAGAGAGACTATTACTAAGCTCCTTTCGCTAAGGTGAAATCTAATGTTGCTTTTTCATTCTGCTTGAAGAATTTCAACAGAAAGGAAGACCTGCTAAGGCAGGATTTGAGAAACCTTTAGTAGATTCAGAGTAGAATCCATAAAAGAGATTGTTGATAGAAAACAATAGCAACCAGGGTACAAATAACTAAAAGCTAGACCAGGGGTCGGCAACCTTAAACACTCAAAGAGCCGCAAAGGTCCGAACCAGAAGCCCCCGTTCAATTCTGGAGCCAACCAGAAGTCTGGTTCCCCCCACCATAGAGTCTCCTCCTAGCACGGTGTCCTTTTTTCCTCTACCTAACCGAAAGCGCTATCAATTGTGGAGCCGACTAGCAACAGGGAGCTGCAGCAGAGGGATGAAAGAGCCACATGTGGCTCCAGAGCTGCAGGTTGCTGACCCCTGTTGGAAACAGTGCTAATGTGCCCCATTATTTTACTTTTGGTAAAGTTTTTATTATTTTTCAAAAGGGAAAAGTTAGACAAAATTTCAATAAAAAGGGAAAGGTTGGTAAGAGAGACAACAGGGAAAGTTTAAAAAGTGACACAATCCCTCCAACGCACGCACACACACACACACACACACACGTATGTATGTATGTATAAACCAAAGTTACTTCCACCTCTCTTCAATACGGATACAATTATAAATACTTGTAATTTATAAACATAAATTTATAATACTTATAAACAATACTCTCTTGTTTTAGTTCAAAAGAAAACAGATACAAAACTAAAATACAAAAGATACACAGATTTTGGTTTCCATCTCTCTCTCTCTCTCTCTCTCTTTCCTTTTTAAAGGGGAATCCTGGCAGAAGCTCTGACAAATAATGGCTTTGAATTACACATCTGTCAAATAATGATTAACTAATCATGAATTAGTGTCAAATCTCCCAGGGTGTTCACTTAAATTCTCAATCGAATATCCAAAAGGGGACGATCGTAAATTTAGAAAGAGAGCCAGTTTGGTCTAGTGGCAAAAAAGCACCAGGCTACAAAAAAGGAGACTGTGAGTTCAGGTTTTGCCCTAGGCGTGAAAGCTGGCTAGCTGAGGCTGGGCCAATCACTAGGACATAGTGAATTCTAGTCCTGCCTTAGGCTTGAAAGCTGGTCAGGTGACCATGGGCCAATCACCAGTGGCCTGTGAATTCTTGTCCTGCCTTGGGCATGAAAGCTGATTTGGTGATTCTGGGCCAATCAGCAGGAGATGGTGAATTCTAGTTCTGCCTTAGGCATGAAAGCTGGTCAGGTGACCACGGGCCAATCACCAGTGGCCTGTGAATTCTTGTCCTGCCTTGGGCATGAAAGCTGATTTGGTGATTCTGGGCCAATTACCAGGAGATGGTGAATTCTAGTTCTGCCTTAGGCTTGAAAGCTGGTCAGGTGACCACGGGCCAATCACCAGTGGCCTGTGAATTCTTGTCCTGCCTTGGGCATGAAAGCTGATTTGGTGATTCTGGGCCAATCAGCAGGAGATGGTGAATTCTAGTCCTGCCTTAGGCTTGAAAGCTGGCCGGGTGACACTGGGCCAATCACCAGGGCCCTGCAGATTCTAGTCCTGCCTTAGTTATAAAAGCTGTAGCTGGGTGATGCTGGGCCAATCACCAGGATACGGCAAGTTCTAGTCCTGCTTTAGTCATAAAAGCTGTGGCTGAGGCCAATCGCTCTACCTCAACCCACCCCACCTCACTGGATTGTTGTTGTGGAGGAAAGAGTATTGGCTACTTTCTCTCCCTTGAGTTCTTTATAAAATAATAAAGGCAGGATATAAATAAATAATATTCAGGAAGGCTGAAATAGAATGACAAGCTATTAAAAACCAGTAGGTTATATCAGGGGTCAGCAACCTGCGGCTCTGGAGCCGCATGTGGCTCTTTCATCCCCCTGCTGCAGCTCGCTGTGGCTAGTCGGCTCCACAATTGATAGAGCTTTCAGTTAGGACAGGTAGAGGAAAAAGGACGCCGTGCTAGGAGTCATCTCTATGGTGGGGGAACTAGACTTCTGGTTGGCTCCAGAATTGAATGAGGGTTTCTGGTTAGGACCTTTGCGGCTGTTGTGTCTCGCCCGCTTTCACCACAGTCGGGGCCTTCTTATCTGCTTCCGAACGCTGAGGAATGTCCTAGTATGCCTCCAGCCCCCAGCTCTAGCTCCATGCCCAGACAGGCTGAGGAGGAAGAAGTACCTCCAGCCCCCAGCTCTGGCTCCATGCCCAGGCAAACGGAGCAACTAGACCCCTCCCCCTCCCCCACAGCATGTGAGCCTGAGGAAGGTCAATTATCAACAGCTGCAGACTGGAGTGACCCTCGCTTCAGGAGAATTGATAAGCGGCGTCAACAGAAGGAAGGGAGGGGCAGGCCGGGATAAGTGCTGAGTCATGGAGCCACACCCCATGACCTATATAAAGGATCTGCTTTCTGGCATTCTCTGAGTCAGGCAAAGTCTAATAAGTGCTGAAGTCACTTTCTGGTCTCCTGCCTGCCTTGAGAACTTTGCTAGGACTTTGGCAGAGCTGCAGAGGCACGCCTGATTCAGATTTCCCTGACCCGGTCATCAGCGGAGGAGTGGGACACGACAGCGGCTCTTTGAGTGTTTAAGGTTGCCGACCCCTGGGTTATATCAAAACAACCTTGGAACTTGGTCTGCTTTCCTGAAAGTTTGGAATACGTCAACGCTGGGTAAGTATATGAGCCTGTAAAAAAACAAAAACTTCATCTTTTAATAATAATAATAATAACAAGAGTTGGAAGGGACCTTGGAGGTCTTCTAGTCCAACCCCCTGCCCAGGCAGGAAACCCTACACCATTTCAGACAAATGGCTATCCAACATTTTCTTAAAAATTTCCAGTGTTGGAGCATTCACAACTTCTGCTGGCAAGTTGTTCCACTGGTTAATCGTTCTAACTGTCAGGAAATTTCTCCTTAGTTCTAAGTTGCTTCTCTCCTTGATTAGTTTCCACCCATTGCTTCTTGTTCTACCCTCAGTTCTACCCGCTTTGGAGAATAGCTTGACTCCCTCTTCTTTTGCAAAAGCTTCCACCACCGATATTAGAAATGTGGCTTTCCTGACAACTTACGAAGACTAAGCCGAGCAGTTATTCTGTGCAACTGTTCCAAGGAAAAAAATAATAATTAAAAAAAGGAACATATTTCTTGCTGCTGGTTTTTCTGTAGGAGCCCCTTTGATGTCCTCCAATACATCACTGCATAATGTTTTTCCTTCCTCTAATAGGAGCACTGGGATTACATGGTGGAGATTTACAATATTTGCTCGGTTGCGCCCCTCCAGGACAGAAGAGAAGGATGGCGATGTGTGTGTGTGTGTGTGTGTGTGTGTGTGTGTGTGTGTGTGTGTGTGTGAAGTGTGCTATGACCCACTGCCTCATGCCCACCCACCCACCCACCACCACTCCCCACATCCACCTGGGACCCCTTCCTCCTCAGTCACAGCTTCAGGGTGAAATATTGTTTCTGAGTGAGTTTAAATTAGGTAGACCGGAACCTCCTGCGCGAGAGATCCCTGAAGCTTTGCCTTCCTTCCCAAAGGATCTCCAGCAAAGCTTGAAGATCGATTGTCTGATCTCTCCAAGATAATTCACTGGAGAGGAAGCTTGGTAATGGAATCGGAAGGGTGCGGTAATCCATTCCAGGCGCGCGCGCAACCGTCAAGGTGGCTGGATGGTGGCTACAAGGTGGTGCCACTCGGCTCCAACGCAAACGCAATGAATCATCAAACCTCGCTCCCCTACGTTGTTGTCAGTAATTAGATTTCTCTCCCTCCCAAACAGCCTTTCCGCAAAGTGGCCGTCACAACGTGAATATTAAAGACGGCAGATCTTGGGCAAAAGTTAGAGGTCACACACTATAATTCCTAATGCATGAAGAGAGTTAATCAAAAAGACGAGAGGGGCAGGAGAAGGAGAGGGATAAAAATACTCGGTATATTATTTCTGATGGAATTTAATTAGAAAGGAGGTTCTGTGTTTCTGCGAGGCAGATCTTTCTTTTTTTCTTTCTTTCTTTCTTTCTTTCCTTCCTTCCTTCCTTCCTTCCTTCCTTCCTTCCTTCCTTCTTTCTTTCTTTCTTTCTTTCCTTCCTTCCTTCCTTCCTTCATGCTTTTCCAGTAACTTTGCCATTATCCACACGTTTCAGAAATCCATCTGAATCCTTTGTTATTTTTCCCCTCTTCCACGTTTCTTATTTCAAAAAGCAAAGGCAGGCTCATTGAGCATAACCAATAGCAGAACGGATATGTATATATGGCAAAGGAGAAGTCGAAGATATCTCACATGTTTTATTGCGCTGTGAGTTTTATAGAGTTTATAGGTCAGTATATATTCTCCCTTTATTAGAGAGATTGCCAGGGAGGACTTTCTCCTCCAGGACTCCAATCCAGCTGCTACTCATCCAGTGGCAAATTTCTGTGTCGCTGCAATGTCCACAAAAAAAAAAAAATTGGTTACAGAATTATAGCTGTCAACTTGTGCCAATTTTTGAAGGTATCTGTAACAAATTTGGAAAAATATATTATTCGTATACTTATCGGCTCTCCACTCATGTAAATTAGGGAGTGACCCTAATGGTTTGAGAGTATGTATTTTCTCAATCGGGGAAGTTATTATCCAATATTAATGTTGTTGCTGCTGTTATTATTATTATTATTTTAATACATTGCTGGTCTATTGCTGGTTGATGACCGTAATAAAGTTCTATTCTATTCTATTCTATTCTATTCTATTCTATTCTATTCTATTCTATTCTATTCTATTCTATTCTATTCTATTCTATTCTACTCTACTCTATTCCATATTCCATATTCCATATTCCATATTCCATATTCCATATTCCATTCTATTCCATCCTGATCTATTATTATTATTCTATTCTATTATTCTATTCCCATCCCATCCCATCCCATCCCATCCCACTCCACTCCACTCTACTCTACTCTACTCTATTCCATATTCCATTCTATTCCATCCTGATCTATTATTATTATTCTATTCTATTATTCTATTCCCGTCCCGTCCCGTCCCGTCCTGTCCCGTTCCGTTCCATTCCATTCCATTCCATTCCATTCCATTCCATTCTATTCTATTCTATTCTATTCTATTCTATTCTATTCTATTCTATTCTATTCTATTCTATTCTGCATAATAACATGAGCTCAGAGCAATAACAAGCTTGTAGCATCCATCCCAAAAGATGGAATTTTTATTTTTTCCCCAATTTCTCATTCTGGCCAATAACCCGAGTGGGTTTTGCTAGCTTAATTGCATTCACCTATTTTGCTTAGCTAAGTGTGGTTTATGGAATAAACCACCATTTGATCTATGTCTACATCAGGGCGCCCAAGAGGGGGTTGGACTTAGTTCGTTTGTGACTACGCAGATTTTCTAGGCTGATTCCCCTTTTCACTCCACCTTCTTCTGCTATTCCTCCTCTTATAACTATTTTCGTCTGCAAATCTGGACAGAGATATTAAAAGGAGCAGCTCAGAGAATTTGGTGGTTCTTTGGAGTTTCTTCTGCAAAGTCTGAAATGAATTGAAAAGGATGACCAGTCTCTCTCTCTCTTCCCCTCCTCTCTCTCTCTCTTTCTCTCCATTGAAGGAACTTCTGTGGCCTTTAACGTAACTGCAGTGCTGTTCCATCCAGTTCTTCATTACTGGTTCCCAGCCTTCTGCAGACACTTGGGCTCCAATTATTCTTGTATCTCGCTCTCAGACAAATTAAAATTTCATAACCTTTCTGTCAGCCTTGGTGGGCAAAGTGCTGGACTAGACTAGGTCAAGTAACATTTTCTAGCTACAGCACTTCTGTGGGAAGTTTTAAAACCCAGGAGAAAATTGTTATCTCTTGGGGAAGCCACAGGGGGAAAAAAAACTCTGCCCAACACCAACACCTATCTCTCCTTTGGAAAGGAAAAGGTTGGAGGGGAAGAAATTTGGCCTTTGAAATATGGAGCACAAGAAAAGGCTAAAGAGAGCCTAAATTTCTTCCCAGTTTCCTTAAAACTAGAATAAATTATACTCTATAAAATAGAGTGTGTGTTTATGTTGGCTCCTGTGTATAATACTTATGAGAGGGATGCGGTGGCTCAGTGGCTAAGATGCTAAGCTTGTCGATCAAAAGGTCGGCAGTTCAGTGGTTCGAATCCCTAGTGCCACATAACGGGGTGAGTCCCCGTGACTTGTCCCAGCTTCTGCCAACCTAGCAGTTCGGAAGCAGGTAAAAAATGCAAGTAGAAAAATAGGGACCACCTTTGGTGGGAAGGGAACAGCGTTTCTTCCGTGCACCTTTGGCATTGAGTCATGCCGGCCACATGACCACGGAGACGTCTTCGGACAGCGCTGGCTCTTCAGCTTTGAAACGAAGATGAGCACCGCCCCCTAGAGTCGGGAACGACTAGCACGCATGTGTGAGGCGAACCTTTACCTTTTACCTTTATAATACTTTCAAAACTTTCTTTTTTGCTTCATGCAATTTATTTGGCTGAAATTATACTTTGTGCACACACACAGACACACAAAGATGGCTAGGGGATCCTATTGAAATAGGTTTTGGCTAGTACTTTCTGTCAAAAGTTTGCAGACCAACGTATTATTATTATTATTTTATTATTTATTAAATTTTTATACCGCCCTTCTCTCAAGGGACTCAGGGCGGTGTACAGCCAAAAGATAAAAACATAAAACATATACAATTAAAACAACAGAGTATCAGAACTCTGGGCTAGAATTAAATCGAAAACTTACTGTTTATTTGTTTTTCTTTTTTTTTTAACTCTTTGGACATGTTAACTGGAAATGAACGAAGGGCATTGTAGTCCAGCCAATTGGCTGGGAAAAGGGATTTCAGTGGATAAAAACTTTAAAAAAAGAAAGTCTGGTTTTGTAAACAGTAGATGCAGCTATTCCTTGACTTGTAATAGTTTGTTTAGTGACGGCTCGAAGTTACAGTGGAACTGAAAAAAAGTGACTTATGACCAATTTTCACACTTACGACTGTTTCAGCAGCCCCATGGTCACATGATCAAAATTCAGACAACTGACTCATATTTAGGAGGGTTGCAATGTCCCAGGTTCACACGATCCCCTTTTGTGACCTTCAACAAGCCAGAGTCACATGACAACTTAACAACCCTGTTGAACCCTTAACGATTGCAGTGATTCACTTAACAACGCTGGCAAGAAAAATAGTGAAATGGGGCAAAAATTCACTTCCCAGATGTCTCACTTAGCAACCGAAATTTCGGGCTCAGTTGCGGTTATAGGTTGAGGACCACCTGTGAACATAAGCAAGAGCTGATGATCCAAAACAGGCCAAAAGCATACGGTCGCAAAGAGAAAATCTTTTCCATCCGAAATTCTCCTTCGTGGGTCGAATCAAATTCGTTTTTTCAGGATTTTCTTTTACAACCTTTGCAAAAGAAGTTTTGGCACCCATTTGCCTCTCGGGTGGCGATGATGTGGATGACTTACATCATCAGCAAAGATGGTCTTTTTTTCTAATAGAATTTTTTTTGGAGGGGGGGCGGTCAATCTGAAACCCACCTTTGAATCTTTGTCTGGATGCAGCAATAAAAAATAAATTAGACGAGAAGCATCAGGGATGAGTGCAGGGTCCCATTGATTTTTCTTTCCCTCCCTTCTTCCTCCCCCCAGGGAATCGACCTGTTCCTGGGTCATAAAAGACACACATAAAAAGCACTATAAAGCCAGCCTTGTCCTAAGGACCGGAAGACAGACTATTATCATAATTGCACCGTGGCTACAGCCGGCTTTGATCCATTTGGTGAAGTCAGCTACTTCTGCTGGAAGAGTAATCACACGAACTGGATGATGGCATCTTGCATGAGCAGCATTTCCGGAGCCTGTCGGGTTTTGAAGACACTCTGCCCGACAAGAGGCAAATCTACCGAATGGACGGTACAAAATTGAGGAATTCAAAATGGTACAAAATCTTGAGGAAATAGTAGTTAGACTTATCAACCCCAACGGAGCCCAACATTTCTGTCGTTAAATTGTTTAATTAGCACCCTAGTATGATTTATGTTGATTGCTTACTTAGTATCCATGGCTATCACTGAGAGTTGAATCTAATGTTTTATGATGAATGTTTACAATTGATCTATCACTATTGTTGTATGTACAGACAAATTCCCTGCGAGAATAGAATAGAATAGAATAGAATAGAATAGAATAGAATAGAATAGAATAGAATAGAATAATACTAGATTGGGATGGAATAAGGATAGAGAGAACAGAACAGAACAGAACAAAACAATAGATTGGGATGGAATAGGAATAAGAATAGAGTACAGTAGAGTAGATTAGAGTAGAGTAGGATAGGATAGGATAGGATAGGATAGGATAGGATAGGATAGGATAGGATAGGATAGGATAGGATAGAAGGATGGAGAATAGAATAGAATAGAATAGAATAGAATAGAATAGAATAGAATAGAATAGAATAGGAGTATTGGAATATAGAATTGAGAAGAGTAGAGTGGAGTAGAGTAGAGTGGAGTGGAGTGGAGTGGAGTGGAGTGGAGTGGAATAGGATAGGATAGGATAGGATAGGATAGGATAGGATAGGATAGGATAGGATAGGATAAGAATATTGGAATATTGGAATATTGGAATATAGAATTGAGAAGAATAGAGTAGAGTGGAGTGGAGTGGAGTAGGGTAGGATTAGGATAGGATAGGATAGGATAGGATAGGATAGGATAGGATAGGATAGGATAGGATAGGATGGAGAATAGAATAGAATAGAATAGAATAGAATAGAATAGAATAGAATAGAATAGAATAGAATAGGAATATTAGAATATAGAATTGAGCAGAGTAGAGTAGAGTGGAGTAAAGTGGAGTAGAATAGAATAGTTCTTTCTTGGCCAAATGTGATTGGACACACAAGGAATATGGCTTTGGTGCACACTTGACCAATAAAGAATTCTAATATTATTTTACGTGAGACATATCTTAAGTGAATTTTGTCCCATTTCAACAACCTTTCTTGCTACGCTCGTGAAGCGAATCACTGCAGTTGTTAAGTGAGGAACACGGTTGCTAAGTGAATCTGATTTCCCCATTTGAGGTGGCTTGTCAGAAGGTGACAAAAGGTGATTGTGTGACCCCAAAAAGGGACACCGCGGCCCATCGTAAACATGAACCAGTGGCCCAGCATCCAAATTTTGCTCCCATCACGGGGATGCTACAAACATTGTAAGCGTGAAAAAGGGTCATAAGTCCCTTTCTTCAGGACCGTCGCAACTTCGAACGGTCACTCAGTGAACTCTTCTAAGATTAGGACTGCCTGTATCGTGCAGCAACATGATTTGTGCATTCACATTCGTCCCCCCAGAACCAGGGACTGAAAAGGGAAAGAATAACAAGGAAGAAGTTAGCAAAGCCAGATTCAAGTAGGTGGGAGCCTGGTAAATCTGTCACTTGCCTGGGGCTTAGTGACTTAGCACATCATCTTATTTCACACCATTCTTGAACGCTGATGCCAACTGACACCCCTGCCGCCTTCTCCCTTTCCCTCCCCAAAGTCTGAATGACGACTGGAATACCAGCAGGTAAATCTTTAGGGAGATGGTAATTTCTGTTTCGCTCAGGCTGGGCTTGTTTGCGGTTTTGATCTTCTTGGATGAAAACTAGGAGGTTAAGGGTATGTGTGTGTGTGGTGGGGGGGAAACGGATGTCTTCCCTTGAATGCTGCATTTTTCAAAGTATATAGAAAACTGTAGCGGTTTGGGGGAGAAGAGGGGGTGTCGTATTCCCCCCCCTCCCCAATCCCTTCTATGTGCTGTGTTTCCCCCCCCCCTGTTTAGGTTCCCCCCCCCCTGTTTAGGTAATGCGGTCCATCTGGTCTGTAGAGAGTTACTCTTCTGTTTTGCTTGAGGGGGCCTTCAGCAAGGAACAAACGTGGATTGCGGATCCTGTATTTCTTCTCCCTTGCCTTCTTCCAGCCGACATCATTCAATGCCCTGATTTGGGGCTCTGGCTTGCTTAGACCGACTCTCATGTTTCATCCATGGGGCCCACAGAATTTCTTATTCAAAGAAAGTTTGCTCTCCAGCCAGAAGGGAAAAAAAAGAAAAAAGTTGAAGCCAGAGAAATTCACCTTGGGTATCTCCAAATGGAATTTTAATGGCTATCCTAAAGCGAGAAGAGGCAGAACTGTAGAGATTTGCAAACATCTCCTTGCCAGCCTGGGGGATAAAGGACTCCGAAAAGCTGCCTGCGGGAAGGAAGAGATACAGGAGCTTCCAAAGGCGAGTGTTTCCACAGGTGGAGCTTTCCTTGCCCCGAGATAAGTCGTACCTGTCCCAACAGGCAGCCTCTTCTACAAAATAGGATGTAGCTAAGTGGGGTTGGGTTATTCCCATTCTCTTTATCAACTCTAGGCTGGAAGTCAAACAGGAGTGTGTTTTTTTTTAACCAGGAAGCACATTTAGGTGCAATTGTTAATCATGAAATCCGAGGTTCACTTAAATCGGGTGTCAGCAACCTGCAGCTCTGGAGCTGCATGCAGCTGTTTGGGCCCTCTGCTGTGGCTCCCTGTCGGGTGATCCCACCACTGGCTGGCTCCTCCCCTCCCCCTCCCCTCCCAGTCATTCCTCGCCTGGCCTGAGAAGGTAAAGGCGACGGCGGGGGTGTGTGGGGTGGGATGGAGAAGCGGCCAGGGCAGAAACAGAGAGATACAGAGAGAGGGGGAGAGAGAGAGACATAGAGAGCTAGAGAGAGAGGTGGGGGAGGGAAGGAGAAAGAGTGTGAGAGAGATATGTCAAAAGGGTTTTGTGGTTCCCAGTGTTTTTTAACAACCGGTTCTCTACCCTAATGACTGACTGGGTGGGCATGGCTAGGAGGTCATGTGACTGGTGGAAGTGAATGATGTCAAGCTGGCCACGCCCATCCAGGTTTTGTGGCTCCTGGTGTTTTCTTTTCTGTGGGAAACGGACGTTTAAGGTTGCAGACCCCTGATGCACCAGGCAGAATGCAGAGGTGAACACCGCGAGAAAACTTTATTTAACATTAACTAATTTATTTAACGTTAACTCATTTAGCTAATAGGGAGCACAATGGCTAAGCTGTTAAAAGACGCTGAGCCGGTTCGAGATCCGAACGCCACGCGATGGGGTGAGTTCCTATCCCTTGCGCCAGCTCCTGTCCACTTAGCAGTTTGAAAGCATGCAAATGCGAGTAGATAAATAGGTACCACTTTAACAGGAAGGTAGCAGAGTTCCACGCACCTCGGTGTGTATAGCCATACTGGCCCCATGACCACGGAAGTGTCTTTGGACAACGCTGGCTCCCTCAGCAAAGAAATGGAGCACCGTGCCATAGTATCGGACACCACTGGACAGCGAAACCTTTTACCTTTAATTTAGCTAATTAATTTTGGGGGCTTTGAGTGAACACAGCACATTCAATTAGCAATCAGATTAACTGTCTTGTGTAA
Organism: Ahaetulla prasina; assembly: GCF_028640845.1. NCBI lineage: Eukaryota > Metazoa > Chordata > Lepidosauria > Squamata > Colubridae > Ahaetulla > Ahaetulla prasina. Next base: position 7,358,417 of record NC_080550.1, read on the forward strand.
ACGTAGCAGTAGGTGGCTAGGAATTGCTTGAAACAGAAAGCTAATGCTTGTTCTGCATAGGTAAAGGAGAAATGCTAGCTACATGCATGCATCGTTGTACCCAAAGGTGACTTATCTAGTTTCTGACTTATAAAAGGGGGGGATTTAAATAAACGAGAAAGAATGGCGTTAATTGATAGAGGAGAATATTTGTAGCTCAAGGGTTGAAATGAGGGGTCTTTGATGTTCTCTGAACTTGGTGGTTTTACTTGCAGATATTTCATTGCCCATCAGTGCTGTACAGATCTCATTGACTGTATAGAACAAACTAAATTAGCGTTAATTTAACTGTTCTTTTTCTTTTTTTTCCCCATCTTTTCACTTGCCCCTCAAAAAGCCAAACGCAGCTTTTGGCTGGAGAAAAAACGATGCATCGTTTACTTCATGCCACATATTTTATTTATTTTATTTATTTTTCATATTTATATACCGCCCTATCTCCCTAGGGACTCAGGGCGGTTCACAGGCAATTAAAAATACATATAAATACAAACTAAAATGACAATTAAAAAACTTATTCTATAGCCGAATTATTAAAAAACAGTATAAATAATAAAAACCCATTTAAAACCAGTAAATTTAAAATCTAATCCAGTCCCGCGCAGATGAATAAGTGTGTTTTAAGCTCGCGACGAAAGGTTCGGAGGTCCGGAAGTTGACGAAGTCCTGGAGGGAGTTCGTTCCAGAGGGTGGGAGCCCCCACAGAGAAGGCCCTTCCCAGTGACGTATAAGCTCGATCTTCGTCATTTATAAATCACGATTTATGGCTTATTGCTACGTGTGAACCATGCCACTCTGGCTTGTTTTACAAACTGTGATTAAAGCAAGCACCCGGTTCGGTGTGATTTATGACGCCAGCCTTCAGGTGGTACCAGGACATCTCTAACAAACTGAACACATTTCAGATGTGCGTTGCTTGGAGTGAACGTGTTTTATGGGACACATACATTCACTGGAAGATTGGTCATTCATCTTATCCGGTCATCTTCTTCCATCCTCAAGAACTTTGAGGGAGTCTCCAGTTGCTAGGTTTTGAAATCCAGAGCTTGGACTTATTACCGTTGGTGATAAATACGCGGAGGAAACAAATACATCATCCAGAAGGTGGAACGTAGCCTTCAGCCACGTGGAATAATAGAGGAGGCCCTGGCAGCGGGGAGTTGACTTTTGAGAATTGGGCTGTCTCCGCATTTGGAGACAGAAAGGGCATTTTGGTTTTTTTTGCTTTTGAGGCAGTACAAGAGTGGCCCAAATAGAGTTTAACTCTATACAGGTGGTCCTCAACTTAAAACTATTTGTTTAGTGACCTTTCGAAGTTACGATGGCACTGAAAAATGTGACTTACGACCAGAGGTGGGTTTAGGACCTTTTAGTGATCTGTGATCGCTGCTACAGATTCGGGTGAACCTTTTATCTTACTACCAGTTCATTGCACGCATACACAATTGCTTCGTGTGCACGCACACCGGGTTCACATGAGCGCCTGCCTTCCGGGCATGTGCTTTGCTTCCTCACGCTCCTTCCATGCATGCGCCAGACTTTGAAAACATGCCTAAATAGCACAACTTGGAGGTGGGGAGGTTGGGTCCACACTGCGATCGCCGCTACAGGTTTGGGCGATGTCGTGTCCCATTCCTCCGCTGACGGCCGGGTCAGGGAAATCCGAATCAGGCTTGCCTCTGCAGCTCTGCCCAAAGTCCTAGCAAAGTCCTCAGAGCAGGCAGGAGACCAGAAAGTGACTTCAGCAAGATAAGTTCGACTTTGCCTGACTCAGAGACTGCCAGAAAGCAGATCCTTTATATAGGCCATGGGGTGTGGCTCCATGACTCAGCACTCATTAAGGCCTGCCCCTCCCTTCCTTCTGTTGCCTCCGCCTATCCAGTCTTCTGATGCGAGGGTCACTCCAATCAGCAGCTGTGGGAAATAAACTTTCCTCAGGCTCAAATGCTGTGGAGGAGGGGGAGGGGTCTAGCTGCTCCGTTTGCCTGGGCATGGAGCCAGGGCTGGGGCCGGCGGGTGCTCCCTCCTCCTCAGCCTGTCTGGGCATGGAGCCAGGGCTGGGGCCGGGAGGACATTCTTCAGCGTTCGGAAGCAGATAAGCAGACCCCGGCTGCGGTGAGAGCGGGCAAGACACAACAGGAGAACTGGCTGAATACTACCTCTGCTTATGGCTGTTTTTCACACTTCAGACTGTTGCAGCATCCCCTGCCCATGTGATCCAAATTCAGATACTTGGCAACTGGTGTGGATTAATGACGGTTGTAGTGTCCCAGAGTGTGTGTCATGTGATCATCTTTTGCAACCTTCTGACAAACAAAGTCAACGGGGAAGCCAGATTCACTTAACAACCGTGTGACTAACTTAACTTTCTGATCTTTTCCCTCCCTCGTCTTTTTTGGCTTGCTCCTCCTTTCTGTTCCCCTCGGATGGCCCAGCTCTTCTCTTTTTCTCCATCTTCCTCCGGCCTTTCTCCCTTTCCTGCCTCTGCTGCTGCTGCTGCTGCTGCTGCTGTTTCCCACCCAAGCAGAAGAGCCAGCTGTCGGATCTCTCTCTCTCTCCCCCACTTCGGCTCCTGGTTCTGTCTGATTCCTCCTGCTCTTTTTCTGCCTCTCCAGGATCCATGCAGTTCTGAAGCGCCAGGCTCATAAGGAGAAATGCACGCGTGGTTAAAAGTTGCCTCCCTTCTCTCTTTCTGTCTCACATACTGATGCAGAAATCAAGCAATTACATCGTTCATTCATTCATTCATTCATTCATTTTGGCCACTTTCTCTCTTTCTCTCCCTCTCTTTCTTTCTCTTTCTTCCTCTCTCTTTCCCTCTCTCTCTCTCTTTTCCTCCCTCTCTCTCTTTCTCTCTCTTTCTTTCTCTCTCTCTCTTCCTCTTTCTTTCTTTCTTTCTTTTCTTTCTTTCTCTTTCTCTCTCTCTGTTTCTTTCTCTTCCGCTTTCTTTCTTTCTCTTTCTCTCTCTCTTTCTCTCTCTCTTTCTCTCTTCCTCTTTCTTTCTCTTTCTCTCTCTCTTTCTCTCTCTCTCTCTCTCTCTGTTTCTCTCTTCCTCTTTCTTTCTCTTTCTCTCTCTCTTTCTCTCTCTCTCTTTCTCTGTTTCTCTCTTCCTCTTTCTTTCTCTTTCTCTCTCTCTTTCTCTCTCTTTCTCTCTTCCTCTTTCTTTCTCTCTCTCTCTCTCTTTCTGTTTCTCTCTTCCTCTTTCTTTCTCTTTCTCTCTCTCTCTCTCTTACTTTCTCTTTCTCTTTCTGTCTCTCTCTCTTTCTTTCTCTCTCTCTTTCTTTCTCTTTCTCTCTCTCTTTTTCTCTCTCTCTCTTTCTCTCTTTTTTTCTTTCTCTCTCTCTCTCTCTCTCTCTTTTTCTCTTTCTCTTTCTCTCTCTCTCTCTCTCTCTCACTTTCTCTTTCTGTCTCTCTCTTCCTCTTTCTTTCTCTTTCTCTCTCTCTCTCTCTCTCTCTCTCTGTTTCTCTCTTCCTCTCTCTCTCTCTCTCTCTCTCTCTGTTTCTCTCTTCCTCTTTCTTTCTCTTTCTCTCTCTCTTTCTCTCTCTCTTTCTCTTTCTGTTTCTCTCTTCCTCTTTCTTTCTCTCTCTCTTTCTCTTTCTGTTTCTCTCTTCCTCTTTCTTTCTCTCTCTCTTTCTCTTTCTGTTTCTCTCTTCCTCTTTCTTTCTCTTTCTCTCTCTCTTTTTCTCTCTTTCTCTCTCTGTTTCTCTCTTCCTTTTTCTCTTTCTCTCTCTCTTTCTCTCTCTCTCTCTCTCTCTCTGTTTCTCTCTCTTCCGCTTTCTTTCTTTCTCTTTCTCTCTCTCTTTCTCTCTCTGTTTCTCTCTTCCTCTTTCTTTCTCTTTCTCTCTCTCTTTCTCTCTCTCTCTCTGTTTCTCTCTTCCTCTTTCTCTCTCTCTCTCTCTCTCTGTTTCTCTTCCTCTTTCTTTCTCTTTCTCTCTCTCTTTCTCTCTCTCTTTCTCTCTCTTTCTCTCTTCCTCTTTCTTTCTCTCTCTCTCTCTTTCTGTTTCTCTCTTCCTCTTTCTTTCTTTTTCTCTCTCTCTTTCTCTCTCTTTCTCTCTCTGTTTCTCTCTTCTTCTTTCTCTTTCTCTCTCTCTCTCTCTCTCTCTCTCTCTGTTTCTCTCTTCCTCTTTCTTTCTCTTTCTCTCTCTCTCTCTCTTTCTCTCACCCCCACCCCCCCATGAAATGCAGCCGCTCACAGCTTTGACTGAGGCTTGCAAAGACTTCATAATAAATAATATATGTTGCGGTGTTCTCCAGAACAGCCTTCTAAAGGACTCCAAAGATAACCAAGCTGTGAGGCATTTGCACATCCTATCTTCCCTAGTTTTTTTTCCCCCCTTTGTTTTTTTTTTAAAACCAGTCTTGTGGTCTCCAAAGATGTTCTATCTGGAGTCCTCAGAAGAAAATAGCTTTGTGTGGGATCATGAGGTAGGGAGGAGGTGCAGGCCATAAAAAAAACAAAAACCAACCAAAGCACTGCCTGAATGGTGATGCTTCTTTTGGCTGTATGAATGAGCCTTATCAAATCTGGGCTGAAAACATCTGGAAACAGTTTTAATCTGTATCCCCACTGCCATCTCATGGTCGCTTGGATTCCTGCAGACGACTTCCAACATTCCCAGAAGAAATGCTTTTTAAGAGTTGGTGCTTCCAGATGCCAGATCAAAGGAACCTATTCTGTTGAAACAGATGTTCTGTTGAATCCCAACCCCAAACACCTGCTTTTCGGGTTAAAAAACAAACCCAAAACGGATTGCATTCAGACCACCCGTTGACACACAAATGAAGCAAACCCACTTAAGTGTTGGGTGACTTGGCCCTGCTGGATATCTTCAAAAGAACTTGCATTTCCATGTTTATGATATTTCATACCTTGTGGAGTCCTGATTTGCTTTTTTGTACCCTATGACTATCATTAAGTATTGTACCTTATGATTCTTGACGAATGTATCTTGTCTTTATGTACACTGAGAGCGTATGCACCAAGACAAATTCCTTGTGTGTCCAATCACACTTGACCAATAAAGAGTTCTATTCTATTCTATTCTATTCGTGCTCTCTGAGCTTGGTGGTTTTCTTGCGCACCTTTCATGACCCAACTAGGTAACATCAGTGCTAGAAGGGACTGTTTACATACAGGTAATCCTCGATGTAAAACCACAACGGAGCCCAAAATTTATCTAGTTAAGCGAGACATTTGTTGAGTGAATTTTGCCCCATTTCCCAACTTTTCTTGCCATCGTTGTTAAGTGAATCCCTGTGGTTGATAAGCCAATAACCCAGTTGTTAAGTGGAGGTGGTTTCCCCATGACTTTTGCTTGTCAACAAGGTCACAAAAGGCGACCACGTGACCTTGGACACAGCAATGGTCATAAACACGAGTTGATCGCTAAGCACTTGAATTCTGATCACGGGGATTCTGCAATGGTCTTAACTTTGAAAAACGGTCCATCAGTCACGTTTTTCAAGGCCGTTGTAACTTTGAATGGTCACAATGTCAGGGTTCCAAGGAACACCCCCAACGAAATAAGGCTCTGAGGCTTGAGGTTCCTCAAAGTTCTAATTTATTAGAGATGTCACGTTGGCACAGCTGGGAAAACCCGAAACTGAAAGCTTCCAGGTTTTCCACACCCAGTTGACAGTTCACAGCCCTGCCCCACACCCACAAGTTCATCACATTGTCCAATCAATTCACGCTCAATTGGATACAATCTTCAGGCAGTCTCCATCAGACGCTGGATGTCTTTGAATACGGAATATTGTTACAACTAACTTTCTACCGCTCCAGCAACAACCACCTCCCAACTTCCCCAGCTAAAATATGCGGCAGTTAAGAAGCAAAAAGAAAATTGCCTTCCAAAACTGACACACTAAATGAACTGTTGTAAGTCCAGGACTAGCTGTACAAGTGATGGCCCTTTTCAGTGTAGGTGGGAGTTTGGTTTTCTTCTTGGGGAGTTCCTTGATTTTGGTTGCTGTTTACTGTGTGATTATGTGTCAGAGCTGGTGGCTCCTCGTTCAGGGAATTATCTATTGCTCGATTGTTGATCTAGTATTAACCTTGGTCTCTGCTTCTCTGGTTGCTGGTGAGGAGATGTTTTCAGGGTGATAGGTAAGTGCAGGATATTAGGGCTAGTTTCTTGCTTTATACCTCTTGATTACGAATATGGACTAAGTCCAGGAGGGTCAAACTCAAGGCTCGGGGCCAGATCCGGCCCGCAGAGTCACCCTGGAAACAGCAACGGACTGGCCTGCGGTGCCTCTGCCAGAGAAAATGAAGCTTGGGAGGGTCGCGCACCCCACCTCCAAGATCTGTTTTTGCTGGCAAAGGGCTGCAGGAGGCCATCACGGCTGAAAATGGGGCCCAGGGGCTCCATTTTTGCTGGCAGAGGGCTAGTAAAACAAAGTAAAAACAAAACAAAAGGAGAAATGTTTCCCCTTTTTGCATTTTTTTTTGTTTTTGTTTACATTTATACCCCGCCCTTCTCCGAAGACTCAGGGCGGCTTACAATGTATAAGGCAATGTATAAGGCAATAGTCTCATTCTATTTGTATATTTTTTTACAAAGTCAACTTTGTAAAAAGTCAACCCCCAACAATCTGGGTCCTCATTTTACCTACCTTATAAAGGGTGGAAGGCTGAGTCAACCTTGGGCCGGGCTTGAACCTGCAGTAATTGCAGGCTCTGTGTTCTAATAACAGTCTTCTCTACTGCCTGAGCTATCCCGGCCCTCATGTGTTGTGTGAATTTGAGCATCCTAGAAGGGATAGGAAAGGAGAAAGGGAAAGAGGAAAGACAAAGACGAAGAACGGAAGATGGGAAGATAGGAAGAGGGCAAGGAAGGAGAAATAAGGAAAGAGGGGATGAAAGAAGAAAGGAGAATGAAGAGGGAAGGAAAAAGAAGAAGGAAAAAGAAAGGAAGGAAGGAAGGGAGGGAGGGAGATTATAATGAGGTGGAGGGAGGGTCTGAGGAAAGTTTTGCCTTAGCACTTGGCCACCACAGGTATCCCCGACACGAGTGACATTGAGCTGGCCACACACACCCCAGCACCCCGAGGTCAAACACAACCTGGATGCAGCCCTCAATGAGCCTCTGGTGGCTCAGCAGACTAAATCTGTCTGTTATTAACACAGCTGCTTGCAATTACTGCAGGTTCAAGTCCCACCAGGTCCAAGGTTGACTCAGCCTTCCATCCTTTATAAGGTAGGTAAAATGAGGACCCAGATTGTTGGGGGCAATAAAAGTTGACTTTGTATATAATATACAAATGGATGAAGACTATTGCTTAACACAGTGTAAGCCGCCCTGAGACTTCGGAGAAGGGTGGGATATAAATTCAAATAAAAAAAAAATCGAGTTTGAGCCCCTGGATTAACCCATTATTTAGGGTTTGCATAGGACATCATAAACTGGTCACAGCGACTGGGTTTCTGCAACGCACCAGCCTCAAATGAATCAACTGCTGTTCAGTTTAGCATCCACCTGGGCCAAACTCACCTCATCTGGACCATTTCTTTTGGAACGGAGGGTATTAAGGAACCAAACCATCCATCCATCCCGCCTTCAAAGGGAGGCGCTTCTCCTCCGCTCTGCTTGCTCCGCCAAAGTTATTGCCGGTTAGAACTTGGGAGGGGGGGGCGCGCACATCAGCACGAATATCTTAATCTTTCAAAAATGGAGATTAAAAATTTTTTTTTAACCAACTTCCAAAATACCTGTTTTACAATTGCCTTGTGCCTCGTTGCATTCCTAAGGGGTGTATTAATCGGTGGCAGTTCACAGCAGGCCTTGTCTTATTGCTTAATTACGAAGGGAAAGGAGGCTGTACAAAAGAGATGCGAGTGGAAATCGTTAATTTTGCAGAATGCTCTTCGATTCAGAGTTCAGTTTCCCCTTCCGCAGCTCTCAACTCATCTCTCCAGCTTGCCATTCTTTTTCCCCCTTTATGTTCCAGATTACCTGCCCACCTAAGCGCATAAACCACAATTTCTGTACTCCAAGTTTATGCAATAAACCGCCGTGGGCTGGCTTCACACAACACACCAAGACCATTAACTCTGGCTTACAGCTTGAAGGCCGGGCTCGCCAACCCTGCCGATTTTAAGACTTGTGGACTTCACCTCCCAGAATTCCTCAGCCAGCTGCCAGGCTGGGGAATTCTGGGAGTTGGAAGTCCACAAGTCTTCAAGTCGCCAAGGTTGGAGACCCCTGCCTTCAACTGTCAGCCGGAGTTAATGGTTTTCGTGTGTTGTGTGAATTGGATTCATGCCAGAATCATGCCTGGCTCTCCCAAGCTCCATTTTCACTGACAGAGGGTTGCGGGAGGCCATCCCAGCCAAAAATGGAGCTCGGGAGCCCGTTTTCACTGGCAGAGCGCTCGGGCCATTACAGGCACCCCTGACACAGGTGATGTCATGCTGGCCATGCCCCCTCAGGTCAAACACAACCCTGATGCGGCCCTCAATGAAATCGAGTTCGACACCCCTGTGTGTCGTGTCCCACTCCTCCGCTGACGGCCGGGTCAGGGAAATCCGAATCAGGCGTGCCTCCGCAGCTCTGCCAAAGTCCTAGCAAAGTCCTCAGGGCAGGCAGGAGACCAGAAAGTGACTTCAGCAAGATATGTTTAGACTTTGCCTGACTCAGAGAATGCCAGAAAGCAGGTCCTTTATGTTAAGTTCGGGAAGTAACGAGGCTGGAGACCAGGGTAGTGTCAACAGCTCTTTAATATAGGGTGAACCCAGCAACAGGCTGGGGCTAAAACCTCTCCTTTTATACAGTTCTGCTGGAGGCTTCGTCCAATCAGCAACGTGCTGATTTCCCGCTCAAATATTTAAAGGCACAACTGTTAATACATAACACTCCTCCCCTCCCAGAAAACACTTGGTCTTATTTACATATTTATTCACATGTTATTTTTCGACGTAGTCACGCAAATAACCTGGGCGTCTCCTAGTTCTTTCTGACCTGGTTCAGTTCTGGTGGTGTTTTGAGCTGGTCGGAGGCTGTTTTCTCCTCCCAGCTCTTTCTCTAGGCCATCGGGCTCTGGATTATTGGCCGACTTTTTCTTGGCCATCCGCCTTGGATTAATTTTGGAATTTTCCTTGCTGTTTCCCTCGGGACCTGATGGCGTCGCTGGAACTCTGGGACCTCAGCTAAGTCTTGCGCCTCCCGGTCATTGTCAGCTGTGGATTCAAAGTGGTATTGGTCATTACCTGTCTCTGTTGGTTTGGTTTGGTCAGTTATTCGCTTTCCTTAACTGATCTATGTGGCGCCGCCACACTCGGTTGTCTGGTAGCTCTACCACGCACGATTTTGGCCCTGTTACTTTGTTACTTGTCCTGACCAACTAGGGCCGTCCCCATAGTTTCGGCCCACACCGGTCGCCTATGCTCATTTCCTTGTTTTTCTAGCTCCCCTTGTAACCCTCGGTGTGTAATGGGGTTCAAACGGTCAAGTGGGCACCGGAGTTTCGTCCCATTAGCAATTCGGCTGGGCTTTTCCGTGGCTGTGCTTGGGGTTCTGTGCTGGACGGCTAGGAAAAGTCTATTTTGTTTGCCAGTCACCTGGCTTGAGCCTGACACGCCTCCTTAGCGCCCGGACGGAACGCCTGCAAGGCCATTCGACGCAGGGTGGAAAGGTGCAGAGAGGCATGTCGGATGCCTTCCTCTGCCAGGTACTCTTCAAACTGGGCTGCCGTGAATTGGGGCCCATTGTCGGACACCAGAGTGTCCGCAACCCGTGAGTTGCAATAGGTGGCGAGGGTTGCGATTACTGCTTCGGCTGTGGTGGACTTCATAAGTATGATCTCTAACCATTTGGAAAATGCGCCCACCACCACTAGGAACGTTTGGCCGTGAAAGGGCCAGCAAAGTCAATGTGGATTCTTGACCAAGGCCCTTGGGGCTTTTCCCATTCTCTGACTGGGGCTGTTGGGGTAGCGGTCTGGACTCTTGGCAAGCTTGGCATTTCCCTACCCTCTCAGCAATCTCTGCGTCCATGAGTGGCCACCATACATAGCTTCTAGCTAACCCCTTCATCCTTACGATGCCTGGGTGACCTCGTGGAGGAGGTCCAATACCTTGCCCTTAACTTAACAGGAATTATTACACGATCACCCCATAACAGGCACCCCTTGAGCCGAGAGCTCATCACGCTTTTAACAAATTCTTTGAACCGTTCGCCCGCGCAGCGGGCCACCCTCTGTACCCAACCGAGTACAGTCCTTAACACAATGTCGGTATGATGCCCGAGCCACTTCCTTTGATGTGACTGGGCCAGAGTCCAACGAGTCAATAAGGAGGATGGGTGTCCCGGAGTGGGGTCTTCGATCGCCCTGGCAGTGGGCATCGGCTCAACGCGCGTCTGCATGCCCACTTCTTTCCCGGTCGATGCTGCAGCTTGTATGAGTAAGCGGCTAAAATATAGTCCATCGAGTCAAGCGTGGCGAAAGTGCCACAGGCGTTGGCGGTCGCCAGCCAGTAATCCCAGTAACGGTCTGTGGTCAGTCACGATTTCAAAATTCCGCCCAAAGACATACTCATGGAATTTTTGACCCCTGATACAATGGCTAATGCTTCTTTGTCTAATTGGCTGTAGTTCCTCTCTGGGAGGACATCGCTCTAGAGTAGAACGCTATAGGGGCTTCTGTGCCGCTTTGGAAGTCTATGGCTGAGTACAGCCCCACCCCATAAGGGACGCATCGCAAACCAGCACTAGGGGTAGTGAGTCGTGATATTGGATGAGCAGGCTATCACTTGAGAGCAGGTTCTTTACTGCTTCAAAAGCCCTATTTTCTGACTTTCCCCAAGACCAAACAGTATTTTTCCTAAGAGCCTATGCAGCGGTTCCATAAGTTGCTTTGTTCTTTAAAAGACGCGTAAAAATTAACCAATCCCAGGAATGCCTGCAGCTCTGCTTTGTTTTTGGGCGCTGGAGCCTTCCTAATTGCCTTAACCTTGCTCTCAGTAGGGTGAATCCCTTTCTTGTCTATCCGGTATCCCAAGAAATCGACCGATTCGACCCCTATCTGGCATTTATTTGTCTTGACTTTTAACCCGGCTGTCCGGAAAATGCTCAAGACCTTTCTTAAACGCTCCCCCAATTCCTCCATGTTTTCCCCTGAAATTAGGACATCATCAGTAGGAACTACCCTGGGAGCCCTTGCAGTAGTCGTTCCATCAGGTTTTGGAACAGCCCTGGTGCCACACTAACCCCAAATTGCAATCGGGTGCACTTGAATGCCCCCTGTGCGTACAATCGTTTGGGCTTGCTGTGCGGGCGTCTACTGGCAGTTGTTGGTAGGCTTGGGCCAAGTCTAACTTTGCAAAGACTTGCCCTTGCCCCAAGAGTGCAATAAGTGTTGCACCAGGAACCGGTGCGCTTTTCTGTAAGGCTTTGTTAAGCGTCGCCTTGTAGTCAGCGCAAATTCTAATTGACCCGTCCGATTTGATGGGGTGACGATTGGCGTCTCCCACTTTGCGTGATCGACTGGCACCAAAATCCCTGATTTATGAGCTTGTCCAGCTCCTTATCAATTTTGGTTTTAGGGCAAAGGACTCTCTCCGCCTTAAGCCTAATGGGGGCTACCTGGGGTCTAAGTTGAAGGAAATAGGGGTCCCCTTGTACTTGCCCAGGCAGTCCTTGAAGACATCTTGAACTCGTTAAAGAGAATGTCTTTCAAATTGCAGTCACTTCTGTAGATGCCAGTCACTCCCATGCCCAGGGCACGAAACCAGTCTAGTCCCAACAGACTGGGCAGAGTTCCTTCGACGATCGTGATGGGCAGGGTCTTTTTATGAGGGCCGTACTCGACTTGGACGGAGGTGGTCCCTCGAACAGGGATGCGATTCCCCTGGTAGTCGTGGCACTCGTAGCCGCTGTGCTTGCAGATGGCGCTTGTGACGGACGGCAGCGACCAGGGTGTCCCAGGACATGATGGTGATCGCTGATCCGTGTCTACTTCAAGCCTGCACCGTACTCCCTCGATCTTGGGCTTTGTGAAAATCTTCTTTCCACTTTGGTTGGTAGCGGCCTATAATGACAGTCGTTTGGTTAGACTTGGCGCCTTTCTTGTTTGAACCAATCGCGGGCCGCCTTTCCGGTTCAGCGTTTTGATTGGCCGATTTGAATTTTCGGCGGGGAAGGTTGGGCCGCTCTGCAAACCTGAGCTAGTGTCCTTTCTTCCCACACCGAAGGCAAGGTCTGTTCCATGGGTTGATTGTTCTCACTGTCAGGAAATTCCTCCTTATTTCTAGGCTGAATCTCTCCTTGATCAGTTTCCATCCATTATTATCTGACCTTCGGGTGCTTTGGAAAATAGCTTGACCCCCTCCTCTCTGTAGCAGCCCCTCAAATACTGGAAGACTGCTGTCATGTCTCCCTGGTTCTTCTCTTCACTAACTAACCATGCCCAGTTCTGTCGTGTCCCACTCCTCCGCTGACGGCTGGGTCAGGGAAATCCGAATCAGGCTTGCCTCTGCAGCTCTGCCCAAAGTCCTAGCAAAGTCCTCAGAGCAGGCATGAGACCAGTAAGTGACTTCAGCAAGATAAGTTCGACTTTGCCTGACTCAGAGACTGCCAGAAAGCAGATCCTTTATATAGGCCATGGGGTGTGGCTCCATGACTCAGCACTTATCCAGGCCTGCCCCTCCCTTCCTTCTGTTGCCTCCGCCTATCCAGTCTTCTGATGCGAGGGTCACTCCAATCAGCAGCTGTTGGAAATAAACTTTCCTCAGGCTCACATGCTGTGGAGGAGGGGGAGGGGTCTAGCTGCTCCGTTTGCCTGGGCATGGAGCCAGGGCTGGGGCCGGGGGATGCTCCCTCCTCTGCAGCCTGCTTGGGCATGGAGCCAGGGCTGGGACCGGGAGGTGCCCCCTCCTCTTCAGCTTGTCTGAGCATGGAGCCAGGACTGGGGCCGGGAGGCATACATTCCTCCGTGTTCGGAAGCAGATAAGCAGACCCCGGCTGCGGTGAGAGCGGGCAAGACACAACAAGTTCCTGCAACTGTCCATCGTATGTTTTAGCCTCCAATCCCCTCATCATCCTGGTTGCTCTTCTCTGCACTCTTTCTAGAGTCTCAACATCTTTTTTATAGTGTGGTGACTTACTAAGGCTTTACAGAGTGCTATTAGTAGGAGGCAGCCGCTGAAATCCCCATTGTAGAAAGGTTTATTTCCTCCCATGGAAGCCGGGACATTAGATGTTGCATGGATCCTTTCCATAGTTTTGCATTTTTTGCCAGGTCTTTTGATTTCCCCGTTCCCAGCCCTGCCTTTTTACCCCTGTAGGTTTTGATTTTGAAATTGGGGAGGGGGGGGGAGCGGATGATCTGTTCTACGTGAAATGTCCAGAGGCACAAAGCACGGATGCCATAGAAACAAACAGCATTGCAGCCGATTCGGTCATCTCTTAAAAGGTCTCCTATCTTTGTGCACGCTTGGTCTTCATTTCTATCCAAGGGAGCCTTGGCTTCCGTATAAGAGATTTCCTTAAATAGGTAAAATTTGGTGTGTGGGTGTTAAAATAAAGGGAAGCAACTTGAAAACCGGGGAGATAAAACGGATACCATTTGAGGAAAGAATAAAACTTTCTGGAAGCTGAGGACAGCTTCCGTTATGATCCTGGAGGGGAGGCAGAAGATACATAGAGAAAGAAAATTCGTTTAGTACTGGCCTTGTTGTTCTTTTTCAGAGACCACTTTGTTCTAAACAAGAAGAGTTATCGCAAAGGAGTGCTTAGAAACATCTTTGTGTTCTCTCTGTCGCATCGTCAGCAGGGGTGGGTTTCAAACATTTTGCCCACACCCATAATTCTATGTGCCCCACCCCTGTTTATGCATGCATGATCCCCCGCCCACAGCTCCTGGCACGCGATGGCCCAGTAGGCATGTTTTTCTCTCTCACTTGGCTCCAGAACAGTAGTGAAATCTAAATCTTTTACTACTGGTTCTTTGGCCGTGCCTTGGTGGCATGGCTTGGTGGGCATGGCAGGGAAGGATACTGCAAAATCCCCATTCCCACCCTAATCTGGGGCCAGCCAGACGTGGCATTTGCTGGTTCTCCGAACTACTCAAAATTTCCACTACCAGTTCTCCAGAACCTGTCAGAACCTGCTGGATTTCACCCCTGCTCCAGAGCCTCTCTATGAATCTGGGGAGAGCAAAAACGGCCTCCCCCCCACCCCCCGGAGGCCCTCTGGAGGCCAGAAACGGCCCATTTTCCAACTTCCGGTTGGACAGGAAGTTACATTTTTTGCTGTCCCCAGCCTCCAGAGACTCCTAGAGAGGCTCTGGAGCCAGGTGAGAAAAAAAATGGTCCTGCCCCACCACCACCCAGGGCCCTCCGGAGGCAGGAAACAGCCTGTTTCCCTACTTCTGTGGGCCTAGAAGGCCCGAAAATCAGCTGGCCGGCGCGCACATACACACCAAAACTGAGCTCATGTTCCCACTGATATGGCTACACGTGCCACCTGTGGCATCACGGCCCTATACCATTTCAGACAGATGGCTGTCTAATCTCTTCTTCAATACCTCCAGTGTTGGTGCACCCACAATTTCTGGAGGCAAATTCGTTCTGCTGATTAATTGTTCTCACTATCAGGAAATTTCTCTTTTGTTCTAGGTTGCTTCTCTCCTGGATGACTTTCCATCCATTGCTTGGAAACTCGATGGCAGGGTGACTGAAATGGAAATTCCTTGCTCTTCGCTGCTGAGCAAATTCACCTACCGAAACTAACCACAGAATTAAAAACGAACTTGTTTTGGGCATGTGTTTAGCAACGTTGCAACTAACCAAGTTTACCATCTCAGCCTGAGCAGCTGTGCCTTCATTGCTTCTCATCTGATTTTTATAGAGATTTCCAGAAAACTAAGGCTGGTATAGCAATGAAAACATTGAACCAGGAACGAAAAGATCCAGCTACTAGTCCTGCTTCAACCACTGATGTTCCTGGGTGATTCTAGGTCTTTCTTTCCCAGCTGTAATATTTTCCAGAGCTCCTGCTGCTGCTATGCAGGGATAAAATGCACAAGAAATCCCCAACGGAGGCCTCTGTGCGTTCTCGGAGGACCGGGTGAGATATAAATCAAAGAAATTAAACAAAGAAAGTGGGGGAGGAAGGAAGGAAAGGTAGGAAGGGAGAAAGAAAGAAAAGCTATTGATAACAGAGGCAAGAGTATCTCCGTAGCTGTCATGCATTCTGTTAGCAGTCTTTTTTCAGGACAGAACGTGTAGAGTGATTAATTGGTACAATTAGCTGATTAATGGCTTGATCACATTTTAAAAATAGTCTCGATTAATTGGAGTTAGCCATCTGGGCTGTTCCCAGTGTGCTGCTGGGACCTGAGCGGCTGGGTAAAATGTCTGTTTCTCTTCTCCCTTTCTCCCCACCGAGCATCCTTTTGATTCCTGGTGGGTACGGCTGGATTCTCCCAGTTTGGGGAAGACCACGCAAGAGCAGGCGCAATTCAACTTTTTTTTTTTTTTTTTGCATTTATATCCCGCCCTTCTCCGAAGACTCAGGGCGGCTTACACTATGTTAGCAATAGTCTTCATCCTATTTGTATATTTATATACAAAGTCAACTTATTGCCCCCAAACAATCTGGGTCCTCATTTTACCTACCTTATAAAGGATGGAAGGCTGAGTCAACCTTGGGCCTGGTGGGACTAGAACCTGCAGTAATTGCAGGCAGCTGCTGTTAATAACAGACTACATTAGCAATCTGAGCCCTAACTCTGTTAGATAGGGGTGTTCTGCTCCCTACCGTGCTTCTCTGAAAATAAGGCAGGGTCTTATTTTCTTTTGACCTGCCAAAAATAAGCGCTTGGCCTTATTTTCTTGGAGGTCTTATTATTTTTGAGGTGCAGGAGGTGACGAGCGGGGTCACCTGAAGCAGTGCACATGCTTCTAGCCATGCTTCCCAGGATTCTGCAGCATGCTGTCGGCCCGGCTATGCCGCTGCGACCAGATGTCCCATCACCGCCGTCGCCTCCCTGTTCTTTGCTAACGGCTTTTGCGGCGGCCAGAGGTGGCATTTACCGGTTCTCTAAACTACTCAAAATTTCCGCTACGAGTTCTCCAGAACCTGTCCGAACCTGCTGGATTTCACCCCTGGATGTGCCAGAGGTGGCATGCAAAGCCCCCTCTGTGGGCACGCATTCGCCAGCTGGTCTTTGCGCGCGCCAGAGCGCTAGAAACCCAGTCTTTAGGTTTCCAGTGCTCCGGCTCGCACGAAGACCAGCTGGCCAGCGCACATGCGTTCCAGTTTGGGCACTCAGTGCCGAAAAAATTCGCCATCACTGCTATAGGCAATTTTTGTCCCTATGACTTTGCTTGGAGCCTCTATTCTCAGAAAGAAATTCGGTGGCCCCATTAAAAAACAAAACAAAACAAAACAGGGCACAGAACTGGTGTCACTCTCCTTTTCAAATCCTCTCCCTCTAGAGTCCCATTTGGTGCCAGATTCCTTCTTCTGGACAGAGTGAATTTCTTGGGTTTTTTTTTTTCTTCCTTTTTCTTTTTACATGTTGCTTTCTGTCCATCTGTTAAATTTAATGACAGTTTTGTTCTGACTGTGAAAGCTGCTCAGAAAATACTTCTATAAAGCACCAGAGGAGAAATGGAAGAAAGGAAGAAAAGAGGAATCGGGCCGTTTAAAAAGAAGTAGAAAAAGGCACAGCTTCTGATCGCACCTGGGTTTTGTTACTTCGCTTCCTTCCACGCGCTATAAAACGCTCAGAAATGAAATGATCTAGAACTGGGAGTGATCAAAATTAGGTAAAGGTTTCCCTCGGGCCTATGTGCTAGTCGTTCCCGACTCTAGGGGGTGGTGCTCATCTCTGTTTCAAAGCCAAAGAGCCAGCGCTGTCCGAAGACGTCTCTGTGGTCATGTGGCTGGCATGACTCAATGCCAAAGGCGCACAGAACACTGTTCCCTTCCCACCAAAGGTGGTCCCTATTTTTCTACTTGCATTTTTTACATGCTTTCAAACTGCTAGGTTGGAAGAAGCTGGGACAAGTAACGGGAGCTCACCCCGTTACGCGGCACTAGGGATTCGAACCTCTGAACTACCGACCTTTCGATCGACAAGCTCAGTGTCTTAGCCACTGAGTTACCGTGTCCCTGTGGTCAAGGTAGGGGAATCCGAAATCCACTTGTTAAACTGGATCATATAAACTCACTTTGTTTTCAACTGGGAGGCTCTTAACTCATGGATCTCCATAGCAAAGCCATAATTGAAATCTTTAGATCTCTAAAACCATCTCTGGATAATCTCAGATCTGTTTTTGGACATTTAACCCCTGAAAAGGAATGAGCCTTTCTTCCTTTTCGGAAAGAAGGAATTTAGATAAGATTAATTTTATTCCTTTTGATCATTTTTATTCACATACCTTGATGAACGTATCTTTTCTTTTATGTACACTGAGAGCATATGCACCAAGACAAATTCCTTGTGTGTCCAATCACACTTGGCCAATAAAAAATTCTATTCTATTCTATAATATTTATATGCAGCTTTTTTTGTCTCTGTATACTGCTAGAGTCGCTTTGTGAGAGATGTGGGTGGTTTTTCAACATGATATACAAATAAATAAAGATAATACACAATGTGATTTTTATATTGTGTATCTTATGTATATAATTTTATGTGTATCTTATGTCCAGGATGTAAGACCCCTCGTATCCTGGATATAAATTGTTTCAACTCCTACCCTCAAAATGACGCTACAGAGCACTGCACACCAGAACAACTAGACATGAGGATAGTTTCTTCCCGAATGTCATCACTCTGCTAAACATATAATTCCCTCAACTATTTACTAAATTTGCACTACTATTAATCTTCTCATTGTTCCCATCACCCATCTCCTCCCACTTATGACTGTATGACTGTAACTTTGTTGCTGGTATCCTTACTATTTATTTTGATTGTTTCCTAGTATGATTCGATTGCTTATTTTTACCCTATCATTAAGTATTGTACTTTCTGATTCTTGACAAATGTATCTTTTCTTTTATGTCCACTGAGAGCTTATGCACCAAAGACAAATTCCTTGTGTGTCCAGTCACACTTGGCCAAGAAAGAATTCTAGATTATTGTGTGCGTATTGTGTAACACGCACATATCTATCCAATATGAGGAAGCAACATTGTAAAGAAAATTGCCCCCCACAAAATGTCGACGTTTGCCTTACATTTTGGAAAAAAATACCTGGATTTGAGATCTCTTATATTTCCTATTTTGTATTTTGATCTCTTGCGTTTTTATTGAAGTGCGAAGGTGCCACATGTAAAATAATAATAATAATAATAATAATAATAATAATAATAATAATAATAATAATAATAATAATAACAACAACAACAACAACAACAACAAAAACAACAACAACAACAAAAACAACAACAACAACAACTTTTTTACACCGGAGCACACATAAAATATCGCCAGGGCTCCTATTCGTGGGCAGATAATTGAAACATTATTGCTGTGTTTTTTTCTTCTTCTCTCGTTTCTCTAATTGAAAGATATCGTCTCTGATTTGTCTCTGATAATGGAGCAAAGAGTATTTACCTGTTTCCAACTGCAGACTATCATGTAATTTATCTCGGTGGAATACAGCCCGTATGGTTCTGCCTTTCTCGGCATGATTTGTAATGGTTTCCGGTTGGCCTGGATAACTAGCAACCTAGGGAATGAATTTCTTCTTTTACTGTTTTGAAGATGGAACATATTGATCATGAAAAGAATAACATTTTCACCGTAGTGTAAACTGCTTGCAGTAGCAAGCAGAGAAGGATGCAGGGCTGCCTTGACAGGTTACCCCCTCCCTTGCCCCCTCCCCAAAAAAAAGTAGAAAAAGGAGGCAAAAAAAACGGTGATGGACTTTGCTGGAAGGGATACCAAGGAATTAATGTCTAATTATCAAGCCCCAGAAGACTGGTTCCAAGGATTTGATTTCACAGCAGTTTTTCTTGAGAAAAAACAAAACAAAACCAAACCCAGAACTGATTTTCCCAGTGAATTAGCATCCCAAAATTTTAAGGGCTATAACAGAAACGCTGAATGCTGAGAGTCAAATTTGGTCTCATGAGGAAACCAGGCGACTCGTGAGTTCTAGTTCTGCCTTAGGCTCAAAGGTGCCTCTGGTGGCTCAGGCTGCTAAGACAGTCTGTTATTAAAACAGCTGCTTGCAGTTACTGCAGGTTCAAGTCCCACCAAGCCCAAGGTTGACTCAGCCTTCCATCCTTTATAAGGTAGGTAAAATGAGGACCCAGATTGTTGGGGGCAATAAAAGTTGACTTTGTATATAATATACAAATGGATGAAGACTATTGCTAACATAGTGTAAGCCGCCCTGAGTCTTTGGAGAAGGGCGGGATATAAATGCAAATAAATAAAAAAAAGACAGGGCCAGTTAGTTTCTCTCAGCCCTAGGAAGGAGACCATGGCAAACCACTTCTGGAACACCTCACCAAGGAAACTGTGGGGACCTGCAGGCTGTCTCTGAAAATCGGACACGCGACTGAGCAGAAGAAAAATAATAAGGAAGAAACTGGGGGGCCAGTTTGGTGTAGGGGTTAAAGATGGGCCGCACCAGGAGCAGCGAAAAGCCTTAAAAATGTGGCCATTTTTGCAAGCATCAGATATGGAATTCATTCATTCATTCATTCATTCATTGA